>NC_083770.1:51545502-51853002 GCF_963514075.1 Conger conger | reverse complement strand
AAAACTCGCGAAATCGCGGACTCGCGTACTCGCAAACACTCGCGAAATCGAGGACTCGCGAACACTACCGAAATCGCGGACTCGCGAACACCCGCGAAATCGCGGACTGGCGAACACTCGCGAAATCGCAAACTCGCGAAAACTCCCGAAATCGCGGACTCGCGTATTCGCAAACACTCGCGAAATCGCGGACTCGCGAACACTCCCGAAATCGCGGACTCGCGAACACTCCCGAAATCGCGGACTCGCGAACACCCGCGAAATCGCGGAGTCGCGAACAATCGCGAAATCGCGGACTCGCGAAATCGCGGACTCGCGAACACTCCCGAAATCGCGGACTAGCGAACACCCTCGATATCGCGGACTGGCGAAATCGCGGACTCGCAAACACTCGCGAAATCGCGGACTCGCAAACACTCGCGAAATCGCGGACTCGCGAACACTCCCGAAATCGCAGACTCGCGAACACCCGCGAAATCGCGGACTCGCTAACAATCGCGAAATCGCGGACTCGCGAAATCGCGGACTCGCGAACACTCCCGAAATCGCGGACTCGCGAACACCCGCGATATCGTGGACTGGCGAAATCGCGGACTCGCAAACACTCCCGAAATCGCGGACTCGCGAACACCCGCGATATCGCGGACTGGCGAAATCGCGGACTCGCAAACACTCGCGAAATCGCGGACTCGCGAACACTCCCGAAATCGCGGACTCGCGAACACCCGCGAAATCGCGGACTCGCGAAATTGCGGACTCGCGAACACTCCCGAAATCGCGGACTCGCGAACACTCCCGAAATCGCGGGCTCGCGAACACTCCCGAAATCGCGGACTCGCGAACACCCGCGAAATCGCGGACTCGCGAACAATCGCGAAATCGCGGACTCGCGAAATCGCGGACTCGCGAACACTCCCGAAATCGCGGACTCGCGAACACCCGCGATATCGCGGACTGGCGAAATCGCGGACTCGCAAACACTCGCGAAATCGGGGACTCGCGAACACTCCCGAAATCGCGGACTCGCGAACACCCGCGAAATCGCGGACTCGCGAAATCGCGGACTCGCGAACACTCCCGAAATCGCAGACTCGCGAAAACTCGCGAAATCGCGGACTCGCGTAATCGCGGGCTCGCGAAATCGCGGACTCGCGAACACTCCCGAAATCGCGGACTCGCGAACACCCGCGAAATCGCGGACTCGCGAAATCGCTGACTCGCGAACACTCCCGAAATCGCGGACTCGCGAAAACTCGCGAAATCGCGGACTCGCGTACTCGCAAACACTCGCGAAATCGCGGACTCGCGAACACAACCGAAATCGCGGACTCGCGAACACCCGCGAAATCGCGGACTGGCGAACACCCGCGATATCGCGGACTGGCGAAATCGCGGACTCGCAAACACTCGCGAAATCGCGGACTCGCGAACAATCCCGAAATCGCGGACTCGCGAACACCCGCGAAATCTCGGACTCGCGAACAATCGCGAAATCGCGGACTCGCGAACACTCCCGAAATCGCGGACTGGCGAAATCGCGGACTCGCAAACACTCCCGAAATCGCGGACTCGCGAACACCCGCGATATCGCGGACTCGCAAACACTCGCGAAATCGCGGAATCGCGAACACTCCCGAAATCGCGGACTCGCGAACACCCGCGATATCGCGGACTGGCGAAATCGCGGACTCGCAAACACTCGCGAAATCGCGGACTCGCGAACACTCCCGAAATCGCGGACTCGCGAACACCCGCGAAATCTCGGACTCGCGAAAACTACCGAAAACGCGGACTCGCGTATTCGCAAACACTCGCGAAATCGCGGACTCGCGAACACTCCCGAAATCGCGGACTCGCGAACACCCGCGAAATCGCGGACTCGCGAAATCGCGGACTCGCGAACACTCCCGAAATCGCGGACTTGCGAAAACTCCCGAAATCGCGGACTCGCGTACTCGCAAACACTCGCGAAATCGCGGACTCGCGAACACTACCGAAATCGCGGACTCGCGAACACCCGCGAAATCGCGGACTCGCGTACACTCGCGAAATCGCGGACATGCGAAAACTCCCGAAATCGCGGACTCGCGTATTCGCAAACACTCGCGAAATCGCGGGCTCGCGAACACTCCCGAAATCGCGGACTCGCGAACACCCGCGAAATCGCGGACTCGCGAACAATCGCGAAATCGCGGACTCGCGAAATCGCGGACTCGCGAACACTCCCGAAATCGCGGACTCGCGAACACCCGCGATATCGCGGACTGGCAAACACTCGCGAAATCGCGGACTCGCGAACACTCCCGAAATCGCGGACTCGCGAACACTCGCGAAATCGCGGACTCGCGAACACCCGCGAAATCGAGGACTCGCGAAAAATCGCGAAATCGCGGACTCGCGAACACCCGCGAAATCGCGGACTCGCGAAATCGCGGACTCGCGAACACCCGCGAAATCGCGGACTCGCGGACTCGCGTACTCGCAAACACTCGCGAAATCGCAGACTCGCGAACACTACCGAAATCGCGGACTCGCGAAATCGCGGAGTCGCGAACACTCGCGAAATCGCGGACTCGCAAACACTCCCGAAATCGCGGACTCGCGAAAACTCCCGAAATCGCGGACTCGCGTACTCGCAAACACCCGCGAAATCGCGGACTCGCGAACAATCGCGAAATCGCGGACTCGCGAAATCGCGGACTCGCGAACACTCCCGAAATGGCGGACTCGCGAACACACGCGAAATTTTGGACTCGCGAACACTCGCGAGATCGCGGACTCGCGAACACCCGGGAAATCGCGGACTCGCGAAATCGCGGACTCGCGAACACTCCCGAAATCGCGGACTCGCGAACACCCGCGAAATCGCGGACTCGCGAAATCGCGGACTCGCGAACACTCCCGAAATCGCGGA
This sequence comes from Conger conger, assembly GCF_963514075.1. Taxonomy (NCBI): domain Eukaryota; kingdom Metazoa; phylum Chordata; class Actinopteri; order Anguilliformes; family Congridae; genus Conger; species Conger conger. Next base: position 51,850,088 of record NC_083770.1, on the reverse strand, counting down.
CTCGCGAACACCCGCGAAATCGCGGACTCGCGAACACTCCCGAAATCGCGGACTCGCGAACACCCGCGAAATCGCGGACTCGCGAAATCGCGGACTCGCGAACACTCGCGAAATCGCGGACTCGCGAAATCGCGGACTCGAGAACACTCCCGAAATCGCGGACTCGCGAACACCCGCGAAATCGCGGACTCGCGAACAATCGCGAAATCGCGGTCTCGCGAAATCGCGGACTGGCGAAATCGCGGACTCGCAAACACTCGCGAAATCGCGGACTCGCGAACACGCCCGAAATGGCGGACTCGCGAACACTCCCGAAATCGCGGACTCGCGAACACCCGCGAAATCGCGGACTGGCGAACACTCGCGAAATCGCGGACTCGCGAAAACTCCCGAAATCGCGGACTCGCGTATTCGCAAACACTCGCGAAATCGCGGACTCGCGAACACCCGCGAAATCGCGGACTGGCGAACACTCCCGAAATCGCGGACTCGCGTACTCGCGAACACCCGCGAAATTGCGGACTCGCGAACACTACCGAAATCGCGTACTCGCGAACACCCGCGAAATCGCGGACTCGCGAACACTCGCGGACTCGAGAACAATCCCGAAATCGCGGACTCGCGAACACCCGCGAAATCGCGGACTCGCGAACAATCGCGAAATCGCGGACTCGCGAAATCGCGGACTCGCGAACACTCCCGAAATCGCGGACTCGCGAAAACTCCCGAAATCGCGGACTCGCGTACTCTCGAACACCCGCGAAATCGCGGACTCGCGAAAACTCGCGAAATCGCGGACTCGCGTAATCGCGGGCTCGCGAAATCGCGGACTCGAGAACACTCCCGAAATCGCGGACTCGCGAACACCCGCGAAATCGGGGACTCGCGAACACCCGCGAAATCGCAGACTCGCGAAATCGCGGACTCGCGAACACTCCCGTAATCGCGGACTCGCGAACACCCGCGATATCGCGGACTGGCGAAATCGCGGACTCGCAAACACTCGCGAAATCGCGGACTCGCGAACACTCCCAAAATCGCGGACTCGCGAACACCCGAGAAATCGCGGACTCGCGAAAACTAACGAAAACGCGGACTCGCGTACTCGCAAACACTCGCGAAATCGCGGACTCTCGAACACTCCCGAAATCGCGGACTCGCCAACACCCGCGAAATCGCGGACTCGCGAAAACTCCCGAAATCGCGGACTCGCGTATTCGCAAACACTCGCGAAATCGCGGACTCGCGAACACTCCCGAAATATCGGACTCGCGAACACCCGCGAAATTGCGGACTCGCGAAATCGCGGACTCGCGAACACTCCCTACATGGCGGACTCGCGAACACCCGCGAAATCGCGGACTCGCGAACACTCGCGAAATCGCGGACTCGCGAACACCCGCGAAATCGAGGACTCGCGAACAATCGCGAAATCGCGGACTCGCGAAATCGCGGACTCGCGAACACTCCCGAAATCGCGTACTCGCGAACACCCGCGATATCGCGGACTGGCGAAATCGCGGACTCGCAAACACTCGCGAAATCGCGGACTCGCGAACACTCCCGAAATCGCGGACTCGCGAACAAACGCGAAATCGCGGACTCGCGAACAATCGCGAAATCGCGGACTCGCGAAATCGCGGACTCGCGAACACTCCCGAAATCGCGGACTCGCGAACACCCGCGATATCGTGGACTGGCGAAATCGCGGACTCGCAAACACTCCCGAAATCGCGGACTCGCGAACACCCGCGATATCGCGGACTGGCGAAATCGCGGACTCGCAAACACTCGCGAAATCGCGGACTCGCGAACACTCCCGAAATCGCGGACTCGCGAACACCCGCGAAATCGCGGACTCGCGAAATTGCGGACTCGCGAACACTCCCGAAATCGCGGACTCGCGAACACTCCCGAAATCGCGGGCTCGCGAACACTCCCGAAATCGCGGACTCGCGAACACCCGCGAAATCGCGGACTCGCGAACAATCGCGAAATCGCGGACTCGCGAAATCGCGGACTCGCGAACACTCCCGAAATCGCGGACTCGCGAACACCCGCGATATCGCGGACTGGCGAAATCGCGGACTCGCAAACACTCGCGAAATCGGGGACTCGCGAACACTCCCGAAATCGCGGACTCGCGAACACCCGCGAAATCGCGGACTCGCGAAATCGCGGACTCGCGAACACTCCCGAAATCGCAGACTCGCGAAAACTCGCGAAATCGCGGACTCGCGTAATCGCGGGCTCGCGAAATCGCGGACTCGCGAACACTCCCGAAATCGCGGACTCGCGAACACCCGCGAAATCGCGGACTCGCGAAATCGCTGACTCGCGAACACTCCCGAAATCGCGGACTCGCGAAAACTCGCGAAATCGCGGACTCGCGTACTCGCAAACACTCGCGAAATCGCGGACTCGCGAACACTACCGAAATCGCGGACTCGCGAACACCCGCGAAATCGCGGACTGGCGAACACCCGCGATATCGCGGACTGGCGAAATCGCGGACTCGCAAACACTCGCGAAATCGCGGACTCGCGAACAATCCCGAAATCGCGGACTCGCGAACACCCGCGAAATCTCGGACTCGCGAACAATCGCGAAATCGCGGACTCGCGAACACTCCCGAAATCGCGGACTGGCGAAATCGCGGACTCGCAAACACTCCCGAAATCGCGGACTCGCGAACACCCGCGATATCGCGGACTCGCAAACACTCGCGAAATCGCGGAATCGCGAACACTCCCGAAATCGCGGACTCGCGAACACCCGCGATATCGCGGACTGGCGAAATCGCGGACTCGCAAACACTCGCGAAATCGCGGACTCGCGAACACTCCCGAAATCGCGGACTCGCGAACACCCGCGAAATCTCGGACTCGCGAAAACTACCGAAAACGCGGACTCGCGTATTCGCAAACACTCGCGAAATCGCGGACTCGCGAACACTCCCGAAATCGCGGACTCGCGAACACCCGCGAAATCGCGGACTCGCGAAATCGCGGACTCGCGAACACTCCCGAAATCGCGGACTTGCGAAAACTCCCGAAATCGCGGACTCGCGTACTCGCAAACACTCGCGAAATCGCGGACTCGCGAACACTACCGAAATCGCGGGCTCGCGAACACCCGCGAAATCGCGGACTCGCGTACACTCGCGAAATCGCGGACATGCGAAAACTCCCGAAATCGCGGACTCGCGTATTCGCAAACACTCGCGAAATCGCGGGCTCGCGAACACTCCCGAAATCGCGGACTCGCGAACACCCGCGAAATCGCGGACTCGCGAACAATCGCGAAATCGCGGACTCGCGAAATCGCGGACTCGCGAACACTCCCGAAATCGCGGACTCGCGAACACCCGCGATATCGCGGACTGGCAAACACTCGCGAAATCGCGGACTCGCGAACACTCCCGAAATCGCGGACTCGCGAACACTCGCGAAATCGCGGACTCGCGAACACCCGCGAAATCGAGGACTCGCGAAAAATCGCGAAATCGCGGACTCGCGAACACCCGCGAAATCGCGGACTCGCGAAATCGCGGACTCGCGAACACCCGCGAAATCGCGGACTCGCGGACTCGCGTACTCGCAAACACTCGCGAAATCGCAGACTCGCGAACACTACCGAAATCGCGGACTCGCGAAATCGCGGAGTCGCGAACACTCGCGAAATCGCGGACTCGCAAACACTCCCGAAATCGCGGACTCGCGAAAACTCCCGAAATCGCGGACTCGCGTACTCGCAAACACCCGCGAAATCGCGGACTCGCGAACAATCGCGAAATCGCGGACTCGCGAAATCGCGGACTCGCGAACACTCCCGAAATGGCGGACTCGCGAACACACGCGAAATTTCGGACTCGCGAACACTCGCGAGATCGCGGACTCGCGAACACCCGGGAAATCGCGGACTCGCGAAATCGCGGACTCGCGAACACTCCCGAAATCGCGGACTCGCGAACACCCGCGAAATCGCGGACTCGCGAAATCGCGGACTCGCGAACACTCCCGAAATCGCGGACTCGCGAACACCCGCGAAATCGCGGACTCGCGAACACTCCCGAAATCGCGGACTCGCGAACACCCGCGAAATCGCGGACTCGCGAAATCGCGGACTCGCGAACACTCGCGAAATCGCGGACTCGCGAAATCGCGGACTCGAGAACACTCCCGAAATCGCGGACTCGCGAACACCCGCGAAATCGCGGACTCGCGAACAATCGCGAAATCGCGGTCTCGCGAAATCGCGGACTGGCGAAATCGCGGACTCGCAAACACTCGCGAAATCGCGGACTCGCGAACACGCCCGAAATGGCGGACTCGCGAACACTCCCGAAATCGCGGACTCGCGAACACCCGCGAAATCGCGGACTGGCGAACACTCGCGAAATCGCGGACTCGCGAAAACTCCCGAAATCGCGGACTCGCGTATTCGCAAACACTCGCGAAATCGCGGACTCGCGAACACCCGCGAAATCGCGGACTGGCGAACACTCCCGAAATCGCGGACTCGCGTACTCGCGAACACCCGCGAAATTGCGGACTCGCGAACACTACCGAAATCGCGTACTCGCGAACACCCGCGAAATCGCGGACTCGCGAACACTCGCGGACTCGAGAACACTCCCGAAATCGCGGACTCGCGAACACCCGCGAAATCGCGGACTCGCGAACAATCGCGAAATCGCGGACTCGCGAAATCGCGGACTCGCGAACACTCCCGAAATCGCGGACTCGCGAAAACTCCCGAAATCGCGGACTCGCGTACTCTCGAACACCCGCGAAATCGCGGACTCGCGAAAACTCGCGAAATCGCGGACTCGCGTAATCGCGGGCTCGCGAAATCGCGGACTCGAGAACACTCCCGAAATCGCGGACTCGCGAACACCCGCGAAATCGGGGACTCGCGAACACCCGCGAAATCGCAGACTCGCGAAATCGCGGACTCGCGAACACTCCCGAAATCGCGGACTCGCGAACACCCGCGATATCGCGGACTGGCGAAATCGCGGACTCGCAAACACTCGCGAAATCGCGGACTCGCGAACACTCCCAAAATCGCGGACTCGCGAACACCCGAGAAATCGCGGACTCGCGAAAACTAACGAAAACGCGGACTCGCGTACTCGCAAACACTCGCGAAATCGCGGACTCTCGAACACTCCCGAAATCGCGGACTCGCCAACACCCGCGAAATCGCGGACTCGCGAAAACTCCCGAAATCGCGGACTCGCGTATTCGCAAACACTCGCGAAATCGCGGACTCGCGAACACTCCCGAAATATCGGACTCGCGAACACCCGCGAAATTGCGGACTCGCGAAATCGCGGACTCGCGAACACTCCCTACATGGCGGACTCGCGAACACCCGCGAAATCGCGGACTCGCGAACACTCGCGAAATCGCAGACTCGCGAACACCCGCGAAATCGAGGACTCGCGAACAATCGCGAAATCGCGGACTCGCGAAATCGCGGACTCGCGAACACTCCCGAAATCGCGTACTCGCGAACACCCGCGATATCGCGGACTGGCGAAATCGCGGACTCGCAAACACTCGCGAAATCGCGGACTCGCGAACACTCCCGAAATCGCGGACTCGCGAACAAACGCGAAATCGCGGACTCGCGAACAATCGCGAAATCGCGGACTCGCGAAATCGCGGACTCGCGAACACTCCCGAAATCGCGGACTCGCGAACACCCGCGATATCGCGGACTGGCGAAATCGCGGACTCGCAAACACTCCCGAAATCGCGGACTCGCGAACACTCCCGAAATCGCGGACACGCGAACACCCGCGATATCGCGGACTGGCGAAATCGCGGACTCGCAAACACTCGCGAAATCGCGGACTCGCGAACACTCCCGAAATCGCGGACTCGCGAACACCCGCGAAATCGCGGACTCGCGAACACTCCCGAAATCGCGGACTCGCGAAAACTCGCGAAATCGCGGACTCGCGTAATCGCGGACTCGCGAAATCGCGGACTCGAGAACACTCCCGAAATCGCGGACTCGCGAACACCCGCGAAATCGCGGACTCGCGAAATCGCGGACTCGCGAACACTCCCGAAATCGCGGACTCGCGAAAACTCGCGAAATCGCGGACTCGCGTACTCGCAAACACTCGCGAAATCGCGGACTCGCGAACACTACCGAAATCGCGGACTCGCGAACACCCGCGAAATCGGGGACTCGCGAACACTCCCGAAATCGCGGACTCGCGAAAACTCGCGAAATCGCGGACTCGCGTACTCGCAAACACTCGCGAAATCGCGGACTCGCGAACACTACCGAAATCGCGGACTCGTGAACACCCGCGAAATCGCGGACTCGCGAACACCCGCGAAATCGGGGACTCGCGAAATCGCGGACTCGCGAAAACTCCCGAAATCGCGGACTCGTGAACACCCGCGAAATCGCAGACTCGCGAAATCGCGGACTCGCGAACACTCCAGAAATCGCGGACTCGCGAACACCCGCGAAATCGCGGACTCGCGAAATCGCGGACTCGCGAACACTCCCGAAATCGCGGACTCGCGAAAACTCGCGAAATCGCGGACTCGCGTACTCGCAAACACTCGCGAAATCGCGGACTCGCGAACACTACCGAAATCGCGGACTCGCGAACACCCGCGAAATCGCGGACTCGCGAATACCCGCGAAATCGGGGACTCGCGAACACTCCCGAAATCGCGGACTCGCGAAAACTCGCGAAATCGCGGACTCGCGTACTCGCAAACACTCGCGAAATCGCGGACTCGCGAACACTACCGAAATCGGGGACTCGCGAACACCCGCGAAATCGGGGACTCGCGAACACTCCCGAAATCGCGGACTCGCAAAAACTCCCGAAATCGCGGACTCGCGTACTCGCAAACACTCGCGAAATCGCGGACTCGCGAACACTACCGAAATCGCGGACTCGCGAACACCCGCGAAATCGCGGACTCGCGAACACCCGCGAAATCGGGGACTCGCGAACACCCGCGAAATCGCAGACTCGCGAAATCGCGGACTCGCGAACACTCCCGAAATCGCGGACTCGCGAACACCCGCGAAATCGCGGACTCGCGAAATCGCGGACTCGCGAACACTCCCGAAATCGCGGACTCGCGAAAACTGCCGAAATCGCGGACTCGCGTACTCGCGAACACCCGCGAAATCGCGGACTCGCGAACACTCCCGAAATCGCGGACACGCGAACACCCGCGATATCGCGGACTGGCGAAATCGCGGACTCGCAAACACTCGCGAAATCGCGGACTCGCGAACACTCCCGAAATCGCGGACTCGCGAACACCCCCCCGAAATCGCGGACTCGCGAACACTCCCGAAATCGCGGACTCGCGAAAACTCGCGAAATCGCGGACTCGCGTAATCGCGGGCTCGCGAAATCGCGGACTCGAGAACACTCCCGAAATCGCGGACTCGCGAACACCCGCGAAATCGCGGACTCGCGAAATCGCAGACTCGCGAACACTCCCGAAATCGCGGACTCGCGAAAACTCGCGAAATCGCGGACTCGCGTACTCGCAAACACTCGCGAAATCGCGGACTCGCGAACACTACCGAAATCGCGGACTCGCGAACACCCGCGAAATCGCGGACTCGCGAATACCCGCGAAATCGGGGTTTCGCGAACACTCCCGAAATCGCGGACTCGCGAAAACTCGCGAAATCGCGGACTCGCGTACTCGCAAACACTCGCGAAATCGCGGACTCGCGAACACTACCGAAATCGCGGACTCGCGAACACCCGCGAAATCGCGGACTCGCGAACACCCGCGAAATCGGGGACTCGCGAACACCAGCGAAATCGCAGACTCGCGAAATCGCGGACTCGCGAACACTCCCGAAATCGCGGACTCGCGAAAACTGCCGAAATCGCGGACTCGCGTACTCGCGAACACCCGCGAAATCGCGGACTCGCGAACACTCGCGAAATCGCGGACTCGCGAAATCGCGGACTCGAGAACACTCCCGAAATCGCGGACTCGCGAACACCCGCGAAATCGCGGACTCGCGAACAATCGCGAAATCGCTGACTCGCGAAATCGCGGACTCGCGAACACTCCCGAAATCGCGGACTCGCGAAAACTCCCGAAATCGCGGACTCGCGTACTCGCGAACACCCGCGAAATTGCGGACTCGCGAACACTCCCGAAATCGCGGACTCGCGAAAACTCCCGAAATCGCGGACTCGCGAACACTCCCGAACTCGCGGACTCGCGAACACTCCCGAAATCGCGGAATCGCGGACACCCGCGATATCGCGGACTCGTAAACACTCGCGAAATCGCGGACTCGCGAACACTCCCGAAATCGCGGACTCGCGAACACCCGCGAAATCGCGGACTCGCGAACACCCGCGAAATCGCGGACTCGCGAAATCGCGGACTCGCGAACACCCGCGAAATCGCAGACTCGCGAAATCGCGGACTCGCGAACACTCCCGAAATCGCGGACTCGCGAAATCGCGGACTCGCGAACACTCCCGAAATCGCGGACTCGCGAACACCCGCGATATCGCGGACTGGCGAAATCGCGGACTCGCAAACACTCGCGAAATCGCGGACTCGCGAACACTCCCGAAATCGGGGACTCGCGAACACCCGCGAAATCGCGGACTCGCGAACACTCCCGAAATCGCGGACTCGCGAACACTCCCGAAATCGCGGACTCGCGAACACTCGCGAAATCGCGGGCTCGCGAAATCGCGGACTCGCGAACACTCCCGAAATCGCGGACTCGCGAACACTCCCGAAATCGCGGACACGCGAACACCCGCGATATCGCGGACTGGCGAAATCGCGGACTCGCAAACACTCGCGAAATCGCGGACTCGCGAACACTTTCGAAATCGCGGACTCGCGAACACCCGCGAAATCGCGGACTCGCGAACACTCCCGAAATCGCGGACTCGCGAAAACTCGCGAAATCGCGGACTCGCGTAATCGCGGGCTCGCGAAATCGCGGACTCGAGAACACTCCCGAAATCGCGGACTCGCGAACACCCGCGAAATCGCGGACTCGCGAAATCGCGGACTCGCGAACACTCCCGAAATCGCGGACTCGCGAAAACTCGCGAAATCGCGGACTCGCGTACTCGCAAACACTCGCGAAATCGCGGACTCGCGAACACTACCGAAATCGCGGACTCGCGAACACCCGCGAAATCGCGGACTCGCGAATACCCGCGAAATCGGGGACTCGCGAACACTCCCGAAATCGCGGACTCGCGAAAACTCGCGAAATCGCGGACTCGCGTACTCGCAAACACTCGCGAAATCGCGGACTCGCGAACACTACCGAAATCGCGGACTCGCGAACACCCGCGAAATCGCGGACTCGCGAACACCCGCGAAATCGGGGACTCGCGAACACCCGCGAAATCGCAGACTCGCGAAATCGCGGACTCGCGAACACTCCCGAAATCGCGGACTCGCGAACACCCGCGAAATCGCGGACTCGCGAAATCGCGGACTCGCGAACACTCCCGAAATCGCGGACTCGCGAAAACTGCCGAAATCGCGGACTCGCGTACTCGCGAACACCCGCGAAATCGCGGACTCGCGAACACTCGCGAAATCGCGGACTCGCGAAATCGCGGACTCGAGAACACTCCCGAAATCGCGGACTCGCGAACACCCGCGAAATCGCGGACTCGCGAACAATCGCGAAATCGCGGACTCGCGAAATCGCGGACTCGCGAACACTCCCGAAATCGCGGACTCGCGAAAATTCCCGAAATCGCGGACTCGCGTACTCTCGAACACCCGCGAAATTGCGGACTCGCGAACACTCCCGAAATCGCGGACTCGCGAACACTCGCGAAATCGCGGACTCGCGAAATCGCGGACTCGAGAACACTCCCGAAATGGCGGACTCGCGAACACCCGCGAAATCGCGGACTCGCGAACAATCGCGAAATCGCGGACTCGCGAAATTGCGGACTCGCGAACACTCCCGAAATCGCGGACTCGCGAAAACTCCCGAAATCGCGGACTCGCGTACTCGCGAACACCCGCGAAATCGCGGACTCGCGAACACTCCCGAAATCGCGGACTCGCGAACACCCGCGAAATCGCGGACATGCGAAAACTCCCGAAATCGCGGACTCGCGTATTCGCAAACACTCGCGAAATCGCGGACTCGCGAACATTCCCGAAATATCGGACTCGCGAACACCCGCATAATCGCGGACTCGCGAACACCGGCGAAATCGAGGACTCGCGAACAATCGCGAAATCGCGGACTCGCGAAATCGCGGACTCGCGAACACTCCCGAAATCGCGGACTCGCGAACACCCGCGATATCGCGGACTGGCGAAATCGCGGACTCGCAAACACTCGCGAAATCGCGGACTCGCGAACACTCCCGAAATCGCGGACTCGCGAACACCCGCGAAATCGCGGACTCGCGAAAACTACCGAAAACGCGGACTCGCGTACTCGCAAACACTCGCGAAATCGCGGACTCGCGAACACTCCCGAAATCGCGGACTCGCGAACGCCCGCGAAATCGCGGACTCGCGAAATCGCGGACTCGCGAACACTCCCGAAATCGCGGACTCGCAAAAACTCCCGAAATCGCGGACTCGCGTAGTCGCAAACACTCGCGAAATCGCGGACTCGCGAACACTACCGAAATCGCGGACTCGCGAACACCCGCGAAATCGCGGACTCGCGAACACTCGCGAAATCGCGGACTCGCGAAAACTCCCGAAATCGCGGACTCGCGTATTCGCAAACACTCGCGAAATCGCGGACTCGCGAACACTCCCGAAATATCGGACTCGCGAACACCCGCGAAATCGCGGACTCGCGAAATCGCGGACTCGCGAACACTCCCGAAATGGCGGACTCGCGAACACCCGCGAAATCGCGGACTCGCGAACACTCGCGAAATCGCGGACTCGCGAACACCCGCGAAATCGAGGACTCGCGAAAAATCGCGAAATCGCGGACTCGCGAAATCGCGGACTCGCGAACACTCCCGAAATCGCGGACTCGCGAACACCCGCGATATCGCGGACTGGCGAAATCGCGGACTCGCAAACACTCGCGAAATCGCGGACTCGCGAACACTCCCGAAATCGCGGACTCGCGAACACCCGCGAAATCGCGGACTCGCGAAATATTGCGAAATCGCGGACTCGCGAACACTCCCGAAATCGCGGACTCGCGAACACCCGCGATATCGCGGACTGGCGAAATCGCGGACTCGCAAACACTCCCGAAATCGCGGACTCGCGAACACCCGCGATATCGCGGACTGCCGAAATCGCGGACTCGCAAACACTCGCGAAATCGCGGACTCGCGAACACTCCCGAAATCGCGGACTCGCGAATACCCGCGAAATCGCCGACTCGCGAAATTGCGGACTCGCGAACACTCCCGAAATCGCGGACTCGCGAAAACTCCCGAAATCGCGGACTCGCGAAACCCTCCCGAACTCCCGGACTCGCGAACACTCCCGAAATCGCGGAATCGCGAACACCCGCGATATCGCGGACTCGCAAACACTCGCGAAATCGCGGACTCGCGAACACTCCCGAAATCGCGGACTCGCGAACACCCGCGAAATCGCGGACTCGCGAACACCCGCGAAATCGCGGACTCGCGAAATCGCGGACTCGCGAACACCCGCGAAATCGCAGACTCGCGAAATCGCGGACTCGCGAACACTCCCGAAATCGCGGACTCGCGAAATCGCGGACTCGAGAACACTCCCGAAATCGCGGACTCGCGAACACCCGCGAAATCGGGGACTCGCGAACACCCGCGAAATCGCAGACTCACGAAATCGCGGACTCGCGAACACTCCCGAAATGGCGAACTCGCGAACACCCGCGAAATCGCGGACTCGCGAACACTCGCGAAATCGCGGACTCGCGAACACCCGCGAAATCGCGGACTCGCGAACAATCGTGAAATCGCGGACTCGCGAAATCGCGGACTCGCGAACACTCCCGAAACCGCGGAATCGCGAACACCCGCGATATCGCGGACTGGCGAACACCCGCGATATCGCGGACTGGCGAAATCCCGGACTCGCAAACACTCGCGAAATCGCGGACTCGCGAACACTCCCGAAATCGCGGACTCGCGAAATCGCGGACTCGCGAACACTCCCGAAATCGCGGACTCGCGAACACCCGCGAAATCTCGGACTCGCGAAAACTACCGAAAACGCGGACTCGCGTATTCGCAAACACTCGCGAAATCGCGGACTCGCGAACACTACCGAAATCGCGGACTCGCGTACTCGCGAACACCCGCGAAATCGCGGACTCGCGAAATCGCGGACTCGCGAACACTCCCGAAATGGCGAACTCGCGAACACCCGCGAAATCGCGGACTCGCGAACACTCGCGAAATCGCGGACTCGCGAACACTCGCGAAATCGCGGACTCGCGAACAATCGCGAAATCGCGGACTCGCGAAATCGCGGACTCGCGAACACTCCCGAAATCGCGGACTCGCGAACACCCGCGAAATCTCGGACTCGCGAAAACTACCGAAAACGCGGACTCGCGTATTCGCAAACACTCGCGAAATCGCGGACTCGCGAACACTACCGAAATCGCGGACTCGCGAACACCCGCGAAATCGCGGACTCGCGAAATCGCAGACTCGCGAACACTCCCGAAATCGCGGACTCGCGTACTCGCAAACACTCGCGAAATCGCGGACTCTCGAACACTACCGAAATCGCGGACTCGCGAACACCCGCGAAATCGCGGACTCGCGTACACTCGCGAAATCGCGGACATGCGAAAACTCCCGAAATCGCGGACTCGCGTATTCGCAAACACTCGCGAAATCGCGGACTCGGGAACACTCCCGAAATATCGGACTCGCGAACACCCGCATAATCGCGGACTCGCGAACACCGGCGAAATCGAGGACTCGCGAACAATCGCAAAATCGCGGACTCGCGAAATCGCGGACTCGCGAAATCGCGGACTCGCGAACACTCCCGAAATCGCGGACTCGCGAACACCCGCGATATCGCGGACTGGCGAAATCGCGGACTCGCAAACACTCGCGAAATCGCGGACTCGCGAACACTCCCGAAATCGCGGACTCGCGAACACCCGCGAAATCGCGGACTCGCGAAAACTACCGAAAACGCGGACTCGCGTACTCGCAAACACTCGCGAAATCGCGGACTCGCGAACACTCCCGAAATCGCGGAATCGCGAACACCCGCGAAATCGCGGACTCGCGAAATCGCGGACTCGCGAACACTCCCGAAATCGCGGACTCGCGAAAACTCCCGAAATCGCGGACTCGCGTAGTCGCAAACACTCGCGAAATCGCGGACTCGCGAACACTACCGAAATCGCGGACTCGCGAACACCCGCGAAATCGCGGACTCGCGAACACTCGCGAAATCGCGGACTCGCGAAAACTCCCGAAATCGCGGACTCGCGTATTCGCAAACACTCGCGAAATCGCGGACTCGCGAACACTCCCGAAATATCGGACTCGCGAACACCCGCGAAATCGCGGACTCGCGAAATCGCGGACTCGCGAACACTCCCGAAATGGCGGACTCGCGAACACCCGCGAAATCGCGGACTCGCGAACACTCCCAAAATCGCGGACTCGCGAACACCCGCAAAATCGCGGACTCGCGAAATTGCGGACTCGCGAACACTCCCGAAATCGCGGACTCGCGAACACCCGCGAAATCGCAGACTCGCGAAAACTCGCGAAATCGCGGACTCGCGAAAACTCCCGAAATCGCGGACTCGCGTATTCGCAAACACGACCGAAATCGCGGACTCGCGAACACCCGCGAAATCGCGGACTCGCGAAATCGCGGACTCGCGAACAATCGCGAAATCGCGGACTCGCGAAATCGCGGACGCGCGAACACTCCCGAAATCGCGGACTCGCGAACACTCCCGAAATCGCGGACTCGCGAACACCCGCGAAATCGCGGACTCGCGAAAACTACCGAAAACGCGGACTCGCGTACTCGCGAACACCCGCGAAATCGCAGACTCGCGAAATCGCGGACTCGCGAACACTCCCGAAATCGCGGACTCGCGAAAACTCCCGAAATCCCGGACTCGCGTACTCGCAAACACTCGCGAACACAACCGAAATCGCGGACTCGCGAACACCCTCGAAATCGCGGACTCGCGAACACTCGCGAAATCGCGGACTCGCGAAAACTCCCGAAATCGCGGAGTCGCGTATTCGCAAACACTGTCGAAATCGCGGACTCGCGAACACTCCCGAAATATCGGACTCGCGAACACCCGCGAAATCGCGAACTCGCGAACACTCCCGAAATCGCGGACTCGCGAACACCCGCGATATCGCGGACTGGCGAAATCGCGGACTCGCAAACACTCCCGAAATCGCGAACTCTCGAACACCCGCGATATCGCGGACTGGCGAAATCGCGGACTCGCAAACACTCGCGAAATCGCGGACTCGCGAACACTCCCGAAATCGCGGACTCGCGAACACCCGCGAAATCGCGGACTGGCGAAATCGCGGACTCGCAAACACTCCCGAAATCGCGGACTCGCGAACACCCGCGATATCGCGGACTGGCGAAATCGCGGACTCGCGAACACTCCCGAAATCGCGGACTCGCGAACACTCCCGAAATCGCGGACTCGCGAACACTCCCGAAATCGCGGACTCGCGAACACCCGCGGACTCGCGAACAATCGCGAAATCGCGGACTCGCGAAATCGCGGACTCGCGAACACTCCCGAAATCGCGGACTCGCGAACACCCGCGATATCGCGGACTGGCGAAATCGCGGACTCGCAAACACTCGCGAAATCGCGGACTCGCGAACACTCCCGAAATCGGGGACTCGCGAACACCCGCGAAATCGCGGACTCGCGAACACTCCCGAAATCGCGGACTCGCGAACACTCCCGAAATCGCGGACTCGCGAACACTCGCGAAATCGCGGGCTCGCGAAATCGCGGACCCGAGAACACTCCCGAAATCGCGGACTCGCGAACACTCGCGAAATCGCGGACTCGCAAACACTCGCGAAATCGCGGACTCGCGAACACTCCCGAAATCGGGGACTCGCGAACACCCGCGAAATCGCGGACTCGCGAACACTCCCGAAATCGCGGACTCGCGAACACTCCCGAAATCGCGGACTCGCGAACACTCGCGAAATCGCGGGCTCGCGAAATCGCGGACCCGAGAACACTCCCGAAATCGCGGACTCGCGAACACCCGCGAAATCGCGGACTCGCGAAAACTCCCGAAATCGCGGACTCGCGTATTCGCAAACACTCGCGAAATCGCGGACTCGCGAACACTACCGAAATCGCGGACTCGCGAACACCCGCGAAATCGCGGACTCGCGAAATCGCAGACTCGCGAACACTCCCGAAATCGCGGACTCGCGTACTCGCAAACACTCGCGAAATCGCGGACTCGCGAACACCCGCGATATCGCGGACTGGCGAAATCGCGGACTCGCGAACACTCCCGAAATCGCGGACTCGCGAACACTCCCGAAATCGCGGACTCGCGAACACTCCCGAAATCGCGGACTCGCGAACACCCGCGGACTCGCGAACAATCGCGAAATCGCGGACTCGCGAAATCGCGGACTCGCGAACACTCCCGAAATCGCGGACTCGCGAACACCCGCGATATCGCGGACTGGCGAAATCGCGGACTCGCAAACACTCGCGAAATCGCGGACTCGCGAACACTCCCGAAATCGGGGACTCGCGAACACCCGCGAAATCGCGGACTCGCGAACACTCCCGAAATCGCGGACTCGCGAACACTCCCGAAATCGCGGACTCGCGAACACTCGCGAAATCGCGGGCTCGCGAAATCGCGGACCCGAGAACACTCCCGAAATCGCGGACTCGCGAACACCCGCGAAATCGCGGACTCGCAAACACTCGCGAAATCGCGGACTCGCGAACACTCCCGAAATCGGGGACTCGCGAACACCCGCGAAATCGCGGACTCGCGAACACTCCCGAAATCGCGGACTCGCGAACACTCCCGAAATCGCGGACTCGCGAACACTCGCGAAATCGCGGGCTCGCGAAATCGCGGACCCGAGAACACTCCCGAAATCGCGGACTCGCGAACACCCGCGAAATCGCGGACTCGCGAAAACTCCCGAAATCGCGGACTCGCGTATTCGCAAACACTCGCGAAATCGCGGACTCGCGAACACTACCGAAATCGCGGACTCGCGAACACCCGCGAAATCGCGGACTCGCGAAATCGCAGACTCGCGAACACTCCCGAAATCGCGGACTCGCGTACTCGCAAACACTCGCGAAATCGCGGACTCGCGAACACTACCGAAATCGCGGACTCGCGAACACCCGCGAAATCGCGGACTCGCGTACACTCGCGAAATCGCGGACATGCGAAAACTCCCGAAATCGCGGACTCGCGTATTCGCAAACACTCGCGAAATCGCGGACTCGGGAACACTCCCGAAATATCGGACTCGCGAACACCCGCATAATCGCGGACTCGCGAACACCGGCGAAATCGAGGACTCGCGAACAATCGCAAAATCGCGGACTCGCGAAAACTACCGAAAACGCGGACTCGCGTACTCGCAAACACTCGCGAAATCGCGGACTCGCGAACACTCCCGAAATCGCGGAATCGCGAACACCCGCGAAATCGCGGACTCGCGAAATCGCGGACTCGCGAACACTCCCGAAATCGCGGACTCGCGAAAACTCCCGAAATCGCGGACTCGCGTAGTCGCAAACACTCGCGAAATCGCGGACTCGCGAACACTACCGAAATCGCGGACTCGCGAACACCCGCGAAATCGCGGACTCGCGAACACTCGCGAAATCGCGGACTCGCGAAAACTCCCGAAATCGCGGACTCGCGTATTCGCAAACACTCGCGAAATCGCGGACTCGCGAACACTCCCGAAATATCGGACTCGCGAACACCCGCGAAATCGCGGACTCGCGAAATCGCGGACTCGCGAACACTCCCGAAATGGCGGACTCGCGAACACCCGCGAAATCGCGGACTCGCGAACACTCCCGAAATCGCGGACTCGCGAACACCCGCGAAATCGCGGACTCGCGAAATTGCGGACTCGCGAACACTCCCGAAATCGCGGACTCGCGAACACCCGCGAAATCGCAGACTCGCGAAAACTCGCGAAATCGCGGACTCGCGAAAACTCCCGAAATCGCGGACTCGCGTATTCGCAAACACGACCGAAAACGCGGACTCGCGAACACCCGCGAAATCGCGGACTCGCGAAATCGCGGACTCGAGAACACTCCCGAAATCGCGGACTCGCGAACACCCGCGAAATCGCGGACTCGCGAACAATCGCGAAATCGCGGACTCGCGAAATCGCGGACGCGCGAACACTCCCGAAATCGCGGACTCGCGAACACTCCCGAAATCGCGGACTCGCGAACACCCGCGAAATCGCGGACTCGCGAAAACTACCGAAAACGCGGACTCGCGTACTCGCGAACACCCGCGAAATCGCAGACTCGCGAAATCGCGGACTCGCGAACACTCCCGAAATCGCGGACTCGCGAAAACTCCCGAAATCCCGGACTCGCGTACTCGCAAACACTCGCGAACACAACCGAAATCGCGGACTCGCGAACACCCTCGAAATCGCGGACTCGCGAACACTCGCGAAATCGCGGACTCGCGAAAACTCCCGAAATCGCGGAGTCGCGTATTCGCAAACACTGGCGAAATCGCGGACTCGCGAACACTCCCGAAATATCGGACTCGCGAACACCCGCGAAATCGCGGACTCGCGAACACTCCCGAAATCGCGGACTCGCGAACACCCGCGATATCGCGGACTGGCGAAATCGCGGACTCGCAAACACTCCCGAAATCGCGAACTCTCGAACACCCGCGATATCGCGGACTGGCGAAATCGCGGACTCGCAAACACTCGCGAAATCGCGGACTCGCGAACACTCCCGAAATCGCGGACTCGCGAACACCCGCGAAATCGCGGACTCGCGAAATTTCGGACTCGCTAACACTCCCGAAATCGCGGACTCGCGAACACCCGCGAAATCGCAGACTCGCGAAAACTCGCGAAATCGCGGACTCGCGAAAACTCCCGAAATCGCGGACTCGCGTATTCGCAAACACGACCGAAATCGCGGACTCGCGAACACCCGCGAAATCGCGGACTCGAGAACACTCCCGAAATCGCGGACTCGCGAACACCCGCGAAATCGCGGACTCGCGAACAATCGCGAAATCGCGGACTCGCGAAATCGCGGACGCGCGAACACTCCCGAAATCGCGGACTCGCGAACACTCGCGAAATCGCGGACTCGCGAACACTCCCGAAATCGCGGACTCGCGAACACCCGCGAAATCGCGGACTCGCGAAATCGCGGACTCGCGAACACTCCCGAAATGGCGGACTCGCGAACACCCGCGAAATCGCGGACTCGCGAACACTCCCGAAATCGCGGACTCGCGAACACCCGCGAAATCGCGGACTCGCGAAATCGCAGACTCGCGAACACTCCCGAAATCGCGGACTCGCGAAAACTCCCGAAATCGCGGACTCGCGTATTCGCAAACACGACCGAAATCGCGGACTCGCGAACACCCGCGAAATCGCGGACTCGCGAAATCGCGGACTCGAGAACACTCCCGAAATCGCGGACTCGCGAACACCCGCGAAATCGCGGACTCGCGAACACTCGCGAAATCGCGGACTCGCGAACACTCCCGAAATCGCGGACTCGCGAACACCCGCGAAATCGCGGACTCGCGAAAACTACCGAAAACGCGGACTCGCGTACTCGCGAACACCCGCGAAATCGCAGACTCGCGAAATCGCGGACTCGCGAACACTCCCGAAATCGCGGACTCGCGAAAACTCCCGAAATCCCGGACTCGCGTACTCGCAAACACTCGCGAACACAACCGAAATCGCGGACTCGCGAACACCCTCGAAATCGCGGACTCGCGAACACTCGCGAAATCGCGGACTCGCGAAAACTCCCGAAATCGCGGAGTCGCGTATTCGCAAACACTCGCGAAATCGCGGACTCGCGAACACTCCCGAAATATCGGACTCGCGAACACCCGCGAAATCGCGGACTCGCGAACACTCCCGAAATCGCGGACTCGCGAACACCCGCGATATCGCGGACTGGCGAAATCGCGGACTCGCAAACACTCCCGAAATCGCGAACTCTCGAACACCCGCGATATCGCGGACTGGCGAAATCGCGGACTCGCAAACACTCGCGAAATCGCGGACTCGCGAACACTCCCGAAATCGCGGACTCGCGAACACCCGCGAAATCGCGGACTCGCGAAATTTCGGACTCGCGAACACTCCCGAAATCGCGGACTCGCGAACACCCGCGAAATCGCAGACTCGCGAAAACTCGCGAAATCGCGGACTCGCGAAAACTCCCGAAATCGCGGACTCGCGTATTCGCAAACACGACCGAAATCGCGGACTCGCGAACACCCGCGAAATCGCGGACTCGCGAAATCGCGGACTCGAGAACACTCCCGAAATCGCGGACTCGCGAACACCCGCGAAATCGCGGACTCGCGAACAATCGCGAAATCGCGGACTCGCGAAATCGCGGACGCGCGAACACTCCCGAAATCGCGGACTCGCGAACACTCGCGAAATCGCGGACTCGCGAACACTCCCGAAATCGCGGACTCGCGAACACTCCCGAAATCGCGGACTCGCGAACACCCGCGAAATCGCAGACTCGCGAAAACTCGCGAAATCGCGGACTCGCGAAAACTCCCGAAATCGCGGACTCGCGTATTCGCAAACACGACCGAAATCGCGGACTCGCGAACACCCGCGAAATCGCGGACTCGCGAAATCGCGGACTCGAGAACACTCCCGAAATCGCGGACTCGCGAACACCCGCGGACTCGCGAACAATCGCGAAATCGCGGACTCGCGAAATCGCGGACGCGCGAACACTCCCGAAATCGCGGACTCGCGAACACTCCCGAAATCGCGGACTCGCGAACACCCGCGAAATCGCGGACTCGCGAAAACTACCGAAAACGCGGACTCGCGTACTCGCGAACACCCGCGAAATCGCAGACTCGCGAAATCGCGGACTCGCGAACACTCCCGAAATCGCGGACTCGCGAAAACTCCCGAAATCCCGGACTCGCGTACTCGCAAACACTCGCGAACACTACCGAAATCGCGGACTCGCGAACACCCGCGAAATCGCGGACTCGCGAAATTGCGGACTCGCGAACACTCCCGAAATCGCGGACTCGCGAACACTCCCGAAATCGCGGACTCGCGAACACCCGCGATATCGCGGACTGGCGAAATCGCGGACTCGCAAACACTCGCGAAATCGCGGACTCGCGAACACTCCCGAAATCGCGGACTCGCGAACACCCGCGAAATCGCGGACTCGCGAAATTGCGGACTCGCGAACACTCCCGAAATCGCGGACTCGCGAACACTCCCGAAATCGCGGACTCGCGAACACTCCCGAAATCGCGGACTCGCGAACACCCGCGGACTCGCGAACAATCGCGAAATCGCGGACTCGCGAAATCGCGGACTCGCGAACACTCCCGAAATCGCGGACTCGCGAACACCCGCGATATCGCGGACTGGCGAAATCGCGGACTCGCAAACACTCGCGAAATCGCGGACTCACGAACACTCCCGAAATCGCGGACTCGCAAACACTCGCGAAATCGCGGACTCACGAACACTCCCGAAATCGCGGACTCGCGAACACCCGCGAAATCGCGGACTCGGGAACACTCCCGAAATCGCGGACTCGCGAACACTCGCGAAATCGCGGGCTCGCGAAATCGCGGACCCGAGAACACTCCCGAAATCGCGGACTCGCGAACACCCGCGAAATCGGGGACTCGCGAACACCCGCGAAATCGAAGACTCGCGAAATCGCGGACTCGCGAACACTCCCGAAATCGCGGACTCGCGAACACCCGCGAAATCGCGGACTCGCGAAATCGCGGACTCGCGAACACTCCCGAAATCGCGGACTCGCGAAAACTCGCGAAATCGCGGACTCGCGTACTCGCAAACACTCGCGAAATCGCGGACTCGCGAACACTACCGAAATCGCGGACTCGCGAACACCCGCGAAATCGCGGACTGGCGAACACTCGCGAAATCGCGGACTCGCGAAAACTCCCGAAATCGCGGACTCGCGTATTCGCAAACACTCGCGAAATCGCGAACACCCGCGAAATCGCGGACTGGCGAACACTCCCGAAATCGCGGAATCGCGAACACCCGCGAAATCGCGGACTCGCGAAATCGCGGACTCGCGAACACTCCCGAAATGGCGAACTCGCGAACACCCGCGAAATCGCGGACTCGCGAACACTCGCGAAATCGCGGACTGGCGAACACCCGCGATATCGCGGACTGGCGAAATCGCAAAATCGCAAACACTCGCGAAATCGCGGACTCGCGAACACTCCCGAAATCGCGGACTCGCGAACACCCGCGAAATCGCGGACTCGCGAACACCCGCGAAATCGCGGACTCGCGAAATCGCGGACTCGCGAACACTCCCGAAATGGCGAACTCGCGAACACCCGCGAAATCGCGGACTCGCGAACACTCGCGAAATCGCGGACTCGCGAACACTCGCGAAATCGCGGACTCGCGAACAATCGCGAAATCGCGGACTCGCGAAATCGCGGACTCGCGAACACTCCCGAAATCGCGGACTCGCGAACACCCGCGAAATCTCGGACTCGCGAAAACTACCGAAAACGCGGACTCGCGTATTCGCAAACACTCGCGAAATCGCGGACTCGCGAACACTACCGAAATCGCGGACTCGCGAACACCCGCGAAATCGCGGACTCGCGAAATCGCAGACTCGCGAACACTCCCGAAATCGCGGACTCGCGTACTCGCAAACACTCGCGAAATCGCGGACTCGCGAACACTACCGAAATCGCGGACTCGCGAACACCCGCGAAATCGCGGACTCGCGTACACTCGCGAAATCGCGGACATGCGAAAACTCCCGAAATCGCGGACTCGCGTATTCGCAAACACTCGCGAAATCGCGGACTCGGGAACACTCCCGAAATATCGGACTCGCGAACACCCGCATAATCGCGGACTCGCGAACACCGGCGAAATCGAGGACTCGCGAACAATCGCAAAATCGCGGACTCGCGAAATCGCGGACTCGCGAACACTCCCGAAATCGCGGACTCGCGAACACCCGCGATATCGCGGACTGGCGAAATCGCGGACTCGCAAACACTCGCGAAATCGCGGACTCGCGAACACTCCCGAAATCGCGGACTCGCGAACACCCGCGAAATCGCGGACTCGCGAAAACTACCGAAAACGCGGACTCGCGTACTCGCAAACACTCGCGAAATCGCGGACTCGCGAACACTCCCGAAATCGCGGAATCGCGAACACCCGCGAAATCGCGGACTCGCGAAATCGCGGACTCGCGAACACTCCCGAAATCGCGGACTCGCGAAAACTCCCGAAATCGCGGACTCGCGTAGTCGCAAACACTCGCGAAATCGCGGACTCGCGAACACTACCGAAATCGCGGACTCGCGAACACCCGCGAAATCGCGGACTCGCGAACACTCGCGAAATCGCGGACTCGCGAAAACTCCCGAAATCGCGGACTCGCGTATTCGCAAACACTCGCGAAATCGCGGACTCGCGAACACTCCCGAAATATCGGACTCGCGAACACCCGCGAAATCGCGGACTCGCGAAATCGCGGACTCGCGAACACTCCCGAAATGGCGGACTCGCGAACACCCGCGAAATCGCGGACTCGCGAACACTCCCGAAATCGCGGACTCGCGAACACCCGCGAAATCGCGGACTCGCGAAATTGCGGACTCGCGAACACTCCCGAAATCGCGGACTCGCGAACACCCGCGAAATCGCAGACTCGCGAAAACTCGCGAAATCGCGGACTCGCGAAAACTCCCGAAATCGCGGACTCGCGTATTCGCAAACACGACCGAAATCGCGGACTCGCGAACACCCGCGAAATCGCGGACTCGCGAAATCGCGGACTCGAGAACACTCCCGAAATCGCGGACTCGCGAACACCCGCGAAATCGCGGACTCGCGAACAATCGCGAAATCGCGGACTCGCGAAATCGCGGACGCGCGAACACTCCCGAAATCGCGGACTCGCGAACACTCCCGAAATCGCGGACTCGCGAAATCGCGGACTCGCGAACACTCCCGAAATCGCGGACTCGCGAACACCCGCGATATCGCGGACTGGCGAAATCGCGGACTCGCAAACACTCGCGAAATCGCGGACTCGCGAACACTCCCGAAATCGCGGACTCGCGAACACCCGCGAAATCGCGGACTCGCGAAAACTACCGAAAACGCGGACTCGCGTACTCGCAAACACTCGCGAAATCGCGGACTCGCGAACACTCCCGAAATCGCGGACTCGCGAACACCCGCGAAATCGCGGACTCGCGAAATCGCGGACTCGCGAACACTCCCGAAATCGCGGACTCGCGAAAACTCCCGAAATCGCGGAATCGCGTAGTCGCAAACACTCGCGAAATCGCGGACTCGCGAACACTACCGAAATCGCGGACTCGCGAACACCCGCGAAATCGCGGACTCGCGAACACTCGCGAAATCGCGGACTCGCGAAAACTCCCGAAATCGCGGACTCGCGTATTCGCAAACACTCGCGAAATCGCGGACTCGCGAACACTCCCGAAATATCGGACTCGCGAACACCCGCGAAATCGCGGACTCGCGAAATCGCGGACTCGCGAACACTCCCGAAATGGCGGACTCGCGAACACCCGCGAAATCGCGGACTCGCGAACACTCGCGAAATCGCGGACTCGCGAACACCCGCGAAATCGAGGACTCGCGAAAAATCGCGAAATCGCGGACTCGCGAAATCGCGGACTCGCGAACACTCCCGAAATCGCGGACTCGCGAACACCCGCGATATCGCGGACTGGCGAAATCGCGGACTCGCAAACACTCGCGAAATCGCGGACTCGCGAACACTCCCGAAATCGCGGACTCGCGAACACCCGCGAAATCGCGGACTCGCGAAATATTGCGAAATCGCGGACTCGCGAACACTCCCGAAATCGCGGACTCGCGAACACCCGCGATATCGCGGACTGGCGAAATCGCGGACTCGCAAACACTCCCGAAATCGCGGACTCGCGAACACCCGCGATATCGCGGACTGGCGAAATCGCGGACTCGCAAACACTCGCGAAATCGCGGACTCGCGAACACTCCCGAAATCGCGGACTCGCGAATACCCGCGAAATCGCGGACTCGCGAAATTGCGGACTCGCGAACACTCCCGAAATCGCGGACTCGCGAAAACTCCCGAAATCGCGGACTCGCGAACACTACCGAACTCGCGGACTCGCGAACACTCCCGAAATCGCGGAATCGCGAACACCCGCGATATCGCGGACTCGCAAACACTCGCGAAATCGCGGACTCGCGAACACTCCCGAAATCGCGGACTCGCGAACACCCGCGAAATCGCGGACTCGCGAACACCCGCGAAATCGCGGACTCGCGAAATCGCGGACTCGCGAACACCCGCGAAATCGCAGACTCGCGAAATCGCGGACTCGCGAACACTCCCGAAATCGCGGACTCGCGAAATCGCGGACTCGAGAACACTCCCGAAATCGCGGACTCGCGAACACCCGCGAAATCGGGGACTCGCGAACACCCGCGAAATCGCAGACTCACGAAATCGCGGACTCGCGAACACTCCCGAAATGGCGAACTCGCGAACACCCGCGAAATCGCGGACTCGCGAACACTCGCGAAATCGCGGACTCGCGAACACCCGCGAAATCGCGGACTCGCGAACAATCGCGAAATCGCGGACTCGCGAAATCGCGGACTCGCGAACACTCCCGAAACCGC
The DNA here is from genome assembly GCF_963514075.1 of Conger conger. Taxonomy (NCBI): domain Eukaryota; kingdom Metazoa; phylum Chordata; class Actinopteri; order Anguilliformes; family Congridae; genus Conger; species Conger conger. Next base: position 51,825,138 of record NC_083770.1, on the reverse strand, counting down.
GGAATCGCGAACACCCGCGATATCGCGGACTGGCGAACACCCGCGATATCGCGGACTGGCGAAATCGCGGACTCGCAAACACTCGCGAAATCGCGGACTCGCGAACACTCCCGAAATCGCGGACTCGCGAACACCCGCGAAATCGCGGACTCGCGAACACCCGCGAAATCGCGGACTCGCGAAATCGCGGACTCGCGAACACTCCCGAAATGGCGAACTCGCGAACACCCGCGAAATCGCGGACTCGCGAACACTCGCGAAATCGCGGACTCGCGAACACTCGCGAAATCTCGGACTCGCGAAAACTACCGAAAACGCGGACTCGCGTATTCGCAAACACTCGCGAAATCGCGGACTCGCGAACACTACCGAAATCGCGGACTCGCGAACACCCGCGAAATCGCGGACTCGCGAAATCGCAGACTCGCGAACACTCCCGAAATCGCGGACTCGCGTACTCGCAAACACTCGCGAAATCGCGGACTCGCGAACACTACCGAAATCGCGGACTCGCGAACACCCGCGAAATCGCGGACTCACGTACACTCGCGAAATCGCGGACATGCGAAAACTCCCGAAATCGCGGACTCGCGTATTCGCAAACACTCGCGAAATCGCGGACTCGGGAACACTCCCGAAATATCGGACTCGCGAACACCCGCATAATCGCGGAATCGCGAACACCGGCGAAATCGAGGACTCGCGAACAATCGCAAAATCGCGGACTCGCGAAATCGCGGACTCGCGAACACTCCCGAAATCGCGGACTCGCGAACACCCGCGATATCGCGGACTGGCGAAATCGCGGACTCGCAAACACTCGCGAAATCGCGGACTCGCGAACACTCCCGAAATCGCGGACTCGCGAACACCCGCGAAATCGCGGACTCGCGAAAACTACCGAAAACGCGGACTCGCGTACTCGCAAACACTCGCGAAATCGCGGACTCGCGAACACTCCCGAAATCGCGGAATCGCGAACACCCGCGAAATCGCGGACTCGCGAAATCGCGGACTCGCGAACACTCCCGAAATCGCGGACTCGCGAAAACTCCCGAAATCGCGGACTCGCGTAGTCGCAAACACTCGCGAAATCGCGGACTCGCGAACACTACCGAAATCGCGGACTCGCGAACACCCGCGAAATCGCGGACTCGCGAACACTCGCGAAATCGCGGACTCGCGAAAACTCCCGAAATCGCGGACTCGCGTATTCGCAAACACTCGCGAAATCGCGGACTCGCGAACACTCCCGAAATATCGGACTCGCGAACACCCGCGAAATCGCGGACTCGCGAAATCGCGGACTCGCGAACACTCCCGAAATGGCGGACTCGCGAACACCCGCGAAATCGCGGACTCGCGAACACTCGCGAAATCGCGGACTCGCGAACACCCGCGAAATCGAGGACTCGCGAAAAATCGCGAAATCGCGGACTCGCGAAATCGCGGACTCGCGAACACTCCCGAAATCGCGGACTCGCGAACACCCGCGATATCGCGGACTGGCGAAATCGCGGACTCGCAAACACTCGCGAAATCGCGGACTCGCGAACACTCCCGAAATCGCGGACTCGCGAACACCCGCGAAATCGCGGACTTGCGAAATATTGCGAAATCGCGGACTCGCGAACACTCCCGAAATCGCGGACTCGCGTATTCGCAAACACTCGCGGACTCGCGAACACCCGCGAAATCGCGGACTCGCGAAATCGCGGACTCGCGAACACCCGCGAAATCGCAGACTCGCGAAATCGCGGACTCGCGAACACTCCCGAAATCGCGGACTCGCGAAATCGCGGACTCGAGAACACTCCCGAAATCGCGGACTCGCGAACACCCGCGAAATCGGGGACTCGCGAACACCCGCGAAATCGCAGACTCACGAAATCGCGGACTCGCGAACACTCCCGAAATCGCGGACTCGCGAACACCCGCGAAATCGCGGACTCGCGAAATCGCGGACTCGCGAACACTCCCGAAATGGCGAACTCGCGAACACCCGCGAAATCGCGGACTCGCGAACACTCGCGAAATCGCGGACTCGCGAACACCCGCGAAATCGCGGACTCGCGAACAATCGCGAAATCGCGGACTCGCGAAATCGCGGACTCGCGAACACTCCCGAAACCGCGGAATCGCGAACACCCGCGATATCGCGGACTGGCGAACACCCGCGATATCGCGGACTCGCGAACACTCCCGAAATCGCGGACTCGCGAACACCCGCGATATCGCGGACTGGCGAAATCGCGGACTCGCAAATTCTCCCGAAATCGCGGACTCGCGAACACCCGCGATATCGCGGACTGGCGAAATCGCGGACTCGCAAACACTCGCGAAATCGCGGACTCGCGAACACTCCCGAAATCGCGGACTCGCGAACACCCGCGAAATCGCGGACTCGCGAAATTGCGGACTCGCGAACACTCCCGAAATCGCGGACTCGCGAACACTCCCGAAATCGCGGAATCGCGAACACCCGCGATATCGCGGACTGGCGAACACCCGCGATATCGCGGACCCGCGAACACTCCCGAAATCGCGGACTCGCGAACACCCGCGATATCGCGGACTGGCGAAATCGCGGACTCGCAAACACTCCCGAAATCGCGGACTCGCGAACACCCGCGATATCGCGGACTGGCGAAATCGCGGACTCGCAAACACTCGCGAAATCGCGGACTCGCGAACACTCCCGAAATCGCGGACTCGCGAACACCCGCGAAATCGCGGACTCGCGAAATTGCGGACTCGCGAACACTCCCGAAATCGCGGACTCGCGAACACTCCCGAAATCGCGGACACGCGAACACCCGCGATATCGCGGACTGGCGAAATCGCGGACTCGCAAACACTCGCGAAATCGCGGACTCGCAAACACTCGCGAAATCGCGGACTCGCGAACACTCCCGAAATCGCGGACTCGCGAACACCCGCGAAATCGCGGACTTGCGAAATATTGCGAAATCGCGGACTCGCGAACACTCCCGAAATCGCGGACTCGCGTATTCGCAAACACTCGCGGACTCGCGAACACCCGCGAAATCGCGGACTCGCGAAATCGCGGACTCGCGAACACCCGCGAAATCGCAGACTCGCGAAATCGCGGACTCGCGAACACTCCCGAAATCGCGGACTCGCGAAATCGCGGACTCGAGAACACTCCCGAAATCGCGGACTCGCGAACACCCGCGAAATCGGGGACTCGCGAACACCCGCGAAATCGCAGACTCACGAAATCGCGGACTCGCGAACACTCCCGAAATCGCGGACTCGAGAACACCCGCGAAATCGCGGACTCGCGAAATCGCGGACTCGCGAACACTCCCGAAATGGCGAACTCGCGAACACCCGCGAAATCGCGGACTCGCGAACACTCGCGAAATCGCGGACTCGCGAACACCCGCGAAATCGCGGACTCGCGAACAATCGCGAAATCGCGGACTCGCGAAATCGCGGACTCGCGAACACTCCCGAAACCGCGGAATCGCGAACACCCGCGATATCGCGGACTGGCGAACACCCGCGATATCGCGGACTCGCGAACACTCCCGAAATCGCGGACTCGCGAACACCCGCGATATCGCGGACTGGCGAAATCGCGGACTCGCAAATTCTCCCGAAATCGCGGACTCGCGAACACCCGCGATATCGCGGACTGGCGAAATCGCGGACTCGCAAACACTCGCGAAATCGCGGACTCGCGAACACTCCCGAAATCGCGGACTCGCGAACACCCGCGAAATCGCGGACTCGCGAAATTGCGGACTCGCGAACACTCCCGAAATCGCGGACTCGCGAACACTCCCGAAATCGCGGAATCGCGAACACCCGCGATATCGCGGACTGGCGAACACCCGCGATATCGCGGACTCGCGAACACTCCCGAAATCGCGGACTCGCGAACACCCGCGATATCGCGGACTGGCGAAATCGCGGACTCGCAAACACTCCCGAAATCGCGGACTCGCGAACACCCGCGATATCGCGGACTGGCGAAATCGCGGACTCGCAAACACTCGCGAAATCGCGGACTCGCGAACACTCCCGAAATCGCGGACTCGCGAACACCCGCGAAATCGCGGACTCGCGAAATTGCGGACTCGCGAACACTCCCGAAATCGCGGACTCGCGAACACTCCCGAAATCGCGGACACGCGAACACCCGCGATATCGCGGACTGGCGAAATCGCGGACTCGCAAACACTCGCGAAATCGCGGACTCGCGAACACTTTCGAAATCGCGGACTCGCGAACACCCGCGAAATCGCGGACTCGCGAACACTCCCGAAATCGCGGACTCGCGAAAACTAGCGAAATCGCGGACTCGCGTAATCGCGGGCTCGCGAAATCGCGGACTCGAGAACACTCCCGAAATCGCGGACTCGCGAACACCCGCGAAATCGCGGACTCGCGAAATCGCGGACTCGCGAACACTCCCGAAATCGCGGACTCGCGAAAACTCGCGAAATCGCGGACTCGCGTACTCGCAAACACTCGCGAAATCGCGGACTCGCGAACGCTACCGAAATCGCGGACTCGCGAACACCCGCGAAATCGCGGACTCGCGAATACCCGCGAAATCGGGGACTGGCGAACACTCCCGAAATCGCGGACTCGCGAAAACTCGCGAAATCGCGGACTCGCGTACTCGCAAACACTCGCGAAATCGCGGACTCGCGAACACTACCGAAATCGCGGACTCGCGAACACCCGCGAAATCGCGGACTCGCGAAATCGCGGACTCGCGAACACTCCCGAAATCGCGGACTCGCGAAAACTGCCGAAATCGCGGACTCGCGTACTCGCGAACACCCGCGAAATCGCGGACTCGCGAACACTCGCGAAATCGCGGACTCGCGAAATCGCGGACTCGAGAACACTCCCGAAATCGCGGACTCGCGAACACCCGCGAAATCGCGGACTCGCGAACAATCGCGAAATCGCGGACTCGCGAAATCGCGGACTCGCGAACACTCCCGAAATCGCGGACTCGCGAAAATTCCCGAAATCGCGGACTCGCGTACTCTCGAACACCCGCGAAATTGCGGACTCGCGAACACTCCCGAAATCGCGGACTCGCGAACACTCGCGAAATCGCGGACTCGCGAAATCGCGGACTCGAGAACACTCCCGAAATGGCGGACTCGCGAACACCCGCGAAATCGCGGACTCGCGAACAATCGCGAAATCGCGGACTCGCGAAATTGCGGACTCGCGAACACTCCCGAAATCGCGGACTCGCGAAAACTCCCGAAATCGCGGACTCGCGTACTCGCGAACACCCGCGAAATCGCGGACTCGCGAACACTCCCGAAATCGCGGACTCGCGAACACCCGCGAAATCGCGGACATGCGAAAACTCCCGAAATCGCGGACTCGCGTATTCGCAAACACTCGCGAAATCGCGGACTCGGGAACACTCCCGAAATATCGGACTCGCGAACACCCGCATAATCGCGGACTCGCGAACACCGGCGAAATCGAGGACTCGCGAACAATCGCGAAATCGCGGACTCGCGAAATCGCGGACTCGCGAACACTCCCGAAATCGCGGACTCGCGAACACCCGCGATATCGCGGACTGGCGAAATCGCGGACTCGCAAACACTCGCGAAATCGCGGACTCGCGAACACTCCCGAAATCGCGGACTCGCGAACACCCGCGAAATCGCGGACTCGCGAAAACTACCGAAAACGCGGACTCGCGTACTCGCAAACACTCGCGAAATCGCGGACTCGCGAACACTCCCGAAATCGCGGACTCGCGAACGCCCGCGAAATCGCGGACTCGCGAAATCGCGGACTCGCGAACACTCCCGAAATCGCGGACTCGCAAAAACTCCCGAAATCGCGGACTCGCGTAGTCGCAAACACTCGCGAAATCGCGGACTCGCGAACACTACCGAAATCGCGGACTCGCGAACACCCGCGAAATCGCGGACTCGCGAACACTCGCGAAATCGCGGACTCGCGAAAACTCCCGAAATCGCGGACTCGCGTATTCGCAAACACTCGCGAAATCGCGGACTCGCGAACACTCCCGAAATATCGGACTCGCGAACACCCGCGAAATCGCGGACTCGCGAAATCGCGGACTCGCGAACACTCCCGAAATGGCGGACTCGCGAACACCCGCGAAATCGCGGACTCGCGAACACTCGCGAAATCGCGGACTCGCGAACACCCGCGAAATCGAGGACTCGCGAAAAATCGCGAAATCGCGGACTCGCGAAATCGCGGACTCGCGAACACTCCCGAAATCGCGGACTCGCGAACACCCGCGATATCGCGGACTGGCGAAATCGCGGACTCGCAAACACTCGCGAAATCGCGGACTCGCGAACACTCCCGAAATCGCGGACTCGCGAACACCCGCGAAATCGCGGACTCGCGAAATATTGCGAAATCGCGGACTCGCGAACACTCCCGAAATCGCGGACTCGCGAACACCCGCGATATCGCGGACTGGCGAAATCGCGGACTCGCAAACACTCCCGAAATCGCGGACTCGCGAACACCCGCGATATCGCGGACTGCCGAAATCGCGGACTCGCAAACACTCGCGAAATCGCGGACTCGCGAACACTCCCGAAATCGCGGACTCGCGAATACCCGCGAAATCGCCGACTCGCGAAATTGCGGACTCGCGAACACTCCCGAAATCGCGGACTCGCGAAAACTCCCGAAATCGCGGACTCGCGAACACTCCCGAACTCGCGGACTCGCGAACACTCCCGAAATCACGGAATCGCGAACACCCGCGATATCGCGGACTCGCAAACACTCGCGAAATCGCGGACTCGCGAACACTCCCGAAATCGCGGACTCGCGAACACCCGCGAAATCGCGGACTCGCGAACACCCGCGAAATCGCGGACTCGCGAACACCCGCGAAATCGCAGACTCGCGAAATCGCGGACTCGCGAACACTCCCGAAATCGCGGACTCGCGAAATCGCGGACTCGAGAACACTCCCGAAATCGCGGACTCGCGAACACCCGCGAAATCGGGGACTCGCGAACACCCGCGAAATCGCAGACTCACGAAATCGCGGACTCGCGAACACTCCCGAAATGGCGAACTCGCGAACACCCGCGAAATCGCGGACTCGCGAACACTCGCGAAATCGCGGACTCGCGAACACCCGCGAAATCGCCGACTCGCGAACAATCGCGAAATCGCGGACTCGCGAAATCGCGGACTCGCGAACACTCCCGAAACCGCGGAATCGCGAACACCCGCGATATCGCGGACTGGCGAACACCCGCGATATCGCGGACTGGCGAAATCGCGGACTCGCAAACACTCGCGAAATCGCGGAATCGCGAACACCCGCGATATCGCGGACTCGCAAACACCCGCGAAATCGCGGACTCGCGAACACTCCCGAAATCGCGGACTCGCGAACACCCGCGATATCGCGGACTGGCGAAATCGCGGACTCGCAAACACTCCCGAAATCGCGGACTCGCGAACACTCCCGAAATCGCGGACACGCGAACACCCGCGATATCGCGGACTGGCGAAATCGCGGACTCGCAAACACTCGCGAAATCGCGGACTCGCGAACACTCCCGAAATCGCGGACTCGCGAACACCCGCGAAATCGCGGACTCGCGAACACTCCCGAAATCGCGGACTCGCGAAAACTCGCGAAATCGCGGACTCGCGTAATCGCGGACTCGCGAAATCGCGGACTCGAGAACACTCCCGAAATCGCGGACTCGCGAACACCCGCGAAATCGCGGACTCGCGAAATCGCGGACTCGCGAACACTCCCGAAATCGCGGACTCGCGAAAACTCGCGAAATCGCGGACTCGCGTACTCGCAAACACTCGCGAAATCGCGGACTCGCGAACACTACCGAAATCGCGGACTCGCGAACACCCGCGAAATCGGGGACTCGCGAACACTCCCGAAATCGCGGACTCGCGAAAACTCGCGAAATCGCGGACTCGCGTACTCGCAAACACTCGCGAAATCGCGGACTCGCGAACACTACCGAAATCGCGGACTCGTGAACACCCGCGAAATCGCGGACTCGCGAACACCCGCGAAATCGGGGACTCGCGAAATCGCGGACTCGCGAAAACTCCCGAAATCGCGGACTCGTGAACACCCGCGAAATCGCAGACTCGCGAAATCGCGGACTCGCGAACACTCCAGAAATCGCGGACTCGCGAACACCCGCGAAATCGCGGACTCGCGAAATCGCGGACTCGCGAACACTCCCGAAATCGCGGACTCGCGAAAACTCGCGAAATCGCGGACTCGCGTACTCGCAAACACTCGCGAAATCGCGGACTCGCGAACACTACCGAAATCGCGGACTCGCGAACACCCGCGAAATCGCGGACTCGCGAATACCCGCGAAATCGGGGACTCGCGAACACTCCCGAAATCGCGGACTCGCGAAAACTCGCGAAATCGCGGACTCGCGTACTCGCAAACACTCGCGAAATCGCGGACTCGCGAACACTACCGAAATCGGGGACTCGCGAACACCCGCGAAATCGGGGACTCGCGAACACTCCCGAAATCGCGGACTCGCAAAAACTCCCGAAATCGCGGACTCGCGTACTCGCAAACACTCGCGAAATCGCGGACTCGCGAACACTACCGAAATCGCGGACTCGCGAACACCCGCGAAATCGCGGACTCGCGAACACCCGCGAAATCGGGGACTCGCGAACACCCGCGAAATCGCAGACTCGCGAAATCGCGGACTCGCGAACACTCCCGAAATCGCGGACTCGCGAACACCCGCGAAATCGCGGACTCGCGAAATCGCGGACTCGCGAACACTCCCGAAATCGCGGACTCGCGAAAACTGCCGAAATCGCGGACTCGCGTACTCGCGAACACCCGCGAAATCGCGGACTCGCGAACACTCCCGAAATCGCGGACACGCGAACACCCGCGATATCGCGGACTGGCGAAATCGCGGACTCGCAAACACTCGCGAAATCGCGGACTCGCGAACACTCCCGAAATCGCGGACTCGCGAACACCCCCCCGAAATCGCGGACTCGCGAACACTCCCGAAATCGCGGACTCGCGAAAACTCGCGAAATCGCGGACTCGCGTAATCGCGGGCTCGCGAAATCGCGGACTCGAGAACACTCCCGAAATCGCGGACTCGCGAACACCCGCGAAATCGCGGACTCGCGAAATCGCAGACTCGCGAACACTCCCGAAATCGCGGACTCGCGAAAACTCGCGAAATCGCGGACTCGCGTACTCGCAAACACTCGCGAAATCGCGGACTCGCGAACACTACCGAAATCGCGGACTCGCGAACACCCGCGAAATCGCGGACTCGCGAATACCCGCGAAATCGGGGTTTCGCGAACACTCCCGAAATCGCGGACTCGCGAAAACTCGCGAAATCGCGGACTCGCGTACTCGCAAACACTCGCGAAATCGCGGACTCGCGAACACTACCGAAATCGCGGACTCGCGAACACCCGCGAAATCGCGGACTCGCGAACACCCGCGAAATCGGGGACTCGCGAACACCAGCGAAATCGCAGACTCGCGAAATCGCGGACTCGCGAACACTCCCGAAATCGCGGACTCGCGAAAACTGCCGAAATCGCGGACTCGCGTACTCGCGAACACCCGCGAAATCGCGGACTCGCGAACACTCGCGAAATCGCGGACTCGCGAAATCGCGGACTCGAGAACACTCCCGAAATCGCGGACTCGCGAACACCCGCGAAATCGCGGACTCGCGAACAATCGCGAAATCGCTGACTCGCGAAATCGCGGACTCGCGAACACTCCCGAAATCGCGGACTCGCGAAAACTCCCGAAATCGCGGACTCGCGTACTCGCGAACACCCGCGAAATTGCGGACTCGCGAACACTCCCGAAATCGCGGACTCGCGAAAACTCCCGAAATCGCGGACTCGCGAACACTCCCGAACTCGCGGACTCGCGAACACTCCCGAAATCGCGGAATCGCGGACACCCGCGATATCGCGGACTCGTAAACACTCGCGAAATCGCGGACTCGCGAACACTCCCGAAATCGCGGACTCGCGAACACCCGCGAAATCGCGGACTCGCGAACACCCGCGAAATCGCGGACTCGCGAAATCGCGGACTCGCGAACACCCGCGAAATCGCAGACTCGCGAAATCGCGGACTCGCGAACACTCCCGAAATCGCGGACTCGCGAAATCGCGGACTCGAGAACACTCCCGAAATCGCGGACTCGCGAACACCCGCGAAATCGGGGACTCGCGAACACCCGCGAAATCGCAGACTCACGAAATCGCGGACTCGCGAACACTCCCGAAATCGCGGACTCGCGAACACCCGCGAAATCGCGGACTCGCGAAATCGCGGACTCGCGAACACTCCCGAAATGGCGAACTCGCGAACACCCGCGAAATCGCGGACTCGCGAACACTCGCGAAATCGCGGACTCGCGAACACCCGCGAAATCGCGGACTCGCGAACAATCGCGAAATCGCGGACTCGCGAAATCGCGGACTCGCGAACACTCCCGAAACCGCGGAATCGCGAACACCCGCGATATCGCGGACTGGCGAACACCCGCGATATCGCGGACTCGCGAACACTCCCGAAATCGCGGACTCGCGAACACCCGCGATATCGCGGACTGGCGAAATCGCGGACTCGCAAACACTCCCGAAATCGCGGACTCGCGAACACCCGCGATATCGCGGACTGGCGAAATCGCGGACTCGCAAACACTCGCGAAATCGCGGACTCGCGAACACTCCCGAAATCGCGTACTCGCGAACACCCGCGAAATCGCGGACTCGCGAAATTGCGGACTCGCGAACACTCCCGAAATCGCGGACTCGCGAACACTCCCGAAATCGCGGAATCGCGAACACCCGCGATATCGCGGACTGGCGAACACCCGCGATATCGCGGACTCGCGAACACTCCCGAAATCGCGGACTCGCGAACACCCGCGATATCGCGGACTGGCGAAATCGCGGACTCGCAAACACTCCCGAAATCGCGGACTCGCGAACACCCGCGATATCGCGGACTGGCGAAATCGCGGACTCGCAAACACTCGCGAAATCGCGGACTCGCGAACACTCCCGAAATCGCGGACTCGCGAACACCCGCGAAATCGCGGACTCGCGAAATTGCGGACTCGCGAACACTCCCGAAATCGCGGACTCGCGAACACTCCCGAAATCGCGGACACGCGAACACCCGCGATATCGCGGACTGGCGAAATCGCGGACTCGCAAACACTCGCGAAATCGCGGACTCGCGAACACTTTCGAAATCGCGGACTCGCGAACACCCGCGAAATCGCGGACTCGCGAACACTCCCGAAATCGCGGACTCGCGAAAACTCGCGAAATCGCGGACTCGCGTAATCGCGGGCTCGCGAAATCGCGGACTCGAGAACACTCCCGAAATCGCGGACTCGCGAACACCCGCGAAATCGCGGACTCGCGAAATCGCGGACTCGCGAACACTCCCGAAATCGCGGACTCGCGAAAACTCGCGAAATCGCGGACTCGCGTACTCGCAAACACTCGCGAAATCGCGGACTCGCGAACACTACCGAAATCGCGGACTCGCGAACACCCGCGAAATCGCGGACTCGCGAATACCCGCGAAATCGGGGACTCGCGAACACTCCCGAAATCGCGGACTCGCGAAAACTCGCGAAATCGCGGACTCGCGTACTCGCAAACACTCGCGAAATCGCGGACTCGCGAACACTACCGAAATCGCGGACTCGCGAACACCCGCGAAATCGCGGACTCGCGAACACCCGCGAAATCGGGGACTCGCGAACACCCGCGAAATCGCAGACTCGCGAAATCGCGGACTCGCGAACACTCCCGAAATCGCGGACTCGCGAACACCCGCGAAATCGCGGACTCGCGAAATCGCGGACTCGCGAACACTCCCGAAATCGCGGACTCGCGAAAACTGCCGAAATCGCGGACTCGCGTACTCGCGAACACCCGCGAAATCGCGGACTCGCGAACACTCGCGAAATCGCGGACTCGCGAAATCGCGGACTCGAGAACACTCCCGAAATCGCGGACTCGCGAACACCCGCGAAATCGCGGACTCGCGAACAATCGCGAAATCGCGGACTCGCGAAATCGCGGACTCGCGAACACTCCCGAAATCGCGGACTCGCGAAAATTCCCGAAATCGCGGACTCGCGTACTCTCGAACACCCGCGAAATTGCGGACTCGCGAACACTCCCGAAATCGCGGACTCGCGAACACTCGCGAAATCGCGGACTCGCGAAATCGCGGACTCGAGAACACTCCCGAAATGGCGGACTCGCGAACACCCGCGAAATCGCGGACTCGCGAACAATCGCGAAATCGCGGACTCGCGAAATTGCGGACTCGCGAACACTCCCGAAATCGCGGACTCGCGAAAACTCCCGAAATCGCGGACTCGCGTACTCGCGAACACCCGCGAAATCGCGGACTCGCGAACACTCCCGAAATCGCGGACTCGCGAACACCCGCGAAATCGCGGACATGCGAAAACTCCCGAAATCGCGGACTCGCGTATTCGCAAACACTCGCGAAATCGCGGACTCGCGAACATTCCCGAAATATCGGACTCGCGAACACCCGCATAATCGCGGACTCGCGAACACCGGCGAAATCGAGGACTCGCGAACAATCGCGAAATCGCGGACTCGCGAAATCGCGGACTCGCGAACACTCCCGAAATCGCGGACTCGCGAACACCCGCGATATCGCGGACTGGCGAAATCGCGGACTCGCAAACACTCGCGAAATCGCGGACTCGCGAACACTCCCGAAATCGCGGACTCGCGAACACCCGCGAAATCGCGGACTCGCGAAAACTACCGAAAACGCGGACTCGCGTACTCGCAAACACTCGCGAAATCGCGGACTCGCGAACACTCCCGAAATCGCGGACTCGCGAACGCCCGCGAAATCGCGGACTCGCGAAATCGCGGACTCGCGAACACTCCCGAAATCGCGGACTCGCAAAAACTCCCGAAATCGCGGACTCGCGTAGTCGCAAACACTCGCGAAATCGCGGACTCGCGAACACTACCGAAATCGCGGACTCGCGAACACCCGCGAAATCGCGGACTCGCGAACACTCGCGAAATCGCGGACTCGCGAAAACTCCCGAAATCGCGGACTCGCGTATTCGCAAACACTCGCGAAATCGCGGACTCGCGAACACTCCCGAAATATCGGACTCGCGAACACCCGCGAAATCGCGGACTCGCGAAATCGCGGACTCGCGAACACTCCCGAAATGGCGGACTCGCGAACACCCGCGAAATCGCGGACTCGCGAACACCCGCGAAATCGCGGACTCGCGAACACCCGCGAAATCGGGGACTCGCGAACACCCGCGAAATCGCAGACTCACGAAATCGCGGACTCGCGAACACTCCCGAAATGGCGAACTCGCGAACACCCGCGAAATCGCGGACTCGCGAACACTCGCGAAATCGCGGACTCGCGAACACCCGCGAAATCGCCGACTCGCGAACAATCGCGAAATCGCGGACTCGCGAAATCGCGGACTCGCGAACACTCCCGAAACCGCGGAATCGCGAACACCCGCGATATCGCGGACTGGCGAACACCCGCGATATCGCGGACTGGCGAAATCGCGGACTCGCAAACACTCGCGAAATCGCGGAATCGCGAACACCCGCGATATCGCGGACTCGCAAACACCCGCGAAATCGCGGACTCGCGAACACTCCCGAAATCGCGGACTCGCGAACACCCGCGATATCGCGGACTGGCGAAATCGCGGACTCGCAAACACTCCCGAAATCGCGGACTCGCGAACACTCCCGAAATCGCGGACACGCGAACACCCGCGATATCGCGGACTGGCGAAATCGCGGACTCGCAAACACTCGCGAAATCGCGGACTCGCGAACACTCCCGAAATCGCGGACTCGCGAACACCCGCGAAATCGCGGACTCGCGAACACTCCCGAAATCGCGGACTCGCGAAAACTCGCGAAATCGCGGACTCGCGTAATCGCGGACTCGCGAAATCGCGGACTCGAGAACACTCCCGAAATCGCGGACTCGCGAACACCCGCGAAATCGCGGACTCGCGAAATCGCGGACTCGCGAACACTCCCGAAATCGCGGACTCGCGAAAACTCGCGAAATCGCGGACTCGCGTACTCGCAAACACTCGCGAAATCGCGGACTCGCGAACACTACCGAAATCGCGGACTCGCGAACACCCGCGAAATCGGGGACTCGCGAACACTCCCGAAATCGCGGACTCGCGAAAACTCGCGAAATCGCGGACTCGCGTACTCGCAAACACTCGCGAAATCGCGGACTCGCGAACACTACCGAAATCGCGGACTCGTGAACACCCGCGAAATCGCGGACTCGCGAACACCCGCGAAATCGGGGACTCGCGAAATCGCGGACTCGCGAAAACTCCCGAAATCGCGGACTCGTGAACACCCGCGAAATCGCAGACTCGCGAAATCGCGGACTCGCGAACACTCCAGAAATCGCGGACTCGCGAACACCCGCGAAATCGCGGACTCGCGAAATCGCGGACTCGCGAACACTCCCGAAATCGCGGACTCGCGAAAACTCGCGAAATCGCGGACTCGCGTACTCGCAAACACTCGCGAAATCGCGGACTCGCGAACACTACCGAAATCGCGGACTCGCGAACACCCGCGAAATCGCGGACTCGCGAATACCCGCGAAATCGGGGACTCGCGAACACTCCCGAAATCGCGGACTCGCGAAAACTCGCGAAATCGCGGACTCGCGTACTCGCAAACACTCGCGAAATCGCGGACTCGCGAACACTACCGAAATCGGGGACTCGCGAACACCCGCGAAATCGGGGACTCGCGAACACTCCCGAAATCGCGGACTCGCAAAAACTCCCGAAATCGCGGACTCGCGTACTCGCAAACACTCGCGAAATCGCGGACTCGCGAACACTACCGAAATCGCGGACTCGCGAACACCCGCGAAATCGCGGACTCGCGAACACCCGCGAAATCGGGGACTCGCGAACACCCGCGAAATCGCAGACTCGCGAAATCGCGGACTCGCGAACACTCCCGAAATCGCGGACTCGCGAACACCCGCGAAATCGCGGACTCGCGAAATCGCGGACTCGCGAACACTCCCGAAATCGCGGACTCGCGAAAACTGCCGAAATCGCGGACTCGCGTACTCGCGAACACCCGCGAAATCGCGGACTCGCGAACACTCCCGAAATCGCGGACACGCGAACACCCGCGATATCGCGGACTGGCGAAATCGCGGACTCGCAAACACTCGCGAAATCGCGGACTCGCGAACACTCCCGAAATCGCGGACTCGCGAACACCCCCCCGAAATCGCGGACTCGCGAACACTCCCGAAATCGCGGACTCGCGAAAACTCGCGAAATCGCGGACTCGCGTAATCGCGGGCTCGCGAAATCGCGGACTCGAGAACACTCCCGAAATCGCGGACTCGCGAACACCCGCGAAATCGCGGACTCGCGAAATCGCAGACTCGCGAACACTCCCGAAATCGCGGACTCGCGAAAACTCGCGAAATCGCGGACTCGCGTACTCGCAAACACTCGCGAAATCGCGGACTCGCGAACACTACCGAAATCGCGGACTCGCGAACACCCGCGAAATCGCGGACTCGCGAATACCCGCGAAATCGGGGTTTCGCGAACACTCCCGAAATCGCGGACTCGCGAAAACTCGCGAAATCGCGGACTCGCGTACTCGCAAACACTCGCGAAATCGCGGACTCGCGAACACTACCGAAATCGCGGACTCGCGAACACCCGCGAAATCGCGGACTCGCGAACACCCGCGAAATCGGGGACTCGCGAACACCAGCGAAATCGCAGACTCGCGAAATCGCGGACTCGCGAACACTCCCGAAATCGCGGACTCGCGAAAACTGCCGAAATCGCGGACTCGCGTACTCGCGAACACCCGCGAAATCGCGGACTCGCGAACACTCGCGAAATCGCGGACTCGCGAAATCGCGGACTCGAGAACACTCCCGAAATCGCGGACTCGCGAACACCCGCGAAATCGCGGACTCGCGAACAATCGCGAAATCGCTGACTCGCGAAATCGCGGACTCGCGAACACTCCCGAAATCGCGGACTCGCGAAAACTCCCGAAATCGCGGACTCGCGTACTCGCGAACACCCGCGAAATTGCGGACTCGCGAACACTCCCGAAATCGCGGACTCGCGAAAACTCCCGAAATCGCGGACTCGCGAACACTCCCGAACTCGCGGACTCGCGAACACTCCCGAAATCGCGGAATCGCGGACACCCGCGATATCGCGGACTCGTAAACACTCGCGAAATCGCGGACTCGCGAACACTCCCGAAATCGCGGACTCGCGAACACCCGCGAAATCGCGGACTCGCGAACACCCGCGAAATCGCGGACTCGCGAAATCGCGGACTCGCGAACACCCGCGAAATCGCAGACTCGCGAAATCGCGGACTCGCGAACACTCCCGAAATCGCGGACTCGCGAAATCGCGGACTCGAGAACACTCCCGAAATCGCGGACTCGCGAACACCCGCGAAATCGGGGACTCGCGAACACCCGCGAAATCGCAGACTCACGAAATCGCGGACTCGCGAACACTCCCGAAATCGCGGACTCGCGAACACCCGCGAAATCGCGGACTCGCGAAATCGCGGACTCGCGAACACTCCCGAAATGGCGAACTCGCGAACACCCGCGAAATCGCGGACTCGCGAACACTCGCGAAATCGCGGACTCGCGAACACCCGCGAAATCGCGGACTCGCGAACAATCGCGAAATCGCGGACTCGCGAAATCGCGGACTCGCGAACACTCCCGAAACCGCGGAATCGCGAACACCCGCGATATCGCGGACTGGCGAACACCCGCGATATCGCGGACTCGCGAACACTCCCGAAATCGCGGACTCGCGAACACCCGCGATATCGCGGACTGGCGAAATCGCGGACTCGCAAACACTCCCGAAATCGCGGACTCGCGAACACCCGCGATATCGCGGACTGGCGAAATCGCGGACTCGCAAACACTCGCGAAATCGCGGACTCGCGAACACTCCCGAAATCGCGTACTCGCGAACACCCGCGAAATCGCGGACTCGCGAAATTGCGGACTCGCGAACACTCCCGAAATCGCGGACTCGCGAACACTCCCGAAATCGCGGAATCGCGAACACCCGCGATATCGCGGACTGGCGAACACCCGCGATATCGCGGACTCGCGAACACTCCCGAAATCGCGGACTCGCGAACACCCGCGATATCGCGGACTGGCGAAATCGCGGACTCGCAAACACTCCCGAAATCGCGGACTCGCGAACACCCGCGATATCGCGGACTGGCGAAATCGCGGACTCGCAAACACTCGCGAAATCGCGGACTCGCGAACACTCCCGAAATCGCGGACTCGCGAACACCCGCGAAATCGCGGACTCGCGAAATTGCGGACTCGCGAACACTCCCGAAATCGCGGACTCGCGAACACTCCCGAAATCGCGGACACGCGAACACCCGCGATATCGCGGACTGGCGAAATCGCGGACTCGCAAACACTCGCGAAATCGCGGACTCGCGAACACTTTCGAAATCGCGGACTCGCGAACACCCGCGAAATCGCGGACTCGCGAACACTCCCGAAATCGCGGACTCGCGAAAACTCGCGAAATCGCGGACTCGCGTAATCGCGGGCTCGCGAAATCGCGGACTCGAGAACACTCCCGAAATCGCGGACTCGCGAACACCCGCGAAATCGCGGACTCGCGAAATCGCGGACTCGCGAACACTCCCGAAATCGCGGACTCGCGAAAACTCGCGAAATCGCGGACTCGCGTACTCGCAAACACTCGCGAAATCGCGGACTCGCGAACACTACCGAAATCGCGGACTCGCGAACACCCGCGAAATCGCGGACTCGCGAATACCCGCGAAATCGGGGACTCGCGAACACTCCCGAAATCGCGGACTCGCGAAAACTCGCGAAATCGCGGACTCGCGTACTCGCAAACACTCGCGAAATCGCGGACTCGCGAACACTACCGAAATCGCGGACTCGCGAACACCCGCGAAATCGCGGACTCGCGAACACCCGCGAAATCGGGGACTCGCGAACACCCGCGAAATCGCAGACTCGCGAAATCGCGGACTCGCGAACACTCCCGAAATCGCGGACTCGCGAACACCCGCGAAATCGCGGACTCGCGAAATCGCGGACTCGCGAACACTCCCGAAATCGCGGACTCGCGAAAACTGCCGAAATCGCGGACTCGCGTACTCGCGAACACCCGCGAAATCGCGGACTCGCGAACACTCGCGAAATCGCGGACTCGCGAAATCGCGGACTCGAGAACACTCCCGAAATCGCGGACTCGCGAACACCCGCGAAATCGCGGACTCGCGAACAATCGCGAAATCGCGGACTCGCGAAATCGCGGACTCGCGAACACTCCCGAAATCGCGGACTCGCGAAAATTCCCGAAATCGCGGACTCGCGTACTCTCGAACACCCGCGAAATTGCGGACTCGCGAACACTCCCGAAATCGCGGACTCGCGAACACTCGCGAAATCGCGGACTCGCGAAATCGCGGACTCGAGAACACTCCCGAAATGGCGGACTCGCGAACACCCGCGAAATCGCGGACTCGCGAACAATCGCGAAATCGCGGACTCGCGAAATTGCGGACTCGCGAACACTCCCGAAATCGCGGACTCGCGAAAACTCCCGAAATCGCGGACTCGCGTACTCGCGAACACCCGCGAAATCGCGGACTCGCGAACACTCCCGAAATCGCGGACTCGCGAACACCCGCGAAATCGCGGACATGCGAAAACTCCCGAAATCGCGGACTCGCGTATTCGCAAACACTCGCGAAATCGCGGACTCGCGAACATTCCCGAAATATCGGACTCGCGAACACCCGCATAATCGCGGACTCGCGAACACCGGCGAAATCGAGGACTCGCGAACAATCGCGAAATCGCGGACTCGCGAAATCGCGGACTCGCGAACACTCCCGAAATCGCGGACTCGCGAACACCCGCGATATCGCGGACTGGCGAAATCGCGGACTCGCAAACACTCGCGAAATCGCGGACTCGCGAACACTCCCGAAATCGCGGACTCGCGAACACCCGCGAAATCGCGGACTCGCGAAAACTACCGAAAACGCGGACTCGCGTACTCGCAAACACTCGCGAAATCGCGGACTCGCGAACACTCCCGAAATCGCGGACTCGCGAACGCCCGCGAAATCGCGGACTCGCGAAATCGCGGACTCGCGAACACTCCCGAAATCGCGGACTCGCAAAAACTCCCGAAATCGCGGACTCGCGTAGTCGCAAACACTCGCGAAATCGCGGACTCGCGAACACTACCGAAATCGCGGACTCGCGAACACCCGCGAAATCGCGGACTCGCGAACACTCGCGAAATCGCGGACTCGCGAAAACTCCCGAAATCGCGGACTCGCGTATTCGCAAACACTCGCGAAATCGCGGACTCGCGAACACTCCCGAAATATCGGACTCGCGAACACACCGCGAAATCGCGGACCTTCGCGAAATCGCGGACATCGCGAACACTCCCGAAATGGCGGACTCGCGAACACCCGCGAAATCGCGGGCGAACACTCGCGAAATCGCGGACTCGCGAACACCCGCGAAATCGAGGACTCGCGAAAAATCGCGAAATCGCGGACTCGCGAAATCGCGGACTCGCGAACACTCCCGAAATCGCGGACTCGCGAACACCCGCGATATCGCGGACTGGCGAAATCGCGGACTCGCAAACACTCGCGAAATCGCGGACTCGCGAACACTCCCGAAATCGCGGACTCGCGAACACCCGCGAAATCGCGGACTCGCGAAATATTGCGAAATCGCGGACTCGCGAACACTCCCGAAATCGCGGACTCGCGAACACCCGCGATATCGCGGACTGGCGAAATCGCGGACTCGCAAACACTCCCGAAATCGCGGACTCGCGAACACCCGCGATATCGCGGACTGCCGAAATCGCGGACTCGCAAACACTCGCGAAATCGCGGACTCGCGAACACTCCCGAAATCGCGGACTCGCGAATACCCGCGAAATCGCCGACTCGCGAAATTGCGGACTCGCGAACACTCCCGAAATCGCGGACTCGCGAAAACTCCCGAAATCGCGGACTCGCGAAACCCTCCCGAACTCCCGGACTCGCGAACACTCCCGAAATCGCGGAATCGCGAACACCCGCGATATCGCGGACTCGCAAACACTCGCGAAATCGCGGACTCGCGAACACTCCCGAAATCGCGGACTCGCGAACACCCGCGAAATCGCGGACTCGCGAACACCCGCGAAATCGCGGACTCGCGAAATCGCGGACTCGCGAACACCCGCGAAATCGCAGACTCGCGAAATCGCGGACTCGCGAACACTCCCGAAATCGCGGACTCGCGAAATCGCGGACTCGAGAACACTCCCGAAATCGCGGACTCGCGAACACCCGCGAAATCGGGGACTCGCGAACACCCGCGAAATCGCAGACTCACGAAATCGCGGACTCGCGAACACTCCCGAAATGGCGAACTCGCGAACACCCGCGAAATCGCGGACTCGCGAACACTCGCGAAATCGCGGACTCGCGAACACCCGCGAAATCGCGGACTCGCGAACAATCGTGAAATCGCGGACTCGCGAAATCGCGGACTCGCGAACACTCCCGAAACCGCGGAATCGCGAACACCCGCGATATCGCGGACTGGCGGACACCCGCGATATCGCGGACTGGCGAAATCCCGGACTCGCAAACACTCGCGAAATCGCGGACTCGCGAACACTCCCGAAATCGCGGACTCGCGAAATCGCGGACTCGCGAACACTCCCGAAATCGCGGACTCGCGAACACCCGCGAAATCTCGGACTCGCGAAAACTACCGAAAACGCGGACTCGCGTATTCGCAAACACTCGCGAAATCGCGGACTCGCGAACACTACCGAAATCGCGGACTCGCGTACTCGCGAACACCCGCGAAATCGCGGACTCGCGAAATCGCGGACTCGCGAACACTCCCGAAATGGCGAACTCGCGAACACCCGCGAAATCGCGGACTCGCGAACACTCGCGAAATCGCGGACTCGCGAACACTCGCGAAATCGCGGACTCGCGAACAATCGCGAAATCGCGGACTCGCGAAATCGCGGACTCGCGAACACTCCCGAAATCGCGGACTCGCGAACACCCGCGAAATCTCGGACTCGCGAAAACTACCGAAAACGCGGACTCGCGTATTCGCAAACACTCGCGAAATCGCGGACTCGCGAACACTACCGAAATCGCGGACTCGCGAACACCCGCGAAATCGCGGACTCGCGAAATCGCAGACTCGCGAACACTCCCGAAATCGCGGACTCGCGTACTCGCAAACACTCGCGAAATCGCGGACTCTCGAACACTACCGAAATCGCGGACTCGCGAACACCCGCGAAATCGCGGACTCGCGTACACTCGCGAAATCGCGGACATGCGAAAACTCCCGAAATCGCGGACTCGCGTATTCGCAAACACTCGCGAAATCGCGGACTCGGGAACACTCCCGAAATATCGGACTCGCGAACACCCGCATAATCGCGGACTCGCGAACACCGGCGAAATCGAGGACTCGCGAACAATCGCAAAATCGCGGACTCGCGAAATCGCGGACTCGCGAACACTCCCGAAATCGCGGACTCGCGAACACCCGCGATATCGCGGACTGGCGAAATCGCGGACTCGCAAACACTCGCGAAATCGCGGACTCGCGAACACTCCCGAAATCGCGGACTCGCGAACACCCGCGAAATCGCGGACTCGCGAAAACTACCGAAAACGCGGACTCGCGTACTCGCAAACACTCGCGAAATCGCGGACTCGCGAACACTCCCGAAATCGCGGAATCGCGAACACCCGCGAAATCGCGGACTCGCGAAATCGCGGACTCGCGAACACTCCCGAAATCGCGGACTCGCGAAAACTCCCGAAATCGCGGACTCGCGTAGTCGCAAACACTCGCGAAATCGCGGACTCGCGAACACTACCGAAATCGCGGACTCGCGAACACCCGCGAAATCGCGGACTCGCGAACACTCGCGAAATCGCGGACTCGCGAAAACTCCCGAAATCGCGGACTCGCGTATTCGCAAACACTCGCGAAATCGCGGACTCGCGAACACTCCCGAAATATCGGACTCGCGAACACCCGCGAAATCGCGGACTCGCGAAATCGCGGACTCGCGAACACTCCCGAAATGGCGGACTCGCGAACACCCGCGAAATCGCGGACTCGCGAACACTCCCAAAATCGCGGACTCGCGAACACCCGCAAAATCGCGGACTCGCGAAATTGCGGACTCGCGAACACTCCCGAAATCGCGGACTCGCGAACACCCGCGAAATCGCAGACTCGCGAAAACTCGCGAAATCGCGGACTCGCGAAAACTCCCGAAATCGCGGACTCGCGTATTCGCAAACACGACCGAAATCGCGGACTCGCGAACACCCGCGAAATCGCGGACTCGCGAAATCGCGGACTCGCGAACAATCGCGAAATCGCGGACTCGCGAAATCGCGGACGCGCGAACACTCCCGAAATCGCGGACTCGCGAACACTCCCGAAATCGCGGACTCGCGAACACCCGCGAAATCGCGGACTCGCGAAAACTACCGAAAACGCGGACTCGCGTACTCGCGAACACCCGCGAAATCGCAGACTCGCGAAATCGCGGACTCGCGAACACTCCCGAAATCGCGGACTCGCGAAAACTCCCGAAATCCCGGACTCGCGTACTCGCAAACACTCGCGAACACAACCGAAATCGCGGACTCGCGAACACCCTCGAAATCGCGGACTCGCGAACACTCGCGAAATCGCGGACTCGCGAAAACTCCCGAAATCGCGGAGTCGCGTATTCGCAAACACTGTCGAAATCGCGGACTCGCGAACACTCCCGAAATATCGGACTCGCGAACACCCGCGAAATCGCGGACTCGCGAACACTCCCGAAATCGCGGACTCGCGAACACCCGCGATATCGCGGACTGGCGAAATCGCGGACTCGCAAACACTCCCGAAATCGCGAACTCTCGAACACCCGCGATATCGCGGACTGGCGAAATCGCGGACTCGCAAACACTCGCGAAATCGCGGACTCGCGAACACTCCCGAAATCGCGGACTCGCGAACACCCGCGAAATCGCGGACTGGCGAAATCGCGGACTCGCAAACACTCCCGAAATCGCGGACTCGCGAACACCCGCGATATCGCGGACTGGCGAAATCGCGGACTCGCGAACACTCCCGAAATCGCGGACTCGCGAACACTCCCGAAATCGCGGACTCGCGAACACTCCCGAAATCGCGGACTCGCGAACACCCGCGGACTCGCGAACAATCGCGAAATCGCGGACTCGCGAAATCGCGGACTCGCGAACACTCCCGAAATCGCGGACTCGCGAACACCCGCGATATCGCGGACTGGCGAAATCGCGGACTCGCAAACACTCGCGAAATCGCGGACTCGCGAACACTCCCGAAATCGGGGACTCGCGAACACCCGCGAAATCGCGGACTCGCGAACACTCCCGAAATCGCGGACTCGCGAACACTCCCGAAATCGCGGACTCGCGAACACTCGCGAAATCGCGGGCTCGCGAACACTCCCGAAATCGCGGACTCGCGAACACTCGCGAAATCGCGGGCTCGCGAAATCGCGGACCCGAGAACACTCCCGAAATCGCGGACTCGCGAACACCCGCGAAATCGCGGACTCGCGAAAACTCCCGAAATCGCGGACTCGCGTATTCGCAAACACTCGCGAAATCGCGGACTCGCGAACACTACCGAAATCGCGGACTCGCGAACACCCGCGAAATCGCGGACTCGCGAAATCGCAGACTCGCGTATTCGCAAACACTCGCGAAATCGCGGACTCGCGAACACTACCGAAATCGCGGACTCGCGAACACCCGCGAAATCGCGGACTCGCGAAATCGCAGACTCGCGAACACTCCCGAAATCGCGGACTCGCGTACTCGCAAACACTCGCGAAATCGCGGACTCGCGAACACCCGCGATATCGCGGACTGGCGAAATCGCGGACTCGCGAACACTCCCGAAATCGCGGACTCGCGAACACTCCCGAAATCGCGGACTCGCGAACACTCCCGAAATCGCGGACTCGCGAACACCCGCGGACTCGCGAACAATCGCGAAATCGCGGACTCGCGAAATCGCGGACTCGCGAACACTCCCGAAATCGCGGACTCGCGAACACCCGCGATATCGCGGACTGGCGAAATCGCGGACTCGCAAACACTCGCGAAATCGCGGACTCGCGAACACTCCCGAAATCGGGGACTCGCGAACACCCGCGAAATCGCGGACTCGCGAACACTCCCGAAATCGCGGACTCGCGAACACTCCCGAAATCGCGGACTCGCGAACACTCGCGAAATCGCGGGCTCGCGAAATCGCGGACCCGAGAACACTCCCGAAATCGCGGACTCGCGAACACCCGCGAAATCGCGGACTCGCAAACACTCGCGAAATCGCGGACTCGCGAACACTCCCGAAATCGGGGACTCGCGAACACCCGCGAAATCGCGGACTCGCGAACACTCCCGAAATCGCGGACTCGCGAACACTCCCGAAATCGCGGACTCGCGAACACTCGCGAAATCGCGGGCTCGCGAAATCGCGGACCCGAGAACACTCCCGAAATCGCGGACTCGCGAACACCCGCGAAATCGCGGACTCGCGAAAACTCCCGAAATCGCGGACTCGCGTATTCGCAAACACTCGCGAAATCGCGGACTCGCGAACACTACCGAAATCGCGGACTCGCGAACACCCGCGAAATCGCGGACTCGCGAAATCGCAGACTCGCGAACACTCCCGAAATCGCGGACTCGCGTACTCGCAAACACTCGCGAAATCGCGGACTCGCGAACACTACCGAAATCGCGGACTCGCGAACACCCGCGAAATCGCGGACTCGCGTACACTCGCGAAATCGCGGACATGCGAAAACTCCCGAAATCGCGGACTCGCGTATTCGCAAACACTCGCGAAATCGCGGACTCGGGAACACTCCCGAAATATCGGACTCGCGAACACCCGCATAATCGCGGACTCGCGAACACCGGCGAAATCGAGGACTCGCGAACAATCGCAAAATCGCGGACTCGCGAAAACTACCGAAAACGCGGACTCGCGTACTCGCAAACACTCGCGAAATCGCGGACTCGCGAACACTCCCGAAATCGCGGAATCGCGAACACCCGCGAAATCGCGGACTCGCGAAATCGCGGACTCGCGAACACTCCCGAAATCGCGGACTCGCGAAAACTCCCGAAATCGCGGACTCGCGTAGTCGCAAACACTCGCGAAATCGCGGACTCGCGAACACTACCGAAATCGCGGACTCGCGAACACCCGCGAAATCGCGGACTCGCGAACACTCGCGAAATCGCGGACTCGCGAAAACTCCCGAAATCGCGGACTCGCGTATTCGCAAACACTCGCGAAATCGCGGACTCGCGAACACTCCCGAAATATCGGACTCGCGAACACCCGCGAAATCGCGGACTCGCGAAATCGCGGACTCGCGAACACTCCCGAAATGGCGGACTCGCGAACACCCGCGAAATCGCGGACTCGCGAACACTCCCGAAATCGCGGACTCGCGAACACCCGCGAAATCGCGGACTCGCGAAATTGCGGACTCGCGAACACTCCCGAAATCGCGGACTCGCGAACACCCGCGAAATCGCAGACTCGCGAAAACTCGCGAAATCGCGGACTCGCGAAAACTCCCGAAATCGCGGACTCGCGTATTCGCAAACACGACCGAAAACGCGGACTCGCGAACACCCGCGAAATCGCGGACTCGCGAAATCGCGGACTCGAGAACACTCCCGAAATCGCGGACTCGCGAACACCCGCGAAATCGCGGACTCGCGAACAATCGCGAAATCGCGGACTCGCGAAATCGCGGACGCGCGAACACTCCCGAAATCGCGGACTCGCGAACACTCCCGAAATCGCGGACTCGCGAACACCCGCGAAATCGCGGACTCGCGAAAACTACCGAAAACGCGGACTCGCGTACTCGCGAACACCCGCGAAATCGCAGACTCGCGAAATCGCGGACTCGCGAACACTCCCGAAATCGCGGACTCGCGAAAACTCCCGAAATCCCGGACTCGCGTACTCGCAAACACTCGCGAACACAACCGAAATCGCGGACTCGCGAACACCCTCGAAATCGCGGACTCGCGAACACTCGCGAAATCGCGGACTCGCGAAAACTCCCGAAATCGCGGAGTCGCGTATTCGCAAACACTGGCGAAATCGCGGACTCGCGAACACTCCCGAAATATCGGACTCGCGAACACCCGCGAAATCGCGGACTCGCGAACACTCCCGAAATCGCGGACTCGCGAACACCCGCGATATCGCGGACTGGCGAAATCGCGGACTCGCAAACACTCCCGAAATCGCGAACTCTCGAACACCCGCGATATCGCGGACTGGCGAAATCGCGGACTCGCAAACACTCGCGAAATCGCGGACTCGCGAACACTCCCGAAATCGCGGACTCGCGAACACCCGCGAAATCGCGGACTCGCGAAATTTCGGACTCGCTAACACTCCCGAAATCGCGGACTCGCGAACACCCGCGAAATCGCAGACTCGCGAAAACTCGCGAAATCGCGGACTCGCGAAAACTCCCGAAATCGCGGACTCGCGTATTCGCAAACACGACCGAAATCGCGGACTCGCGAACACCCGCGAAATCGCGGACTCGAGAACACTCCCGAAATCGCGGACTCGCGAACACCCGCGAAATCGCGGACTCGCGAACAATCGCGAAATCGCGGACTCGCGAAATCGCGGACGCGCGAACACTCCCGAAATCGCGGACTCGCGAACACTCGCGAAATCGCGGACTCGCGAACACTCCCGAAATCGCGGACTCGCGAACACCCGCGAAATCGCGGACTCGCGAAATCGCGGACTCGCGAACACTCCCGAAATGGCGGACTCGCGAACACCCGCGAAATCGCGGACTCGCGAACACTCCCGAAATCGCGGACTCGCGAACACCCGCGAAATCGCGGACTCGCGAAATCGCAGACTCGCGAACACTCCCGAAATCGCGGACTCGCGAAAACTCCCGAAATCGCGGACTCGCGTATTCGCAAACACGACCGAAATCGCGGACTCGCGAACACCCGCGAAATCGCGGACTCGCGAAATCGCGGACTCGAGAACACTCCCGAAATCGCGGACTCGCGAACACCCGCGAAATCGCGGACTCGCGAACACTCGCGAAATCGCGGACTCGCGAACACTCCCGAAATCGCGGACTCGCGAACACCCGCGAAATCGCGGACTCGCGAAAACTACCGAAAACGCGGACTCGCGTACTCGCGAACACCCGCGAAATCGCAGACTCGCGAAATCGCGGACTCGCGAACACTCCCGAAATCGCGGACTCGCGAAAACTCCCGAAATCCCGGACTCGCGTACTCGCAAACACTCGCGAACACAACCGAAATCGCGGACTCGCGAACACCCTCGAAATCGCGGACTCGCGAACACTCGCGAAATCGCGGACTCGCGAAAACTCCCGAAATCGCGGAGTCGCGTATTCGCAAACACTCGCGAAATCGCGGACTCGCGAACACTCCCGAAATATCGGACTCGCGAACACCCGCGAAATCGCGGACTCGCGAACACTCCCGAAATCGCGGACTCGCGAACACCCGCGATATCGCGGACTGGCGAAATCGCGGACTCGCAAACACTCCCGAAATCGCGAACTCTCGAACACCCGCGATATCGCGGACTGGCGAAATCGCGGACTCGCAAACACTCGCGAAATCGCGGACTCGCGAACACTCCCGAAATCGCGGACTCGCGAACACCCGCGAAATCGCGGACTCGCGAAATTTCGGACTCGCGAACACTCCCGAAATCGCGGACTCGCGAACACCCGCGAAATCGCAGACTCGCGAAAACTCGCGAAATCGCGGACTCGCGAAAACTCCCGAAATCGCGGACTCGCGTATTCGCAAACACGACCGAAATCGCGGACTCGCGAACACCCGCGAAATCGCGGACTCGCGAAATCGCGGACTCGAGAACACTCCCGAAATCGCGGACTCGCGAACACCCGCGAAATCGCGGACTCGCGAACAATCGCGAAATCGCGGACTCGCGAAATCGCGGACGCGCGAACACTCCCGAAATCGCGGACTCGCGAACACTCGCGAAATCGCGGACTCGCGAACACTCCCGAAATCGCGGACTCGCGAACACTCCCGAAATCGCGGACTCGCGAACACCCGCGAAATCGCAGACTCGCGAAAACTCGCGAAATCGCGGACTCGCGAAAACTCCCGAAATCGCGGACTCGCGTATTCGCAAACACGACCGAAATCGCGGACTCGCGAACACCCGCGAAATCGCGGACTCGCGAAATCGCGGACTCGAGAACACTCCCGAAATCGCGGACTCGCGAACACCCGCGGACTCGCGAACAATCGCGAAATCGCGGACTCGCGAAATCGCGGACGCGCGAACACTCCCGAAATCGCGGACTCGCGAACACTCCCGAAATCGCGGACTCGCGAACACCCGCGAAATCGCGGACTCGCGAAAACTACCGAAAACGCGGACTCGCGTACTCGCGAACACCCGCGAAATCGCAGACTCGCGAAATCGCGGACTCGCGAACACTCCCGAAATCGCGGACTCGCGAAAACTCCCGAAATCCCGGACTCGCGTACTCGCAAACACTCGCGAACACTACCGAAATCGCGGACTCGCGAACACCCGCGAAATCGCGGACTCGCGAAATTGCGGACTCGCGAACACTCCCGAAATCGCGGACTCGCGAACACTCCCGAAATCGCGGACTCGCGAACACCCGCGATATCGCGGACTGGCGAAATCGCGGACTCGCAAACACTCGCGAAATCGCGGACTCGCGAACACTCCCGAAATCGCGGACTCGCGAACACCCGCGAAATCGCGGACTCGCGAAATTGCGGACTCGCGAACACTCCCGAAATCGCGGACTCGCGAACACTCCCGAAATCGCGGACTCGCGAACACTCCCGAAATCGCGGACTCGCGAACACCCGCGGACTCGCGAACAATCGCGAAATCGCGGACTCGCGAAATCGCGGACTCGCGAACACTCCCGAAATCGCGGACTCGCGAACACCCGCGATATCGCGGACTGGCGAAATCGCGGACTCGCAAACACTCGCGAAATCGCGGACTCACGAACACTCCCGAAATCGCGGACTCGCAAACACTCGCGAAATCGCGGACTCACGAACACTCCCGAAATCGCGGACTCGCGAACACCCGCGAAATCGCGGACTCGGGAACACTCCCGAAATCGCGGACTCGCGAACACTCGCGAAATCGCGGGCTCGCGAAATCGCGGACCCGAGAACACTCCCGAAATCGCGGACTCGCGAACACCCGCGAAATCGGGGACTCGCGAACACCCGCGAAATCGAAGACTCGCGAAATCGCGGACTCGCGAACACTCCCGAAATCGCGGACTCGCGAACACCCGCGAAATCGCGGACTCGCGAAATCGCGGACTCGCGAACACTCCCGAAATCGCGGACTCGCGAAAACTCGCGAAATCGCGGACTCGCGTACTCGCAAACACTCGCGAAATCGCGGACTCGCGAACACTACCGAAATCGCGGACTCGCGAACACCCGCGAAATCGCGGACTGGCGAACACTCGCGAAATCGCGGACTCGCGAAAACTCCCGAAATCGCGGACTCGCGTATTCGCAAACACTCGCGAAATCGCGAACACCCGCGAAATCGC
Organism: Conger conger; assembly: GCF_963514075.1. Classification (NCBI taxonomy): domain Eukaryota; kingdom Metazoa; phylum Chordata; class Actinopteri; order Anguilliformes; family Congridae; genus Conger; species Conger conger. Next base: position 51,795,205 of record NC_083770.1, on the reverse strand, counting down.
GGACTGGCGAACACTCCCGAAATCGCGGAATCGCGAACACCCGCGAAATCGCGGACTCGCGAAATCGCGGACTCGCGAACACTCCCGAAATGGCGAACTCGCGAACACCCGCGAAATCGCGGACTCGCGAACACTCGCGAAATCGCGGACTGGCGAACACCCGCGATATCGCGGACTGGCGAAATCGCAAAATCGCAAACACTCGCGAAATCGCGGACTCGCGAACACTCCCGAAATCGCGGACTCGCGAACACCCGCGAAATCGCGGACTCGCGAACACCCGCGAAATCGCGGACTCGCGAAATCGCGGACTCGCGAACACTCCCGAAATGGCGAACTCGCGAACACCCGCGAAATCGCGGACTCGCGAACACTCGCGAAATCGCGGACTCGCGAACACTCGCGAAATCGCGGACTCGCGAACAATCGCGAAATCGCGGACTCGCGAAATCGCGGACTCGCGAACACTCCCGAAATCGCGGACTCGCGAACACCCGCGAAATCTCGGACTCGCGAAAACTACCGAAAACGCGGACTCGCGTATTCGCAAACACTCGCGAAATCGCGGACTCGCGAACACTACCGAAATCGCGGACTCGCGAACACCCGCGAAATCGCGGACTCGCGAAATCGCAGACTCGCGAACACTCCCGAAATCGCGGACTCGCGTACTCGCAAACACTCGCGAAATCGCGGACTCGCGAACACTACCGAAATCGCGGACTCGCGAACACCCGCGAAATCGCGGACTCGCGTACACTCGCGAAATCGCGGACATGCGAAAACTCCCGAAATCGCGGACTCGCGTATTCGCAAACACTCGCGAAATCGCGGACTCGGGAACACTCCCGAAATATCGGACTCGCGAACACCCGCATAATCGCGGACTCGCGAACACCGGCGAAATCGAGGACTCGCGAACAATCGCAAAATCGCGGACTCGCGAAATCGCGGACTCGCGAACACTCCCGAAATCGCGGACTCGCGAACACCCGCGATATCGCGGACTGGCGAAATCGCGGACTCGCAAACACTCGCGAAATCGCGGACTCGCGAACACTCCCGAAATCGCGGACTCGCGAACACCCGCGAAATCGCGGACTCGCGAAAACTACCGAAAACGCGGACTCGCGTACTCGCAAACACTCGCGAAATCGCGGACTCGCGAACACTCCCGAAATCGCGGAATCGCGAACACCCGCGAAATCGCGGACTCGCGAAATCGCGGACTCGCGAACACTCCCGAAATCGCGGACTCGCGAAAACTCCCGAAATCGCGGACTCGCGTAGTCGCAAACACTCGCGAAATCGCGGACTCGCGAACACTACCGAAATCGCGGACTCGCGAACACCCGCGAAATCGCGGACTCGCGAACACTCGCGAAATCGCGGACTCGCGAAAACTCCCGAAATCGCGGACTCGCGTATTCGCAAACACTCGCGAAATCGCGGACTCGCGAACACTCCCGAAATATCGGACTCGCGAACACCCGCGAAATCGCGGACTCGCGAAATCGCGGACTCGCGAACACTCCCGAAATGGCGGACTCGCGAACACCCGCGAAATCGCGGACTCGCGAACACTCCCGAAATCGCGGACTCGCGAACACCCGCGAAATCGCGGACTCGCGAAATTGCGGACTCGCGAACACTCCCGAAATCGCGGACTCGCGAACACCCGCGAAATCGCAGACTCGCGAAAACTCGCGAAATCGCGGACTCGCGAAAACTCCCGAAATCGCGGACTCGCGTATTCGCAAACACGACCGAAATCGCGGACTCGCGAACACCCGCGAAATCGCGGACTCGCGAAATCGCGGACTCGAGAACACTCCCGAAATCGCGGACTCGCGAACACCCGCGAAATCGCGGACTCGCGAACAATCGCGAAATCGCGGACTCGCGAAATCGCGGACGCGCGAACACTCCCGAAATCGCGGACTCGCGAACACTCCCGAAATCGCGGACTCGCGAAATCGCGGACTCGCGAACACTCCCGAAATCGCGGACTCGCGAACACCCGCGATATCGCGGACTGGCGAAATCGCGGACTCGCAAACACTCGCGAAATCGCGGACTCGCGAACACTCCCGAAATCGCGGACTCGCGAACACCCGCGAAATCGCGGACTCGCGAAAACTACCGAAAACGCGGACTCGCGTACTCGCAAACACTCGCGAAATCGCGGACTCGCGAACACTCCCGAAATCGCGGACTCGCGAACACCCGCGAAATCGCGGACTCGCGAAATCGCGGACTCGCGAACACTCCCGAAATCGCGGACTCGCGAAAACTCCCGAAATCGCGGAATCGCGTAGTCGCAAACACTCGCGAAATCGCGGACTCGCGAACACTACCGAAATCGCGGACTCGCGAACACCCGCGAAATCGCGGACTCGCGAACACTCGCGAAATCGCGGACTCGCGAAAACTCCCGAAATCGCGGACTCGCGTATTCGCAAACACTCGCGAAATCGCGGACTCGCGAACACTCCCGAAATATCGGACTCGCGAACACCCGCGAAATCGCGGACTCGCGAAATCGCGGACTCGCGAACACTCCCGAAATGGCGGACTCGCGAACACCCGCGAAATCGCGGACTCGCGAACACTCGCGAAATCGCGGACTCGCGAACACCCGCGAAATCGAGGACTCGCGAAAAATCGCGAAATCGCGGACTCGCGAAATCGCGGACTCGCGAACACTCCCGAAATCGCGGACTCGCGAACACCCGCGATATCGCGGACTGGCGAAATCGCGGACTCGCAAACACTCGCGAAATCGCGGACTCGCGAACACTCCCGAAATCGCGGACTCGCGAACACCCGCGAAATCGCGGACTCGCGAAATATTGCGAAATCGCGGACTCGCGAACACTCCCGAAATCGCGGACTCGCGAACACCCGCGATATCGCGGACTGGCGAAATCGCGGACTCGCAAACACTCCCGAAATCGCGGACTCGCGAACACCCGCGATATCGCGGACTGGCGAAATCGCGGACTCGCAAACACTCGCGAAATCGCGGACTCGCGAACACTCCCGAAATCGCGGACTCGCGAATACCCGCGAAATCGCGGACTCGCGAAATTGCGGACTCGCGAACACTCCCGAAATCGCGGACTCGCGAAAACTCCCGAAATCGCGGACTCGCGAACACTACCGAACTCGCGGACTCGCGAACACTCCCGAAATCGCGGAATCGCGAACACCCGCGATATCGCGGACTCGCAAACACTCGCGAAATCGCGGACTCGCGAACACTCCCGAAATCGCGGACTCGCGAACACCCGCGAAATCGCGGACTCGCGAACACCCGCGAAATCGCGGACTCGCGAAATCGCGGACTCGCGAACACCCGCGAAATCGCAGACTCGCGAAATCGCGGACTCGCGAACACTCCCGAAATCGCGGACTCGCGAAATCGCGGACTCGAGAACACTCCCGAAATCGCGGACTCGCGAACACCCGCGAAATCGGGGACTCGCGAACACCCGCGAAATCGCAGACTCACGAAATCGCGGACTCGCGAACACTCCCGAAATGGCGAACTCGCGAACACCCGCGAAATCGCGGACTCGCGAACACTCGCGAAATCGCGGACTCGCGAACACCCGCGAAATCGCGGACTCGCGAACAATCGCGAAATCGCGGACTCGCGAAATCGCGGACTCGCGAACACTCCCGAAACCGCGGAATCGCGAACACCCGCGATATCGCGGACTGGCGAACACCCGCGATATCGCGGACTGGCGAAATCGCGGACTCGCAAACACTCGCGAAATCGCGGACTCGCGAACACTCCCGAAATCGCGGACTCGCGAACACCCGCGAAATCGCGGACTCGCGAACACCCGCGAAATCGCGGACTCGCGAAATCGCGGACTCGCGAACACTCCCGAAATGGCGAACTCGCGAACACCCGCGAAATCGCGGACTCGCGAACACTCGCGAAATCGCGGACTCGCGAACACTCGCGAAATCTCGGACTCGCGAAAACTACCGAAAACGCGGACTCGCGTATTCGCAAACACTCGCGAAATCGCGGACTCGCGAACACTACCGAAATCGCGGACTCGCGAACACCCGCGAAATCGCGGACTCGCGAAATCGCAGACTCGCGAACACTCCCGAAATCGCGGACTCGCGTACTCGCAAACACTCGCGAAATCGCGGACTCGCGAACACTACCGAAATCGCGGACTCGCGAACACCCGCGAAATCGCGGACTCACGTACACTCGCGAAATCGCGGACATGCGAAAACTCCCGAAATCGCGGACTCGCGTATTCGCAAACACTCGCGAAATCGCGGACTCGGGAACACTCCCGAAATATCGGACTCGCGAACACCCGCATAATCGCGGAATCGCGAACACCGGCGAAATCGAGGACTCGCGAACAATCGCAAAATCGCGGACTCGCGAAATCGCGGACTCGCGAACACTCCCGAAATCGCGGACTCGCGAACACCCGCGATATCGCGGACTGGCGAAATCGCGGACTCGCAAACACTCGCGAAATCGCGGACTCGCGAACACTCCCGAAATCGCGGACTCGCGAACACCCGCGAAATCGCGGACTCGCGAAAACTACCGAAAACGCGGACTCGCGTACTCGCAAACACTCGCGAAATCGCGGACTCGCGAACACTCCCGAAATCGCGGAATCGCGAACACCCGCGAAATCGCGGACTCGCGAAATCGCGGACTCGCGAACACTCCCGAAATCGCGGACTCGCGAAAACTCCCGAAATCGCGGACTCGCGTAGTCGCAAACACTCGCGAAATCGCGGACTCGCGAACACTACCGAAATCGCGGACTCGCGAACACCCGCGAAATCGCGGACTCGCGAACACTCGCGAAATCGCGGACTCGCGAAAACTCCCGAAATCGCGGACTCGCGTATTCGCAAACACTCGCGAAATCGCGGACTCGCGAACACTCCCGAAATATCGGACTCGCGAACACCCGCGAAATCGCGGACTCGCGAAATCGCGGACTCGCGAACACTCCCGAAATGGCGGACTCGCGAACACCCGCGAAATCGCGGACTCGCGAACACTCGCGAAATCGCGGACTCGCGAACACCCGCGAAATCGAGGACTCGCGAAAAATCGCGAAATCGCGGACTCGCGAAATCGCGGACTCGCGAACACTCCCGAAATCGCGGACTCGCGAACACCCGCGATATCGCGGACTGGCGAAATCGCGGACTCGCAAACACTCGCGAAATCGCGGACTCGCGAACACTCCCGAAATCGCGGACTCGCGAACACCCGCGAAATCGCGGACTTGCGAAATATTGCGAAATCGCGGACTCGCGAACACTCCCGAAATCGCGGACTCGCGTATTCGCAAACACTCGCGGACTCGCGAACACCCGCGAAATCGCGGACTCGCGAAATCGCGGACTCGCGAACACCCGCGAAATCGCAGACTCGCGAAATCGCGGACTCGCGAACACTCCCGAAATCGCGGACTCGCGAAATCGCGGACTCGAGAACACTCCCGAAATCGCGGACTCGCGAACACCCGCGAAATCGGGGACTCGCGAACACCCGCGAAATCGCAGACTCACGAAATCGCGGACTCGCGAACACTCCCGAAATCGCGGACTCGCGAACACCCGCGAAATCGCGGACTCGCGAAATCGCGGACTCGCGAACACTCCCGAAATGGCGAACTCGCGAACACCCGCGAAATCGCGGACTCGCGAACACTCGCGAAATCGCGGACTCGCGAACACCCGCGAAATCGCGGACTCGCGAACAATCGCGAAATCGCGGACTCGCGAAATCGCGGACTCGCGAACACTCCCGAAACCGCGGAATCGCGAACACCCGCGATATCGCGGACTGGCGAACACCCGCGATATCGCGGACTCGCGAACACTCCCGAAATCGCGGACTCGCGAACACCCGCGATATCGCGGACTGGCGAAATCGCGGACTCGCAAATTCTCCCGAAATCGCGGACTCGCGAACACCCGCGATATCGCGGACTGGCGAAATCGCGGACTCGCAAACACTCGCGAAATCGCGGACTCGCGAACACTCCCGAAATCGCGGACTCGCGAACACCCGCGAAATCGCGGACTCGCGAAATTGCGGACTCGCGAACACTCCCGAAATCGCGGACTCGCGAACACTCCCGAAATCGCGGAATCGCGAACACCCGCGATATCGCGGACTGGCGAACACCCGCGATATCGCGGACTCGCGAACACTCCCGAAATCGCGGACTCGCGAACACCCGCGATATCGCGGACTGGCGAAATCGCGGACTCGCAAACACTCCCGAAATCGCGGACTCGCGAACACCCGCGATATCGCGGACTGGCGAAATCGCGGACTCGCAAACACTCGCGAAATCGCGGACTCGCGAACACTCCCGAAATCGCGGACTCGCGAACACCCGCGAAATCGCGGACTCGCGAAATTGCGGACTCGCGAACACTCCCGAAATCGCGGACTCGCGAACACTCCCGAAATCGCGGACACGCGAACACCCGCGATATCGCGGACTGGCGAAATCGCGGACTCGCAAACACTCGCGAAATCGCGGACTCGCAAACACTCGCGAAATCGCGGACTCGCGAACACTCCCGAAATCGCGGACTCGCGAACACCCGCGAAATCGCGGACTTGCGAAATATTGCGAAATCGCGGACTCGCGAACACTCCCGAAATCGCGGACTCGCGTATTCGCAAACACTCGCGGACTCGCGAACACCCGCGAAATCGCGGACTCGCGAAATCGCGGACTCGCGAACACCCGCGAAATCGCAGACTCGCGAAATCGCGGACTCGCGAACACTCCCGAAATCGCGGACTCGCGAAATCGCGGACTCGAGAACACTCCCGAAATCGCGGACTCGCGAACACCCGCGAAATCGGGGACTCGCGAACACCCGCGAAATCGCAGACTCACGAAATCGCGGACTCGCGAACACTCCCGAAATCGCGGACTCGCGAACACCCGCGAAATCGCGGACTCGCGAAATCGCGGACTCGCGAACACTCCCGAAATGGCGAACTCGCGAACACCCGCGAAATCGCGGACTCGCGAACACTCGCGAAATCGCGGACTCGCGAACACCCGCGAAATCGCGGACTCGCGAACAATCGCGAAATCGCGGACTCGCGAAATCGCGGACTCGCGAACACTCCCGAAACCGCGGAATCGCGAACACCCGCGATATCGCGGACTGGCGAACACCCGCGATATCGCGGACTCGCGAACACTCCCGAAATCGCGGACTCGAGAACACCCGCGATATCGCGGACTGGCGAAATCGCGGACTCGCAAATTCTCCCGAAATCGCGGACTCGCGAACACCCGCGATATCGCGGACTGGCGAAATCGCGGACTCGCAAACACTCGCGAAATCGCGGACTCGCGAACACTCCCGAAATCGCGGACTCGCGAACACCCGCGAAATCGCGGACTCGCGAAATTGCGGACTCGCGAACACTCCCGAAATCGCGGACTCGCGAACACTCCCGAAATCGCGGAATCGCGAACACCCGCGATATCGCGGACTGGCGAACACCCGCGATATCGCGGACTCGCGAACACTCCCGAAATCGCGGACTCGCGAACACCCGCGATATCGCGGACTGGCGAAATCGCGGACTCGCAAACACTCCCGAAATCGCGGACTCGCGAACACCCGCGATATCGCGGACTGGCGAAATCGCGGACTCGCAAACACTCGCGAAATCGCGGACTCGCGAACACTCCCGAAATCGCGGACTCGCGAACACCCGCGAAATCGCGGACTCGCGAAATTGCGGACTCGCGAACACTCCCGAAATCGCGGACTCGCGAACACTCCCGAAATCGCGGACACGCGAACACCCGCGATATCGCGGACTGGCGAAATCGCGGACTCGCAAACACTCGCGAAATCGCGGACTCGCGAACACTTTCGAAATCGCGGACTCGCGAACACCCGCGAAATCGCGGACTCGCGAACACTCCCGAAATCGCGGACTCGCGAAAACTAGCGAAATCGCGGACTCGCGTAATCGCGGGCTCGCGAAATCGCGGACTCGAGAACACTCCCGAAATCGCGGACTCGCGAACACCCGCGAAATCGCGGACTCGCGAAATCGCGGACTCGCGAACACTCCCGAAATCGCGGACTCGCGAAAACTCGCGAAATCGCGGACTCGCGTACTCGCAAACACTCGCGAAATCGCGGACTCGCGAACGCTACCGAAATCGCGGACTCGCGAACACCCGCGAAATCGCGGACTCGCGAATACCCGCGAAATCGGGGACTGGCGAACACTCCCGAAATCGCGGACTCGCGAAAACTCGCGAAATCGCGGACTCGCGTACTCGCAAACACTCGCGAAATCGCGGACTCGCGAACACTACCGAAATCGCGGACTCGCGAACACCCGCGAAATCGCGGACTCGCGAAATCGCGGACTCGCGAACACTCCCGAAATCGCGGACTCGCGAAAACTGCCGAAATCGCGGACTCGCGTACTCGCGAACACCCGCGAAATCGCGGACTCGCGAACACTCGCGAAATCGCGGACTCGCGAAATCGCGGACTCGAGAACACTCCCGAAATCGCGGACTCGCGAACACCCGCGAAATCGCGGACTCGCGAACAATCGCGAAATCGCGGACTCGCGAAATCGCGGACTCGCGAACACTCCCGAAATCGCGGACTCGCGAAAATTCCCGAAATCGCGGACTCGCGTACTCTCGAACACCCGCGAAATTGCGGACTCGCGAACACTCCCGAAATCGCGGACTCGCGAACACTCGCGAAATCGCGGACTCGCGAAATCGCGGACTCGAGAACACTCCCGAAATGGCGGACTCGCGAACACCCGCGAAATCGCGGACTCGCGAACAATCGCGAAATCGCGGACTCGCGAAATTGCGGACTCGCGAACACTCCCGAAATCGCGGACTCGCGAAAACTCCCGAAATCGCGGACTCGCGTACTCGCGAACACCCGCGAAATCGCGGACTCGCGAACACTCCCGAAATCGCGGACTCGCGAACACCCGCGAAATCGCGGACATGCGAAAACTCCCGAAATCGCGGACTCGCGTATTCGCAAACACTCGCGAAATCGCGGACTCGGGAACACTCCCGAAATATCGGACTCGCGAACACCCGCATAATCGCGGACTCGCGAACACCGGCGAAATCGAGGACTCGCGAACAATCGCGAAATCGCGGACTCGCGAAATCGCGGACTCGCGAACACTCCCGAAATCGCGGACTCGCGAACACCCGCGATATCGCGGACTGGCGAAATCGCGGACTCGCAAACACTCGCGAAATCGCGGACTCGCGAACACTCCCGAAATCGCGGACTCGCGAACACCCGCGAAATCGCGGACTCGCGAAAACTACCGAAAACGCGGACTCGCGTACTCGCAAACACTCGCGAAATCGCGGACTCGCGAACACTCCCGAAATCGCGGACTCGCGAACGCCCGCGAAATCGCGGACTCGCGAAATCGCGGACTCGCGAACACTCCCGAAATCGCGGACTCGCAAAAACTCCCGAAATCGCGGACTCGCGTAGTCGCAAACACTCGCGAAATCGCGGACTCGCGAACACTACCGAAATCGCGGACTCGCGAACACCCGCGAAATCGCGGACTCGCGAACACTCGCGAAATCGCGGACTCGCGAAAACTCCCGAAATCGCGGACTCGCGTATTCGCAAACACTCGCGAAATCGCGGACTCGCGAACACTCCCGAAATATCGGACTCGCGAACACCCGCGAAATCGCGGACTCGCGAAATCGCGGACTCGCGAACACTCCCGAAATGGCGGACTCGCGAACACCCGCGAAATCGCGGACTCGCGAACACTCGCGAAATCGCGGACTCGCGAACACCCGCGAAATCGAGGACTCGCGAAAAATCGCGAAATCGCGGACTCGCGAAATCGCGGACTCGCGAACACTCCCGAAATCGCGGACTCGCGAACACCCGAAATATTCGCGGACTCGCGAAATATTGCGAAATCGCGGACTCGCGAACACTCCCGAAATCGCGGACTCGCGAACACCCGCGATATCGCGGACTGGCGAAATCGCGGACTCGCAAACACTCCCGAAATCGCGGACTCGCGAACACCCGCGATATCGCGGACTGCCGAAATCGCGGACTCGCAAACACTCGCGAAATCGCGGACTCGCGAACACTCCCGAAATCGCGGACTCGCGAACACCCGCGAAATCGCAGACTCGCGAAATCGCGGACTCGCGAACACTCCCGAAATCGCGGACTCGCGAAATCGCGGACTCGAGAACACTCCCGAAATCGCGGACTCGCGAACACCCGCGAAATCGGGGACTCGCGAACACCCGCGAAATCGCAGACTCACGAAATCGCGGACTCGCGAACACTCCCGAAATGGCGAACTCGCGAACACCCGCGAAATCGCGGACTCGCGAACACTCGCGAAATCGCGGACTCGCGAACACCCGCGAAATCGCCGACTCGCGAACAATCGCGAAATCGCGGACTCGCGAAATCGCGGACTCGCGAACACTCCCGAAACCGCGGAATCGCGAACACCCGCGATATCGCGGACTGGCGAACACCCGCGATATCGCGGACTGGCGAAATCGCGGACTCGCAAACACTCGCGAAATCGCGGAATCGCGAACACCCGCGATATCGCGGACTCGCAAACACCCGCGAAATCGCGGACTCGCGAACACTCGCGAAATCGCGGACTCGCGAACACCCGCGAAATCGAGGACTCGCGAAAAATCGCGAAATCGCGGACTCGCGAAATCGCGGACTCGCGAACACTCCCGAAATCGCGGACTCGCGAACACCCGCGATATCGCGGACTGGCGAAATCGCGGACTCGCAAACACTCGCGAAATCGCGGACTCGCGAACACTCCCGAAATCGCGGACTCGCGAACACCCGCGAAATCGCGGACTCGCGAAATATTGCGAAATCGCGGACTCGCGAACACTCCCGAAATCGCGGACTCGCGAACACCCGCGATATCGCGGACTGGCGAAATCGCGGACTCGCAAACACTCCCGAAATCGCGGACTCGCGAACACCCGCGATATCGCGGACTGCCGAAATCGCGGACTCGCAAACACTCGCGAAATCGCGGACTCGCGAACACTCCCGAAATCGCGGACTCGCGAATACCCGCGAAATCGCCGACTCGCGAACACTCCCGAAATCGCGGACTCGCGAATACCCGCGAAATTGCGGACTCGCGAACACTCCCGAAATCGCGGACTCGCGAAAACTCCCGAAATCGCGGACTCGCGAACACTCCCGAACTCGCGGACTCGCGAACACTCCCGAACTCGCGGACTCGCGAACACTCCCGAAATCGCGGAATCGCGAACACCCGCGATATCGCGGACTCGCAAACACTCGCGAAATCGCGGACTCGCGAACACTCCCGAAATCGCGGACTCGCGAACACCCGCGAAATCGCGGACTCGCGAACACCCGCGAAATCGCGGACTCGCGAAATCGCGGACTCGCGAACACCCGCGAAATCGCAGACTCGCGAAATCGCGGACTCGCGAACACTCCCGAAATCGCGGACTCGCGAAATCGCGGACTCGAGAACACTCCCGAAATCGCGGACTCGCGAACACCCGCGAAATCGGGGACTCGCGAACACCCGCGAAATCGCAGACTCACGAAATCGCGGACTCGCGAACACTCCCGAAATGGCGAACTCGCGAACACCCGCGAAATCGCGGACTCGCGAACACTCGCGAAATCGCGGACTCGCGAACACCCGCGAAATCGCGGACTCGCGAACAATCGCGAAATCGCGGACTCGCGAAATCGCGGACTCGCGAACACTCCCGAAACCGCGGAATCGCGAACACCCGCGATATCGCGGACTGGCGAACACCCGCGATATCGCGGACTGGCGAAATCGCGGACTCGCAAACACTCGCGAAATCGCGGACTCGCGAACACTCCCGAAATCGCGGACTCGCGAAATCGCGGACTCGCGAACACTCCCGAAATCGCGGACTCGCGAACACCCGCGAAATCTCGGACTCGCGAAAACTACCGAAAACGCGGACTCGCGTATTCGCAAACACTCGCGAAATCGCGGACTCGCGAACACTACCGAAATCGCGGACTCGCGTACTCGCGAACACCCGCGAAATCGCGGACTCGCGAAATCGCGGACTCGCGAACACTCCCGAAATGGCGAACTCGCGAACACCCGCGAAATCGCGGACTCGCGAACACTCGCGAAATCGCGGACTCGCGAACACTCGCGAAATCGCGGACTCGCGAACAATCGCGGACTCGCGAAATCGCGGACTCGCGAACACTCCCGAAATCGCGGACTCGCGAACACCCGCGAAATCTCGGACTCGCGAAAACTACCGAAAACGCGGACTCGCGTATTCGCAAACACTCGCGAAATCGCGGACTCGCGAACACAACCGAAATCGCGGACTCGCGAACACCCGCGAAATCGCGGACTCGCGAAATCGCAGACTCGCGAACACTCCCGAAATCGCGGACTCGCGTACTCGCAAACACTCGCGAAATCGCGGACTCGCGAACACTACCGAAATCGCGGACTCGCGAACACCCGCGAAATCGCGGACTCGCGTACACTCGCGAAATCGCGGACATGCGAAAACTCCCGAAATCGCGGACTCGCGTATTCGCAAACACTCGCGAAATCGCGGACTCGGGAACACTCCCGAAATATCGGACTCGCGAACACCCGCATAATCGCGGACTCGCGAACACCGGCGAAATCGAGGACTCGCGAACAATCGCAAAATCGCGGACTCGCGAATTCGCGGACTCGCGAAATCGCGGACTCGCGAACACTCCCGAAATCGCGGACTCGCGAACACCCGCGATATCGCGGACTGGCGAAATCGCGGACTCGCAAACACTCGCGAAATCGCGGACTCGCGAACACTCCCGAAATCGCGGACTCGCGAACACCCGCGAAATCGCGGACTCGCGAAAACTCCCGAAAACGCGGACTCGCGAACACCCGCGAAATCGCGGACTCGCGAACACTCGCGAAATCGCGGACTCGCGAAAACTCCCGAAATCGCGGACTCGCGTATTCGCAAACACTCGCGAAATCGCGGACTCGCGAACACTCCCGAAATATCGGACTCGCGAACACCCGCGAAATCGCGGACTCGCGAAATCGCGGACTCGCGAACACTCCCGAAATGGCGGACTCGCGAACACCCGCGAAATCGCGGACTCGCGAACACTCCCAAAATCGCGGACTCGCGAACACCCGCAAAATCGCGGACTCGCGAAATTGCGGACTCGCGAACACTCCCGAAATCGCGGACTCGCGAACACCCGCGAAATCGCAGACTCGCGAAAACTCGCGAAATCGCGGACTCGCGAAAACTCCCGAAATCGCGGACTCGCGTATTCGCAAACACGACCGAAATCGCGGACTCGCGAACACCCGCGAAATCGCGGACTCGCGAAATCGCGGACTCGCGAACAATCGCGAAATCGCGGACTCGCGAAATCGCGGACGCGCGAACACTCCCGAAATCGCGGACTCGCGAACACTCCCGAAATCGCGGACTCGCGAACACCCGCGAAATCGCGGACTCGCGAAAACTTCCGAAAACGCGGACTCGCGTACTCGCGAACACCCGCGAAATCGCAGACTCGCGAAATCGCGGACTCGCGAACACTCCCGAAATCGCGGACTCGCGAAAACTCCCGAAATCCCGGACTCGCGTACTCGCAAACACTCGCGAACACAACCGAAATCGCGGACTCGCGAACACCCTCGAAATCGCGGACTCGCGAACACTCGCGAAATCGCGGACTCGCGAAAACTCCCGAAATCGCGGAGTCGCGTATTCGCAAACACTCGCGAAATCGCGGACTCGCGAACACTCGCGAAATCGCGGACTCGCGAACAATCGCGAAATCGCGGACTCGCGAAATCGCGGACTCGCGAACACTCCCGAAATCGCAGACTCGCGAACACTCCCGAAATCGCGGACTCGCGTACTCGCAAACACTCGCGAAATCGCGGACTCGCGAACACTACCGAAATCGCGGACTCGCGAACACCCGCGAAATCGCGGACTCGCGTACACTCGCGAAATCGCGGACATGCGAAAACTCCCGAAATCGCGGACTCGCGTATTCGCAAACACTCGCGAAATCGCGGACTCGGGAACACTCCCGAAATATCGGACTCGCGAACACCCGCATAATCGCGGACTCGCGAACACCGGCGAAATCGAGGACTCGCGAACAATCGCAAAATCGCGGACTCGCGAATTCGCGGACTCGCGAAATCGCGGACTCGCGAACACTCCCGAAATCGCGGACTCGCGAACACCCGCGATATCGCGGACTGGCGAAATCGCGGACTCGCAAACACTCGCGAAATCGCGGACTCGCGAACACTCCCGAAATCGCGGACTCGCGAACACCCGCGAAATCGCGGATTCGCGAAAACTCCCGAAAACGCGGACTCGCGAACACCCGCGAAATCGCGGACTCGCGAACACTCGCGAAATCGCGGACTCGCGAAAACTCCCGAAATCGCGGACTCGCGTATTCGCAAACACTCGCGAAATCGCGGACTCGCGAACACTCCCGAAATATCGGACTCGCGAACACCCGCGAAATCGCGGACTCGCGAAATCGCGGACTCGCGAACACTCCCGAAATGGCGGACTCGCGAACACCCGCGAAATCGCGGACTCGCGAACACTCCCAAAATCGCGGACTCGCGAACACCCGCAAAATCGCGGACTCGCGAAATTGCGGACTCGCGAACACTCCCGAAATCGCGGACTCGCGAACACCCGCGAAATCGCAGACTCGCGAAAACTCGCGAAATCGCGGACTCGCGAAAACTCCCGAAATCGCGGACTCGCGTATTCGCAAACACGACCGAAATCGCGGACTCGCGAACACCCGCGAAATCGCGGACTCGCGAAATCGCGGACTCGCGAACAATCGCGAAATCGCGGACTCGCGAAATCGCGGACGCGCGAACACTCCCGAAATCGCGGACTCGCGAACACTCCCGAAATCGCGGACTCGCGAACACCCGCGAAATCGCGGACTCGCGAAAACTTCCGAAAACGCGGACTCGCGTACTCGCGAACACCCGCGAAATCGCAGACTCGCGAAATCGCGGACTCGCGAACACTCCCGAAATCGCGGACTCGCGAAAACTCCCGAAATCCCGGACTCGCGTACTCGCAAACACTCGCGAACACAACCGAAATCGCGGACTCGCGAACACCCTCGAAATCGCGGACTCGCGAACACTCGCGAAATCGCGGACTCGCGAAAACTCCCGAAATCGCGGAGTCGCGTATTCGCAAACACTCGCGAAATCGCGGACTCGCGAACACTCGCGAAATCGCGGACTCGCGAACAATCGCGAAATCGCGGACTCGCGAAATCGCGGACTCGCGAACACTCCCGAAATCGCGGACTCGCGAACACCCGCGAAATCTCGGACTCGCGAAAACTACCGAAAACGCGGACTCGCGTATTCGCAAACACTCGCGAAATCGCGGACTCGCGAACACCCGCGAAATCGCGGACTCGCGTACACTCGCGAAATCGCGGACATGCGAAAACTCCCGAAATCGCGGACTCGCGTATTCGCAAACACTCGCGAAATCGCGGACTCGGGAACACTCCCGAAATATCGGACTCGCGAACACCCGCATAATCGCGGACTCGCGAACACCGGCGAAATCGAGGACTCGCGAACAATCGCAAAATCGCGGACTCGCGAAATCGCGGACTCGCGAAATCGCGGACTCGCGAACACTCCCGAAATCGCGGACTCGCGAACACCCGCGATATCGCGGACTGGCGAAATCGCGGACTCGAGAACACTCGCGAAATCGCGGACTCGCGAACACTCCCGAAATCGCGGACTCGCGAAAACTACCGAAATCGCGGACTCGCGAAAACTACCGAAAACGCGGACTCGCGTACTCGCAAACACTCGCGAAATCGCGGACTCGCGAACACTCCCGAAATCGCGGAATCGCGAACACCCGCGAAATCGCGGACTCGCGAAATCGCGGACTCGCGAACACTCCCGAAATCGCGGACTCGCGAAAACTCCCGAAATCGCGGACTCGCGTAGTCGCAAACACTCGCGAAATCGCGGACTCGCGAACACTACCGAAATCGCGGACTCGCGAACACCCGCGAAATAGCGGACTCGCGAACACTCGCGAAATCGCGGACTCGCGAAAACTCCCGAAATCGCGGACTCGCGTATTCGCAAACACTCGCGAAATCGCGGACTCGCGAACACTCCCGAAATAGCGGACTCGCGAACACTCGCGAAATCGCGGACTCGCGAAAACTCCCGAAATCGCGGACTCGCGTATTCGCAAACACTCGCGAAATCGCGGACTCGCGAACACTCCCGAAATCGCGGACTCGCGAAAACTGCCGAAATCGCGGACTCGCGTACTCGCGAACACCCGCGAAATCGCGGACTCGCGAACACTCGCGAAATCGCGGACTCGCGAAATCGCGGACTCGAGAACACTCCCGAAATCGCGGACTCGCGAACACCCGCGAAATCGCGGACTCGCGAACAATCGCGAAATCGCGGACTCGCGAAATCGCGGACTCGCGAACACTCCCGAAATCGCGGACTCGCGAAAATTCCCGAAATCGCGGACTCGCGTACTCTCGAACACCCGCGAAATTGCGGACTCGCGAACACTCCCGAAATCGCGGACTCGCGAACACTCGCGAAATCGCGGACTCGCGAAATCGCGGACTCGAGAACACTCCCGAAATGGCGGACTCGCGAACACCCGCGAAATCGCGGACTCGCGAACAATCGCGAAATCGCGGACTCGCGAAATTGCGGACTCGCGAACACTCCCGAAATCGCGGACTCGCGAAAACTCCCGAAATCGCGGACTCGCGTACTCGCGAACACCCGCGAAATCGCGGACTCGCGAACACTCCCGAAATCGCGGACTCGCGAACACCCGCGAAATCGCGGACATGCGAAAACTCCCGAAATCGCGGACTCGCGTATTCGCAAACACTCGCGAAATCGCGGACTCGGGAACACTCCCGAAATATCGGACTCGCGAACACCCGCATAATCGCGGACTCGCGAACACCGGCGAAATCGAGGACTCGCGAACAATCGCGAAATCGCGGACTCGCGAAATCGCGGACTCGCGAACACTCCCGAAATCGCGGACTCGCGAACACCCGCGATATCGCGGACTGGCGAAATCGCGGACTCGCAAACACTCGCGAAATCGCGGACTCGCGAACACTCCCGAAATCGCGGACTCGCGAACACCCGCGAAATCGCGGACTCGCGAAAACTACCGAAAACGCGGACTCGCGTACTCGCAAACACTCGCGAAATCGCGGACTCGCGAACACTCCCGAAATCGCGGACTCGCGAACGCCCGCGAAATCGCGGACTCGCGAAATCGCGGACTCGCGAACACTCCCGAAATCGCGGACTCGCAAAAACTCCCGAAATCGCGGACTCGCGTAGTCGCAAACACTCGCGAAATCGCGGACTCGCGAACACTACCGAAATCGCGGACTCGCGAACACCCGCGAAATCGCGGACTCGCGAACACTCGCGAAATCGCGGACTCGCGAAAACTCCCGAAATCGCGGACTCGCGTATTCGCAAACACTCGCGAAATCGCGGACTCGCGAACACTCCCGAAATATCGGACTCGCGAACACCCGCGAAATCGCGGACTCGCGAAATCGCGGACTCGCGAACACTCCCGAAATGGCGGACTCGCGAACACCCGCGAAATCGCGGACTCGCGAACACTCGCGAAATCGCGGACTCGCGAACACCCGCGAAATCGAGGACTCGCGAAAAATCGCGAAATCGCGGACTCGCGAAATCGCGGACTCGCGAACACTCCCGAAATCGCGGACTCGCGAACACCCGCGATATCGCGGACTGGCGAAATCGCGGACTCGCAAACACTCGCGAAATCGCGGACTCGCGAACACTCCCGAAATCGCGGACTCGCGAACACCCGCGAAATCGCGGACTCGCGAAATATTGCGAAATCGCGGACTCGCGAACACTCCCGAAATCGCGGACTCGCGAACACCCGCGATATCGCGGACTGGCGAAATCGCGGACTCGCAAACACTCCCGAAATCGCGGACTCGCGAACACCCGCGAAATCGCGGACTCGCGAAATCGCGGACTCGCGAACACTCGCGAAATCGCGGACTCGCGAAATCGCGGACTCGCGAACACTCCCGAAATCGCGGACTCGCGAAATCGCGGACTCGAGAACACTCCCGAAATCGCGGACTCGCGAACACCCGCGAAATCGGGGACTCGCGAACACCCGCGAAATCGCAGACTCACGAAATCGCGGACTCGCGAACACTCCCGAAATGGCGAACTCGCGAACACCCGCGAAATCGCGGACTCGCGAACACTCGCGAAATCGCGGACTCGCGAACACCCGCGAAATCGCGGACTCGCGAACAATCGCGAAATCGCGGACTCGCGAAATCGCGGACTCGCGAACACTCCCGAAACCGCGGAATCGCGAACACCCGCGATATCGCGGACTGGCGAACACCCGCGATATCGCGGACTGGCGAAATCGCGGACTCGCAAACACTCGCGAAATCGCGGAATCGCGAACACCCGCGATATCGCGGACTCGCAAACACCCGCGAAATCGCGGACTCGCGAACACTCGCGAAATCGCGGACTCGCGAACACCCGCGAAATCGAGGACTCGCGAAAAATCGCGAAATCGCGGACTCGCGAAATCGCGGACTCGCGAACACTCCCGAAATCGCGGACTCGCGAACACCCGCGATATCGCGGACTGGCGAAATCGCGGACTCGCAAACACTCGCGAAATCGCGGACTCGCGAACACTCCCGAAATCGCGGACTCGCGAACACCCGCGAAATCGCGGACTCGCGAAATATTGCGAAATCGCGGACTCGCGAACACTCCCGAAATCGCGGACTCGCGAACACCCGCGATATCGCGGACTGGCGAAATCGCGGACTCGCAAACACTCCCGAAATCGCGGACTCGCGAACACCCGCGATATCGCGGACTGCCGAAATCGCGGACTCGCAAACACTCGCGAAATCGCGGACTCGCGAACACTCCCGAAATCGCGGACTCGCGAATACCCGCGAAATCGCCGACTCGCGAACACTCCCGAAATCGCGGACTCGCGAATACCCGCGAAATTGCGGACTCGCGAACACTCCCGAAATCGCGGACTCGCGAATACCCGCGAAATCGCCGACTCGCGAACACTCCCGAAATCGCGGACTCGCGAATACCCGCGAAATTGCGGACTCGCGAACACTCCCGAACTCGCGGACTCGCGAACACTCCCGAAATCGCAGACTCACGAAATCGCGGACTCGCGAACACTCCCGAAATGGCGAACTCGCGAACACCCGCGAAATCGCGGACTCGCGAACACTCGCGAAATCGCGGACTCGCGAACACCCGCGAAATCGCGGACTCGCGAACAATCGCGAAATCGCGGACTCGCGAAATCGCGGACTCGCGAACACTCCCGAAACCGCGGAATCGCGAACACCCGCGATATCGCGGACTGGCGAACACCCGCGATATCGCGGACTGGCGAAATCGCGGACTCGCAAACACTCGCGAAATCGCGGAATCGCGAACACCCGCGATATCGCGGACTCGCAAACACCCGCGAAATCGCGGACTCGCGAACACCCGCGAAATCGCGGACTCGCGAACACTCGCGAAATCGCGGACTCGCGAACACCCGCGAAATCGCGGACTCGCGAACAATCGCGAAATCGCGGACTCGCGAAATCGCGGACTCGCGAACACTCCCGAAACCGCGGAATCGCGAACACCCGCGATATCGCGGACTGGCGAACACCCGCGATATCGCGGACTGGCGAAATCGCGGACTCGCAAACACTCGCGAAATCGCGGAATCGCGAACACCCGCGATATCGCGGACTCGCAAACACCCGCGAAATCGCGGACTCGCGAACACTCGCGAAATCGCGGACTCGCGAACACCCGCGAAATCGAGGACTCGCGAAAAATCGCGAAATCGCGGACTCGCGAAATCGCGGACTCGCGAACACTCCCGAAATCGCGGACTCGCGAACACCCGCGATATCGCGGACTGGCGAAATCGCGGACTCGCAAACACTCGCGAAATCGCGGACTCGCGAACACTCCCGAAATCGCGGACTCGCGAACACCCGCGAAATCGCGGACTCGCGAAATATTGCGAAATCGCGGACTCGCGAACACTCCCGAAATCGCGGACTCGCGAACACCCGCGATATCGCGGACTGGCGAAATCGCGGACTCGCAAACACTCCCGAAATCGCGGACTCGCGAACACCCGCGATATCGCGGACTGCCGAAATCGCGGACTCGCAAACACTCGCGAAATCGCGGACTCGCGAACACTCCCGAAATCGCGGACTCGCGAATACCCGCGAAATCGCCGACTCGCGAACACTCCCGAAATCGCGGACTCGCGAATACCCGCGAAATTGCGGACTCGCGAACACTCCCGAAATCGCGGACTCGCGAAAACTCCCGAAATCGCGGACTCGCGAACACTCCCGAACTCGCGGACTCGCGAACACTCCCGAACTCGCGGACTCGCGAACACTCCCGAAATCGCGGAATCGCGAACACCCGCGATATCGCGGACTCGCAAACACTCGCGAAATCGCGGACTCGCGAACACTCCCGAAATCGCGGACTCGCGAACACCCGCGAAATCGCGGACTCGCGAACACCCGCGAAATCGCGGACTCGCGAAATCGCGGACTCGCGAACACCCGCGAAATCGCAGACTCGCGAAATCGCGGACTCGCGAACACTCCCGAAATCGCGGACTCGCGAAATCGCGGACTCGAGAACACTCCCGAAATCGCGGACTCGCGAACACCCGCGAAATCGGGGACTCGCGAACACCCGCGAAATCGCAGACTCACGAAATCGCGGACTCGCGAACACTCCCGAAATGGCGAACTCGCGAACACCCGCGAAATCGCGGACTCGCGAACACTCGCGAAATCGCGGACTCGCGAACACCCGCGAAATCGCGGACTCGCGAACAATCGCGAAATCGCGGACTCGCGAAATCGCGGACTCGCGAACACTCCCGAAACCGCGGAATCGCGAACACCCGCGATATCGCGGACTGGCGAACACCCGCGATATCGCGGACTGGCGAAATCGCGGACTCGCGAACACTCCCGAAATCGCGGACTCGCGAACGCCCGCGAAATCGCGGACTCGCGAAATCGCGGACTCGCGAACACTCCCGAAATCGCGGACTCGCAAAAACTCCCGAAATCGCGGACTCGCGTAGTCGCAAACACTCGCGAAATCGCGGACTCGCGAACACTACCGAAATCGCGGACTCGCGAACACCCGCGAAATCGCGGACTCGCGAACACTCGCGAAATCGCGGACTCGCGAAAACTCCCGAAATCGCGGACTCGCGTATTCGCAAACACTCGCGAAATCGCGGACTCGCGAACACTCCCGAAATATCGGACTCGCGAACACCCGCGAAATCGCGGACTCGCGAAATCGCGGACTCGCGAACACTCCCGAAATGGCGGACTCGCGAACACCCGCGAAATCGCGGACTCGCGAACACTCGCGAAATCGCGGACTCGCGAACACCCGCGAAATCGAGGACTCGCGAAAAATCGCGAAATCGCGGACTCGCGAAATCGCGGACTCGCGAACACTCCCGAAATCGCGGACTCGCGAACACCCGCGATATCGCGGACTGGCGAAATCGCGGACTCGCAAACACTCGCGAAATCGCGGACTCGCGAACACTCCCGAAATCGCGGACTCGCGAACACCCGCGAAATCGCGGACTCGCGAAATATTGCGAAATCGCGGACTCGCGAACACTCCCGAAATCGCGGACTCGCGAACACCCGCGATATCGCGGACTGGCGAAATCGCGGACTCGCAAACACTCCCGAAATCGCGGACTCGCGAACACCCGCGATATCGCGGACTGCCGAAATCGCGGACTCGCAAACACTCGCGAAATCGCGGACTCGCGAACACTCCCGAAATCGCGGACTCGCGAATACCCGCGAAATCGCCGACTCGCGAAATTGCGGACTCGCGAACACTCCCGAAATCGCGGACTCGCGAAAACTCCCGAAATCGCGGACTCGCGAACACTCCCGAACTCGCGGACTCGCGAACACTCCCGAAATCGCGGAATCGCGAACACCCGCGATATCGCGGACTCGCAAACACTCGCGAAATCGCGGACTCGCGAACACTCCCGAAATCGCGGACTCGCGAACACCCGCGAAATCGCGGACTCGCGAACACCCGCGAAATCGCGGACTCGCGAAATCGCGGACTCGCGAACACCCGCGAAATCGCAGACTCGCGAAATCGCGGACTCGCGAACACTCCCGAAATCGCGGACTCGCGAAATCGCGGACTCGAGAACACTCCCGAAATCGCGGACTCGCGAACACCCGCGAAATCGGGGACTCGCGAACACCCGCGAAATCGCAGACTCACGAAATCGCGGACTCGCGAACACTCCCGAAATGGCGAACTCGCGAACACCCGCGAAATCGCGGACTCGCGAACACTCGCGAAATCGCGGACTCGCGAACACCCGCGAAATCGCGGACTCGCGAACAATCGCGAAATCGCGGACTCGCGAAATCGCGGACTCGCGAACACTCCCGAAACCGCGGAATCGCGAACACCCGCGATATCGCGGACTGGCGAACACCCGCGATATCGCGGACTGGCGAAATCGCGGACTCGCAAACACTCGCGAAATCGCGGAATCGCGAACACCCGCGATATCGCGGACTCGCAAACACCCGCGAAATCGCGGACTCGCGAACACTCGCGAAATCGCGGACTCGCGAACACCCGCGAAATCGAGGACTCGCGAAAAATCGCGAAATCGCGGACTCGCGAAATCGCGGACTCGCGAACACTCCCGAAATCGCGGACTCGCGAACACCCGCGATATCGCGGACTGGCGAAATCGCGGACTCGCGAACACTCCCGAAATCGCGGACTCGCGAACACCCGCGATATCGCGGACTGGCGAAATCGCGGACTCGCAAACACTCCCGAAATCGCGGACTCGCAAACACTCGCGAAATCGCGGACTCGCGAACACTCCCGAAATCGCGGACTCGCGAATACCCGCGAAATCGCCGACTCGCGAACACTCCCGAAATCGCGGACTCGCGAATACCCGCGAAATTGCGGACTCGCGAACACTCCCGAAATCGCGGACTCGCGAAAACTCCCGAAATCGCGGACTCGCGAACACTCCCGAACTCGCGGACTCGCGAACACTCCCGAACTCGCGGACTCGCGAACACTCCCGAAATCGCGGAATCGCGAACACCCGCGATATCGCGGACTCGCAAACACTCGCGAAATCGCGGACTCGCGAACACTCCCGAAATCGCGGACTCGCGAACACCCGCGAAATCGCGGACTCGCGAACACCCGCGAAATCGCGGACTCGCGAAATCGCGGACTCGCGAACACCCGCGAAATCGCAGACTCGCGAAATCGCGGACTCGCGAACACTCCCGAAATCGCGGACTCGCGAAATCGCGGACTCGAGAACACTCCCGAAATCGCGGACTCGCGAACACCCGCGAAATCGGGGACTCGCGAACACCCGCGAAATCGCAGACTCACGAAATCGCGGACTCGCGAACACTCCCGAAATGGCGAACTCGCGAACACCCGCGAAATCGCGGACTCGCGAACACTCGCGAAATCGCGGACTCGCGAACACCCGCGAAATCGCGGACTCGCGAACAATCGCGAAATCGCGGACTCGCGAAATCGCGGACTCGCGAACACTCCCGAAACCGCGGAATCGCGAACACCCGCGATATCGCGGACTGGCGAACACCCGCGATATCGCGGACTGGCGAAATCGCGGACTCGCAAACACTCGCGAAATCGCGGACTCGCGAACACTCCCGAAATCGCGGACTCGCGAAATCGCGGACTCGCGAACACTCCCGAAATCGCGGACTCGCGAACACCCGCGAAATCTCGGACTCGCGAAAACTACCGAAAACGCGGACTCGCGTATTCGCAAACACTCGCGAAATCGCGGACTCGCGAACACTACCGAAATCGCGGACTCGCGTACTCGCGAACACCCGCGAAATCGCGGACTCGCGAAATCGCGGACTCGCGAACACTCCCGAAATGGCGAACTCGCGAACACCCGCGAAATCGCGGACTCGCGAACACTCGCGAAATCGCGGACTCGCGAACACTCGCGAAATAGCGGACTCGCGAACAATCGCGGACTCGCGAAATCGCGGACTCGCGAACACTCCCGAAATCGCGGACTCGCGAACACCCGCGAAATCTCGGACTCGCGAAAACTACCGAAAACGCGGACTCGCGTATTCGCAAACACTCGCGAAATCGCGGACTCGCGAACACTACCGAAATCGCGGACTCGCGAACACCCGCGAAATCGCGGACTCGCGAAATCGCAGACTCGCGAACACTCCCGAAATCGCGGACTCGCGTACTCGCAAACACTCGCGAAATCGCGGACTCGCGAACACTACCGAAATCGCGGACTCGCGAACACCCGCGAAATCGCGGACTCGCGTACACTCGCGAAATCGCGGACATGCGAAAACTCCCGAAATCGCGGACTCGCGTATTCGCAAACACTCGCGAAATCGCGGACTCGGGAACACTCCCGAAATATCGGACTCGCGAACACCCGCATAATCGCGGACTCGCGAACACCGGCGAAATCGAGGACTCGCGAACAATCGCAAAATCGCGGACTCGCGAATTCGCGGACTCGCGAAATCGCGGACTCGCGAACACTCCCGAAATCGCGGACTCGCGAACACCCGCGATATCGCGGACTGGCGAAATCGCGGACTCGCAAACACTCGCGAAATCGCGGACTCGCGAACACTCCCGAAATCGCGGACTCGCGAACACCCGCGAAATCGCGGACTCGCGAAAACTACCGAAAACGCGGACTCGCGAACACCCGCGAAATCGCGGACTCGCGAACACTCGCGAAATCGCGGACTCGCGAAAACTCCCGAAATCGCGGACTCGCGTATTCGCAAACACTCGCGAAATCGCGGACTCGCGAACACTCCCGAAATATCGGACTCGCGAACACCCGCGAAATCGCGGACTCGCGAAATCGCGGACTCGCGAACACTCCCGAAATGGCGGACTCGCGAACACCCGCGAAATCGCGGACTCGCGAACACTCCCAAAATCGCGGACTCGCGAACACCCGCAAAATCGCGGACTCGCGAAATTGCGGACTCGCGAACACTCCCGAAATCGCGGACTCGCGAACACCCGCGAAATCGCAGACTCGCGAAAACTCGCGAAATCGCGGACTCGCGAAAACTCCCGAAATCGCGGACTCGCGTATTCGCAAACACGACCGAAATCGCGGACTCGCGAACACCCGCGAAATCGCGGACTCGCGAAATCGCGGACTCGCGAACAATCGCGAAATCGCGGACTCGCGAAATCGCGGACGCGCGAACACTCCCGAAATCGCGGACTCGCGAACACTCCCGAAATCGCGGACTCGCGAACACCCGCGAAATCGCGGACTCGCGAAAACTTCCGAAAACGCGGACTCGCGTACTCGCGAACACCCGCGAAATCGCAGACTCGCGAAATCGCGGACTCGCGAACACTCCCGAAATCGCGGACTCGCGAAAACTCCCGAAATCCCGGACTCGCGTACTCGCAAACACTCGCGAACACAACCGAAATCGCGGACTCGCGAACACCCTCGAAATCGCGGACTCGCGAACACTCGCGAAATCGCGGACTCGCGAAAACTCCCGAAATCGCGGAGTCGCGTATTCGCAAACACTCGCGAAATCGCGGACTCGCGAACACTCGCGAAATCGCGGACTCGCGAACAATCGCGAAATCGCGGACTCGCGAAATCGCGGACTCGCGAACACTCCCGAAATCGCGGACTCGCGAACACCCGCGAAATCTCGGACTCGCGAAAACTACCGAAAACGCGGACTCGCGTATTCGCAAACACTCGCGAAATCGCGGACTCGCGAACACCCGCGAAATCGCGGACTCGCGTACACTCGCGAAATCGCGGACATGCGAAAACTCCCGAAATCGCGGACTCGCGTATTCGCAAACACTCGCGAAATCGCGGACTCGGGAACACTCCCGAAATATCGGACTCGCGAACACCCGCATAATCGCGGACTCGCGAACACCGGCGAAATCGAGGACTCGCGAACAATCGCAAAATCGCGGACTCGCGAAATCGCGGACTCGCGAAATCGCGGACTCGCGAACACTCCCGAAATCGCGGACTCGCGAACACCCGCGATATCGCGGACTGGCGAAATCGCGGACTCGCGAACACTCGCGAAATCGCGGACTCGCGAACACTCCCGAAATCGCGGACTCGCGAAAACTACCGAAATCGCGGACTCGCGAAAACTACCGAAAACGCGGACTCGCGTACTCGCAAACACTCGCGAAATCGCGGACTCGCGAACACTCCCGAAATCGCGGAATCGCGAACACCCGCGAAATCGCGGACTCGCGAAATCGCGGACTCGCGAACACTCCCGAAATCGCGGACTCGCGAAAACTCCCGAAATCGCGGACTCGCGTAGTCGCAAACACTCGCGAAATCGCGGACTCGCGAACACTACCGAAATCGCGGACTCGCGAACACCCGCGAAATAGCGGACTCGCGAACACTCGCGAAATCGCGGACTCGCGAAAACTCCCGAAATCGCGGACTCGCGTATTCGCAAACACTCGCGAAATCGCGGACTCGCGAACACTCCCGAAATAGCGGACTCGCGAACACTCGCGAAATCGCGGACTCGCGAAAACTCCCGAAATCGCGGACTCGCGTTTTCGCAAACACTCGCGAAATCGCGGACTCGCGAACACTCCCGAAATATCGGACTCGCGAACACCCGCGAAATCGCGGACTCGCGAAATCGCGGACTCGCGAACACTCCCGAAATGGCGGACTCGCGAACACCCGCGAAATCGCGGACTCGCGAACACCCGCAAAATCGCGGACTCGCGAAATTGCGGACTCGCGAACACTCCCGAAATCGCGGACTCGCGAACACCCGCGAAATCGCAGACTCGCGAAAACTCGCGAAATCGCGGACTCGCGAAAACTCCCGAAATCGCGGACTCGCGTATTCGCAAACACGACCGAAATCGCGGACTCGCGAACACCCGCGAAATCGCGGACTCGCGAAATCGCGGACTCGAGAACACTCCCGAAATCGCGGACTCGCGAACACCCGCGAAATCGCGGACTCGCGAACAATCGCGAAATCGCGGACTCGCGAAATCGCGGACGCGCGAACACTCCCGAAATCGCGGACTCGCGAACACTCCCGAAATCGCGGACTCGCGAACACCCGCGAAATCGCGGACTCGCGAAAACTACCGAAAACGCGGACTCGCGTACTCGCGAACACCCGCGAAATCGCAGACTCGCGAAATCGCGGACTCGCGAACACTCCCGAAATCGCGGACTCGCGAAAACTCCCGAAATCCCGGACTCGCGTACTCGCAAACACTCGCGAACACAACCGAAATCGCGGACTCGCGAACACCCTCGAAATCGCGGACTCGCGAACACTCGCGAAATCGCGGACTCGCGAAAACTCCCGAAATCGCGGAGTCGCGTATTCGCAAACACTCGCGAAATCGCGGACTCGCGAACACTCCCGAAATATCGGACTCGCGAACACCCGCGAAATCGCGGACTCGCGAACACTCCCGAAATCGCGGACTCGCGAACACCCGCGATATCGCGGACTGGCGAAATCGCGGACTCGCAAACACTCCCGAAATCGCGAACTCTCGAACACCCGCGATATCGCGGACTGGCGAAATCGCGGACTCGCAAACACTCGCGAAATCGCTGACTCGCGAACACTCCCGAAATCGCGGACTCGCGAACACCCGCGAAATCGCGGACTGGCGAAATCGCGGACTCGCAAACACTCCCGAAATCGCGGACTCGCGAACACCCGCGATATCGCGGACTGGCGAAATCGCGGACTCGCGAACACTCCCGAAATCGCGGACTCGCGAACACTCCCGAAATCGCGGACTCGCGAACACTCCCGAAATCGCGGACTCGCGAACACCCGCGGACTCGCGAACAATCGCGAAATCGCGGACTCGCGAAATCGCGGACTCGCGAACACTCCCGAAATCGCGGACTCGCGAACACCCGCGATATCGCGGACTGGCGAAATCGCGGACTCGCAAACACTCGCGAAATCGCGGACTCGCGAACACTCCCGAAATCGCGGACTCGCGAACACCCGCGAAATCGCGGACTCGCGAACACTCCCGAAATCGCGGACTCGCGAACACTCGCGAAATCGCGGGCTCGCGAAATCGCGGACCCGAGAACACTCCCGAAATCGCGGACTCGCGAACACCCGCGAAATCGGGGACTCGCGAACACCCGCGAAATCGCAGACTCGCGAAATCGCGGACTCGCGAACACTCCCGAAATCGCGGACTCGCGAACACCCGCGAAATCGCAGACTCGCGAAATCGCGGACTCGCGAACACTCCCGAAATCGCGGACTCGCGAACACCCGCGAAATCGCGGACTCGCGAAATTGCGGACTCGCGAACACTCCCGAAATCGCGGACTCGCGAACACTCCCGAAATCGCGGACACGCGAACACCCGCGATATCGCGGACTGGCGAAATCGCGGACTCGCAAACACTCGCGAAATCGCGGACTCGCGAACACTCCCGAAATCGCGGACTCGCGAACACCCGCGAAATCGCGGACTCGCGAACACTCCCGAAATCGCGGACTCGCGAAAACTCGCGAAATCGCGGACTCGCGTAATCGCGGGCTCGCGAAATCGCGGACTCGCGAACACTCCCGAAATCGCGGACTCGCGAACACCCGCGAAATCGCGGACTCGCGAAATCGCGGACTCGCGAACACTCCCGAAATGGCGAACTCGCGAACACCCGCGAAATCGCGGACTCGCGAACACTCGCGAAATCGCGGACTCGCGAACACCCGCGAAATCGCGGACTCGCGAACAATCGCGAAATCGCGGACTCGCGAAATCGCGGACTCGCGAACACTCCCGAAACCGCGGAATCGCGAACACCCGCGATATCGCGGACTGGCGAACACCCGCGATATCGCGGACTGGCGAAATCGCAAAATCGCAAACACTCGCGAAATCGCGGACTCGCGAACACTCCCGAAATCGCGGACTCGCGAACACCCGCGAAATCGCGGACTCGCGAACACCCGCGAAATCGCGGACTCGCGAACACTCGCGAAATCGCGGACTCGCGAACACTCGCGAAATCGCGGACTCGCGAACAATCGCGAAATCGCGGACTCGCGAAATCGCGGACTCGCGAACACTCCCGAAATCGCGGACTCGCGAACACCCGCGAAATCTCGGACTCGCGAAAACTACCGAAAACGCGGACTCGCGTATTCGCAAACACTCGCGAAATCGCGGACTCGCGAACACTACCGAAATCGCGGACTCGCGAACACCCGCGAAATCGCGGACTCGCGAAATCGCAGACTCGCGAACACTCCCGAAATCGCGGACTCGCGTACTCGCAAACACTCGCGAAATCGCGGACTCGCGAACACTACCGAAATCGCGGACTCGCGAACACCCGCGAAATCGCGGACTCGCGTACACTCGCGAAATCGCGGACATGCGAAAACTCCCGAAATCGCGGACTCGCGTATTCGCAAACACTCGCGAAATCGCGGACTCGGGAACACTCCCGAAATATCGGACTCGCGAACACCCGCATAATCGCGGACTCGCGAACACCGGCGAAATCGAGGACTCGCGAACAATCGCAAAATCGCGGACTCGCGAAATCGCGGACTCGCGAACACTCCCGAAATCGCGGACTCGCGAACACCCGCGATATCGCGGACTGGCGAAATCGCGGACTCGCAAACACTCGCGAAATCGCGGACTCGCGAACACTCCCGAAATCGCGGACTCGCGAACACCCGCGAAATCGCGGACTCGCGAACAATCGCGAAATCGCAGACTCGCGAAATCGCGGACTCGCGAACACTCCCGAAATCGCGGACTCGCGAAAACTCCCGAAATCCCGGACTCGCGTACTCGCAAACACTCGCGAACACAACCGAAATCGCGGACTCGCGAACACCCTCGAAATCGCGGACTCGCGAACACTCGCGAAATCGCGGACTCGCGAAAACTCCCGAAATCGCGGAGTCGCGTATTCGCAAACACTCGCGAAATCGCGGACTCGCGAACACTCGCGAAATCGCGGACTCGCGAACAATCGCGAAATCGCGGACTCGCGAAATCGCGGACTCGCGAACACTCCCGAAATCGCGGACTCGCGAACACCCGCGAAATCTCGGACTCGCGAAAACTACCGAAAACGCGGACTCGCGTATTCGCAAACACTCGCGAAATCGCGGACTCGCGAACACCCGCGAAATCGCGGACTCGCGTACACTCGCGAAATCGCGGACATGCGAAAACTCCCGAAATCGCGGACTCGCGTATTCGCAAACACTCGCGAAATCGCGGACTCGGGAACACTCCCGAAATATCGGACTCGCGAACACCCGCATAATCGCGGACTCGCGAACACCGGCGAAATCGAGGACTCGCGAACAATCGCAAAATCGCGGACTCGCGAAATCGCGGACTCGCGAAATCGCGGACTCGCGAACACTCCCGAAATCGCGGACTCGCGAACACCCGCGATATCGCGGACTGGCGAAATCGCGGACTCGCGAACACTCGCGAAATCGCGGACTCGCGAACACTCCCGAAATCGCGGACTCGCGAAAACTACCGAAATCGCGGACTCGCGAAAACTACCGAAAACGCGGACTCGCGTACTCGCAAACACTCGCGAAATCGCGGACTCGCGAACACTCCCGAAATCGCGGAATCGCGAACACCCGCGAAATCGCGGACTCGCGAAATCGCGGACTCGCGAACACTCCCGAAATCGCGGACTCGCGAAAACTCCCGAAATCGCGGACTCGCGTAGTCGCAAACACTCGCGAAATCGCGGACTCGCGAACACTACCGAAATCGCGGACTCGCGAACACCCGCGAAATAGCGGACTCGCGAACACTCGCGAAATCGCGGACTCGCGAAAACTCCCGAAATCGCGGACTCGCGTATTCGCAAACACTCGCGAAATCGCGGACTCGCGAACACTCCCGAAATAGCGGACTCGCGAACACTCGCGAAATCGCGGACTCGCGAAAACTCCCGAAATCGCGGACTCGCGTTTTCGCAAACACTCGCGAAATCGCGGACTCGCGAACACTCCCGAAATATCGGACTCGCGAACACCCGCGAAATCGCGGACTCGCGAAATCGCGGACTCGCGAACACTCCCGAAATGGCGGACTCGCGAACACCCGCGAAATCGCGGACTCGCGAACACCCGCAAAATCGCGGACTCGCGAAATTGCGGACTCGCGAACACTCCCGAAATCGCGGACTCGCGAACACCCGCGAAATCGCAGACTCGCGAAAACTCGCGAAATCGCGGACTCGCGAAAACTCCCGAAATCGCGGACTCGCGTATTCGCAAACACGACCGAAATCGCGGACTCGCGAACACCCGCGAAATCGCGGACTCGCGAAATCGCGGACTCGAGAACACTCCCGAAATCGCGGACTCGCGAACACCCGCGAAATCGCGGACTCGCGAACAATCGCGAAATCGCGGACTCGCGAAATCGCGGACGCGCGAACACTCCCGAAATCGCGGACTCGCGAACACTCCCGAAATCGCGGACTCGCGAACACCCGCGAAATCGCGGACTCGCGAAAACTACCGAAAACGCGGACTCGCGTACTCGCGAACACCCGCGAAATCGCAGACTCGCGAAATCGCGGACTCGCGAACACTCCCGAAATCGCGGACTCGCGAAAACTCCCGAAATCCCGGACTCGCGTACTCGCAAACACTCGCGAACACAACCGAAATCGCGGACTCGCGAACACCCTCGAAATCGCGGACTCGCGAACACTCGCGAAATCGCGGACTCGCGAAAACTCCCGAAATCGCGGAGTCGCGTATTCGCAAACACTCGCGAAATCGCGGACTCGCGAACACTCCCGAAATATCGGACTCGCGAACACCCGCGAAATCGCGGACTCGAGAACACTCCCGAAATCGCGGACTCGCGAACACCCGCGAAATCGCGGACTCGCGAACAATCGCGAAATCGCGGACTCGCGAAATCGCGGACGCGCGAACACTCCCGAAATCGCGGACTCGCGAACACTCCCGAAATCGCGGACTCGCGAACACCCGCGAAATCGCGGACTCGCGAAAACTACCGAAAACGCGGACTCGCGTACTCGCGAACACCCGCGAAATCGCAGACTCGCGAAATCGCGGACTCGCGAACACTCCCGAAATCGCGGACTCGCGAAAACTCCCGAAATCCCGGACTCGCGTACTCGCAAACACTCGCGAACACAACCGAAATCGCGGACTCGCGAACACCCTCGAAATCGCGGACTCGCGAACACTCGCGAAATCGCGGACTCGCGAAAACTCCCGAAATCGCGGAGTCGCGTATTCGCAAACACTCGCGAAATCGCGGACTCGCGAACACTCCCGAAATATCGGACTCGCGAACACCCGCGAAATCGCGGACTCGCGAACACTCCCGAAATCGCGGACTCGCGAACACCCGCGATATCGCGGACTGGCGAAATCGCGGACTCGCAAACACTCCCGAAATCGCGAACTCTCGAACACCCGCGATATCGCGGACTGGCGAAATCGCGGACTCGCAAACACTCGCGAAATCGCTGACTCGCGAACACTCCCGAAATCGCGGACTCGCGAACACCCGCGAAATCGCGGACTGGCGAAATCGCGGACTCGCAAACACTCCCGAAATCGCGGACTCGCGAACACCCGCGATATCGCGGACTGGCGAAATCGCGGACTCGCGAACACTCCCGAAATCGCGGACTCGCGAACACTCCCGAAATCGCGGACTCGCGAACACTCCCGAAATCGCGGACTCGCGAACACCCGCGGACTCGCGAACAATCGCGAAATCGCGGACTCGCGAAATCGCGGACTCGCGAACACTCCCGAAATCGCGGACTCGCGAACACCCGCGATATCGCGGACTGGCGAAATCGCGGACTCGCAAACACTCGCGAAATCGCGGACTCGCGAACACTCCCGAAATCGCGGACTCGCGAACACCCGCGAAATCGCGGACTCGCGAACACTCCCGAAATCGCGGACTCGCGAACACTCGCGAAATCGCGGGCTCGCGAAATCGCGGACCCGAGAACACTCCCGAAATCGCGGACTCGCGAACACCCGCGAAATCGGGGACTCGCGAACACCCGCGAAATCGCAGACTCGCGAAATCGCGGACTCGCGAACACTCCCGAAATCGCGGACTCGCGAACACCCGCGAAATCGCAGACTCGCGAAATCGCGGACTCGCGAACACTCCCGAAATCGCGGACTCGCGAACACCCGCGAAATCGCGGACTCGCGAAATTGCGGACTCGCGAACACTCCCGAAATCGCGGACTCGCGAACACTCCCGAAATCGCGGACACGCGAACACCCGCGATATCGCGGACTGGCGAAATCGCGGACTCGCAAACACTCGCGAAATCGCGGACTCGCGAACACTCCCGAAATCGCGGACTCGCGAACACCCGCGAAATCGCGGACTCGCGAACACTCCCGAAATCGCGGACTCGCGAAAACTCGCGAAATCGCGGACTCGCGTAATCGCGGGCTCGCGAAATCGCGGACTCGCGAACACTCCCGAAATCGCGGACTCGCGAACACCCGCGAAATCGCGGACTCGCGAAATCGCGGACTCGCGAACACTCCCGAAATGGCGAACTCGCGAACACCCGCGAAATCGCGGACTCGCGAACACTCGCGAAATCGCGGACTCGCGAACACCCGCGAAATCGCGGACTCGCGAACAATCGCGAAATCGCGGACTCGCGAAATCGCGGACTCGCGAACACTCCCGAAACCGCGGAATCGCGAACACCCGCGATATCGCGGACTGGCGAACACCCGCGATATCGCGGACTGGCGAAATCGCAAAATCGCAAACACTCGCGAAATCGCGGACTCGCGAACACTCCCGAAATCGCGGACTCGCGAACACCCGCGAAATCGCGGACTCGCGAACACCCGCGAAATCGCGGACTCGCGAACACTCGCGAAATCGCGGACTCGCGAACACTCGCGAAATCGCGGACTCGCGAACAATCGCGAAATCGCGGACTCGCGAAATCGCGGACTCGCGAACACTCCCGAAATCGCGGACTCGCGAACACCCGCGAAATCTCGGACTCGCGAAAACTACCGAAAACGCGGACTCGCGTATTCGCAAACACTCGCGAAATCGCGGACTCGCGAACACTACCGAAATCGCGGACTCGCGAACACCCGCGAAATCGCGGACTCGCGAAATCGCAGACTCGCGAACACTCCCGAAATCGCGGACTCGCGTACTCGCAAACACTCGCGAAATCGCGGACTCGCGAACACTACCGAAATCGCGGACTCGCGAACACCCGCGAAATCGCGGACTCGCGTACACTCGCGAAATCGCGGACATGCGAAAACTCCCGAAATCGCGGACTCGCGTATTCGCAAACACTCGCGAAATCGCGGACTCGGGAACACTCCCGAAATATCGGACTCGCGAACACCCGCATAATCGCGGACTCGCGAACACCGGCGAAATCGAGGACTCGCGAACAATCGCAAAATCGCGGACTCGCGAAATCGCGGACTCGCGAACACTCCCGAAATCGCGGACTCGCGAACACCCGCGATATCGCGGACTGGCGAAATCGCGGACTCGCAAACACTCGCGAAATC
This sequence comes from Conger conger, assembly GCF_963514075.1. Taxonomy (NCBI): domain Eukaryota; kingdom Metazoa; phylum Chordata; class Actinopteri; order Anguilliformes; family Congridae; genus Conger; species Conger conger. The sequence goes on along the minus strand of NC_083770.1, from coordinate 51,760,198 downwards.
GCGGACTCGCGAACACTCCCGAAATCGCGGACTCGCGAACACCCGCGAAATCGCGGACTCGCGAAAACTACCGAAAACGCGGACTCGCGTACTCGCAAACACTCGCGAAATCGCGGACTCGCGAACACTCCCGAAATCGCGGAATCGCGAACACCCGCGAAATCGCGGACTCGCGAAATCGCGGACTCGCGAACACTCCCGAAATCGCGGACTCGCGAAAACTCCCGAAATCGCGGACTCGCGTAGTCGCAAACACTCGCGAAATCGCGGACTCGCGAACACTACCGAAATCGCGGACTCGCGAACACCCGCGAAATCGCGGACTCGCGAACACTCGCGAAATCGCGGACTCGCGAAAACTCCCGAAATCGCGGACTCGCGTATTCGCAAACACTCGCGAAATCGCGGACTCGCGAACACTCCCGAAATATCGGACTCGCGAACACCCGCGAAATCGCGGACTCGCGAAATCGCGGACTCGCGAACACTCCCGAAATGGCGGACTCGCGAACACCCGCGAAATCGCGGACTCGCGAACACTCCCGAAATCGCGGACTCGCGAACACCCGCGAAATCGCGGACTCGCGAAATTGCGGACTCGCGAACACTCCCGAAATCGCGGACTCGCGAACACCCGCGAAATCGCAGACTCGCGAAAACTCGCGAAATCGCGGACTCGCGAAAACTCCCGAAATCGCGGACTCGCGTATTCGCAAACACGACCGAAATCGCGGACTCGCGAACACCCGCGAAATCGCGGACTCGCGAAATCGCGGACTCGAGAACACTCCCGAAATCGCGGACTCGCGAACACCCGCGAAATCGCGGACTCGCGAACAATCGCGAAATCGCGGACTCGCGAAATCGCGGACGCGCGAACACTCCCGAAATCGCGGACTCGCGAACACTCCCGAAATCGCGGACTCGCGAACACCCGCGAAATCGCGGACTCGCGAAAACTACCGAAAACGCGGACTCGCGTACTCGCGAACACCCGCGAAATCGCAGACTCGCGAAATCGCGGACTCGCGAACACTCCCGAAATCGCGGACTCGCGAAAACTCCCGAAATCCCGGACTCGCGTACTCGCAAACACTCGCGAACACAACCGAAATCGCGGACTCGCGAACACCCTCGAAATCGCGGACTCGCGAACACTCGCGAAATCGCGGACTCGCGAAAACTCCCGAAATCGCGGAGTCGCGTATTCGCAAACACTCGCGAAATCGCGGACTCGCGAACACTCCCGAAATATCGGACTCGCGAACACCCGCGAAATCGCGGACTCGCGAACACTCCCGAAATCGCGGACTCGCGAACACCCGCGATATCGCGGACTGGCGAAATCGCGGACTCGCAAACACTCCCGAAATCGCGAACTCTCGAACACCCGCGATATCGCGGACTGGCGAAATCGCGGACTCGCAAACACTCGCGAAATCGCGGACTCGCGAACACTCCCGAAATCGCGGACTCGCGAACACCCGCGAAATCGCGGACTCGCGAAATTTCGGACTCGCGAACACTCCCGAAATCGCGGACTCGCGAACACCCGCGAAATCGCAGACTCGCGAAAACTCGCGAAATCGCGGACTCGCGAAAACTCCCGAAATCGCGGACTCGCGTATTCGCAAACACGACCGAAATCGCGGACTCGCGAACACCCGCGAAATCGCGGACTCGCGAAATCGCGGACTCGAGAACACTCCCGAAATCGCGGACTCGCGAACACCCGCGAAATCGCGGACTCGCGAACAATCGCGAAATCGCGGACTCGCGAAATCGCGGACGCGCGAACACTCCCGAAATCGCGGACTCGCGAACACTCGCGAAATCGCGGACTCGCGAACACTCCCGAAATCGCGGACTCGCGAACACCCGCGAAATCGCGGACTCGCGAAATTTCGGACTCGCGAACACTCCCGAAATCGCGGACTCGCGAACACCCGCGAAATCGCAGACTCGCGAAAACTCGCGAAATCGCGGACTCGCGAAAACTCCCGAAATCGCGGACTCGCGTATTCGCAAACACGACCGAAATCGCGGACTCGCGAACACCCGCGAAATCGCGGACTCGCGAAATCGCGGACTCGAGAACACTCCCGAAATCGCGGACTCGCGAACACCCGCGAAATCGCGGACTCGCGAACAATCGCGAAATCGCGAAATCGCGGACGCGCGAACACTCCCAAAATCGCGGACTCGCGAACACTCCCGAAATCGCGGACTCGCGAACACCCGCGAAATCGCGGACTCGCGAACACTACCGAAAACGCGGACTCGCGTACTCGCGAACACCCGCGAAATCGCAGACTCGCGAAATCGCGGACTCGCGAACACTCCCGAAATCGCGGACTCGCGAAAACTCCCGAAATCCCGGACTCGCGTACTCGCAAACACTCGCGAACACTACCGAAATCGCGGACTCGCGAACACCCGCGAAATCGCGGACTCGCGAAATTGCGGACTCGCGAACACTCCCGAAATCGCGGACTCGCGAACACTCCCGAAATCGCGGACTCGCGAACACCCGCGATATCGCGGACTGGCGAAATCGCGGACTCGCAAACACTCGCGAAATCGCGGACTCGCGAACACTCCCGAAATCGCGGACTCGCGAACACCCGCGAAATCGCGGACTCGCGAAATTGCGGACTCGCGAACACTCCCGAAATCGCGGACTCGCGAACACTCCCGAAATCGCGGACTCGCGAACACTCCCGAAATCGCGGACTCGCGAACACCCGCGGACTCGCGAACAATCGCGAAATCGCGGACTCGCGAAATCGCGGACTCGCGAACACTCCCGAAATCGCGGACTCGCGAACACCCGCGATATCGCGGACTGGCGAAATCGCGGACTCGCAAACACTCGCGAAATCGCGGACTCACGAACACTCCCGAAATCGCGGACTCGCAAACACTCGCGAAATCGCGGACTCACGAACACTCCCGAAATCGCGGACTCGCGAACACCCGCGAAATCGCGGACTCGCGAACACTCCCGAAATCGCGGACTCGCGAACACTCGCGAAATCGCGGGCTCGCGAAATCGCGGACCCGAGAACACTCCCGAAATCGCGGACTCGCGAACACCCGCGAAATCGGGGACTCGCGAACACCCGCGAAATCGAAGACTCGCGAAATCGCGGACTCGCGAACACTCCCGAAATCGCGGACTCGCGAACACCCGCGAAATCGCGGACTCGCGAAATCGCGGACTCGCGAACACTCCCGAAATCGCGGACTCGCGAAAACTCGCGAAATCGCGGACTCGCGTACTCGCAAACACTCGCGAAATCGCGGACTCGCGAACACTACCGAAATCGCGGACTCGCGAACACCCGCGAAATCGCGGACTGGCGAACACTCGCGAAATCGCGGACTCGCGAAAACTCCCGAAATCGCGGACTCGCGTATTCGCAAACACTCGCGAAATCGCGAAAACCCGCGAAATCGCGGACTGGCGAACACTCCCGAAATCGCGGACTCGCGTACTCGCGAACACCCGCGAAATCGCGGACTCGCGAACACTACCGAAATCGCGTACTCGCGAACACCCGCGAAATCGCGGACTCGCGAACACTCGCGGACTCGAGAACACTCCCGAAATCGCGGACTCGCGAACACCCGCGAAATCGGGGACTCGCGAACACTCCCGAAATCGCGGACTCGCGAAAACTCGCGAAATCGCGGACTCGCGTACTCGCAAACACTCGCGAAATCGCGGACTCGCGAACACTACCGAAATCGCGGACTCGCGAACACCCGCGAAATCGCGGACTCGCGAACACCCGCGAAATCGGGGACTCGCGAACACCCGCGAAATCGCAGACTCGCGAAATCGCGGAATCGCGAACACTCCCGAAATCGCGGACTCGCGAACACCCGCGAAATCGCGGACTCGCGAAATCGCGGACTCGCGAACACTCCCGAAATCGCGGACTCGCGAAAACTGCCGAAATCGCGGACTCGCGTACTCGCGAACACCCGCGAAATCGCGGACTCGCGAACACTCGCGAAATCGCGGACTCGCGAAATCGCGGACTCGAGAACACTCCCGAAATCGCGGACTCGCGAACACCCGCGAAATCGCGGACTCGCGAACAATCGCGAAATCGCGGACTCGCGAAATCGCGGACTCGCGAACACTCCCGAAATCGCGGACTCGCGAAAACTCCCGAAATCGCGGACTCGCGTACTCTCGAACACCCGCGAAATTGCGGACTCGCGAACACTCCCGAAATCGCGGACTCGCGAACACTCGCGAAATCGCGGACTCGCGAAATCGCGGACTCGAGAACACTCCCGAAATGGCGGACTCGCGAACACCCGCGAAATCGCGGACTCGCGAACAATCGCGAAATCGCGGACTCGCGAAATTGCGGACTCGCGAAAACTCCCGAAATCGCGGACTCGCGTACTCGCGAACACCCGCGAAATCGCGGACTCGCGAACACTCCCGAAATCGCGGACTCGCGAACACCCGCGAAATCGCGGACATGCGAAAACTCCCGAAATCGCGGACTCGCGTATTCGCAAACACTCGCGAAATCGCGGACTCGGGAACACTCCCGAAATATCGGACTCGCGAACACCCGCATAATCGCGGACTCGCGAACACCGGCGAAATCGAGGACTCGCGAACAATCGCGAAATCGCGGACTCGCGAAATCGCGGACTCGCGAACACTCCCGAAATCGCGGACTCGCGAACACCCGCGATATCGCGGACTGGCGAAATCGCGGACTCGCAAACACTCGCGAAATCGCGGACTCGCGAACACTCCCGAAATCGCGGACTCGCGAACACCCGCGAAATCGCGGACTCGCGAAAACTACCGAAAACGCGGACTCGCGTACTCGCAAACACTCGCGAAATCGCGGACTCGCGAACACTCCCGAAATCGCGGACTCGCGAACACCCGCGAAATCGCGGACTCGCGAAAACTCCCGAAATCGCGGAGTCGCGTATTCGCAAACACTCGCGAAATCGCGGACTCGCGAACACTCCCGAAATATCGGACTCGCGAACACCCGCGAAATCGCGGACTCGCGAACACTCCCGAAATCGCGGACTCGCGAACACCCGCGATATCGCGGACTGGCGAAATCGCGGACTCGCAAACACTCCCGAAATCGCGAACTCTCGAACACCCGCGATATCGCGGACTGGCGAAATCGCGGACTCGCAAACACTCGCGAACTCGCTGACTCGCGAACACTTCCGAAATCGCGGACTCGCGAACACCCGCGAAATCGCGGACTGGCGAAATCGCGGACTCGCTAACACTCCCGAAATCGCGGACTCGCGAACACCCGCGATATCGCGGACTGGCGAAATCGCGGACTCGCGAACACTCCCGAAATCGCGGACTCGCGAACACTCCCGAAATCGCGGACTCGCGAACACTCCCGAAATCGCGGACTCGCGAACACCCGCGGACTCGCGAACAATCGCGAAATCGCGGACTCGCGAAATCGCGGACTCGCGAACACTCCCGAAATCGCGGACTCGCGAACACCCGCGATATCGCGGACTGGCGAAATCGCGGACTCGCAAACACTCGCGAAATCGCGGACTCGCGAACACTCCCGAAATCGCGGACTCGCGAACACCCGCGAAATCGCGGACTCGCGAACACTCCCGAAATCGCGGACTCGCGAACACTCGCGAAATCGCGGGCTCGCGAAATCGCGGACCCGAGAACACTCCCGAAATCGCGGACTCGCGAACACCCGCGAAATCGGGGACTCGCGAACACCCGCGAAATCGCAGACTCGCGAAATCGCGGACTCGCGAACACTCCCGAAATCGCGGACTCGCGAACACCCGCGAAATCGCAGACTCGCGAAATCGCGGACTCGCGAACACTCCCGAAATCGCGGACTCGCGAACACCCGCGAAATCGCGGACTCGCGAAATTGCGGACTCGCGAACACTCCCGAAATCGCGGACTCGCGAACACTCCCGAAATCGCGGACACGCGAACACCCGCGATATCGCGGACTGGCGAAATCGCGGACTCGCAAACACTCGCGAAATCGCGGACTCGCGAACACTCCCGAAATCGCGGACTCGCGAACACCCGCGAAATCGCGGACTCGCGAACACTCCCGAAATCGCGGACTCGCGAAAACTCGCGAAATCGCGGACTCGCGTAATCGCGGGCTCGCGAAATCGCGGACTCGCGAACACTCCCGAAATCGCGGACTCGCGAACACCCGCGAAATCGCGGACTCGCGAAATCGCGGACTCGCGAACACTCCCGAAATGGCGAACTCGCGAACACCCGCGAAATCGCGGACTCGCGAACACTCGCGAAATCGCGGACTCGCGAACACCCGCGAAATCGCGGACTCGCGAACAATCGCGAAATCGCGGACTCGCGAAATCGCGGACTCGCGAACACTCCCGAAACCGCGGAATCGCGAACACCCGCGATATCGCGGACTGGCGAACACCCGCGATATCGCGGACTGGCGAAATCGCAAAATCGCAAACACTCGCGAAATCGCGGACTCGCGAACACTCCCGAAATCGCGGACTCGCGAACACCCGCGAAATCGCGGACTCGCGAACACCCGCGAAATCGCGGACTCGCGAACACTCGCGAAATCGCGGACTCGCGAACACTCGCGAAATCGCGGACTCGCGAACAATCGCGAAATCGCGGACTCGCGAAATCGCGGACTCGCGAACACTCCCGAAATCGCGGACTCGCGAACACCCGCGAAATCTCGGACTCGCGAAAACTACCGAAAACGCGGACTCGCGTATTCGCAAACACTCGCGAAATCGCGGACTCGCGAACACTACCGAAATCGCGGACTCGCGAACACCCGCGAAATCGCGGACTCGCGAAATCGCAGACTCGCGAACACTCCCGAAATCGCGGACTCGCGTACTCGCAAACACTCGCGAAATCGCGGACTCGCGAACACTACCGAAATCGCGGACTCGCGAACACCCGCGAAATCGCGGACTCGCGTACACTCGCGAAATCGCGGACATGCGAAAACTCCCGAAATCGCGGACTCGCGTATTCGCAAACACTCGCGAAATCGCGGACTCGGGAACACTCCCGAAATATCGGACTCGCGAACACCCGCATAATCGCGGACTCGCGAACACCGGCGAAATCGAGGACTCGCGAACAATCGCAAAATCGCGGACTCGCGAAATCGCGGACTCGCGAACACTCCCGAAATCGCGGACTCGCGAACACCCGCGATATCGCGGACTGGCGAAATCGCGGACTCGCAAACACTCGCGAAATCGCGGACTCGCGAACACTCCCGAAATCGCGGACTCGCGAACACCCGCGAAATCGCGGACTCGCGAAAACTACCGAAAACGCGGACTCGCGTACTCGCAAACACTCGCGAAATCGCGGACTCGCGAACACTCCCGAAATCGCGGAATCGCGAACACCCGCGAAATCGCGGACTCGCGAAATCGCGGACTCGCGAACACTCCCGAAATCGCGGACTCGCGAAAACTCCCGAAATCGCGGACTCGCGTAGTCGCAAACACTCGCGAAATCGCGGACTCGCGAACACTACCGAAATCGCGGACTCGCGAACACCCGCGAAATCGCGGACTCGCGAACACTCGCGAAATCGCGGACTCGCGAAAACTCCCGAAATCGCGGACTCGCGTATTCGCAAACACTCGCGAAATCGCGGACTCGCGAACACTCCCGAAATATCGGACTCGCGAACACCCGCGAAATCGCGGACTCGCGAAATCGCGGACTCGCGAACACTCCCGAAATGGCGGACTCGCGAACACCCGCGAAATCGCGGACTCGCGAACACTCCCGAAATCGCGGACTCGCGAACACCCGCGAAATCGCGGACTCGCGAAATTGCGGACTCGCGAACACTCCCGAAATCGCGGACTCGCGAACACCCGCGAAATCGCAGACTCGCGAAAACTCGCGAAATCGCGGACTCGCGAAAACTCCCGAAATCGCGGACTCGCGTATTCGCAAACACGACCGAAATCGCGGACTCGCGAACACCCGCGAAATCGCGGACTCGCGAAATCGCGGACTCGAGAACACTCCCGAAATCGCGGACTCGCGAACACCCGCGAAATCGCGGACTCGCGAACAATCGCGAAATCGCGGACTCGCGAAATCGCGGACGCGCGAACACTCCCGAAATCGCGGACTCGCGAACACTCCCGAAATCGCGGACTCGCGAACACCCGCGAAATCGCGGACTCGCGAAAACTACCGAAAACGCGGACTCGCGTACTCGCGAACACCCGCGAAATCGCAGACTCGCGAAATCGCGGACTCGCGAACACTCCCGAAATCGCGGACTCGCGAAAACTCCCGAAATCCCGGACTCGCGTACTCGCAAACACTCGCGAACACAACCGAAATCGCGGACTCGCGAACACCCTCGAAATCGCGGACTCGCGAACACTCGCGAAATCGCGGACTCGCGAAAACTCCCGAAATCGCGGAGTCGCGTATTCGCAAACACTCGCGAAATCGCGGACTCGCGAACACTCCCGAAATATCGGACTCGCGAACACCCGCGAAATCGCGGACTCGCGAACACTCCCGAAATCGCGGACTCGCGAACACCCGCGATATCGCGGACTGGCGAAATCGCGGACTCGCAAACACTCCCGAAATCGCGAACTCTCGAACACCCGCGATATCGCGGACTGGCGAAATCGCGGACTCGCAAACACTCGCGAAATCGCGGACTCGCGAACACTCCCGAAATCGCGGACTCGCGAACACCCGCGAAATCGCGGACTCGCGAAATTTCGGACTCGCGAACACTCCCGAAATCGCGGACTCGCGAACACCCGCGAAATCGCAGACTCGCGAAAACTCGCGAAATCGCGGACTCGCGAAAACTCCCGAAATCGCGGACTCGCGTATTCGCAAACACGACCGAAATCGCGGACTCGCGAACACCCGCGAAATCGCGGACTCGCGAAATCGCGGACTCGAGAACACTCCCGAAATCGCGGACTCGCGAACACCCGCGAAATCGCGGACTCGCGAACAATCGCGAAATCGCGGACTCGCGAAATCGCGGACGCGCGAACACTCCCGAAATCGCGGACTCGCGAACACTCGCGAAATCGCGGACTCGCGAACACTCCCGAAATCGCGGACTCGCGAACACCCGCGAAATCGCGGACTCGCGAAATTTCGGACTCGCGAACACTCCCGAAATCGCGGACTCGCGAACACCCGCGAAATCGCAGACTCGCGAAAACTCGCGAAATCGCGGACTCGCGAAAACTCCCGAAATCGCGGACTCGCGTATTCGCAAACACGACCGAAATCGCGGACTCGCGAACACCCGCGAAATCGCGGACTCGCGAAATCGCGGACTCGAGAACACTCCCGAAATCGCGGACTCGCGAACACCCGCGAAATCGCGGACTCGCGAACAATCGCGAAATCGCGAAATCGCGGACGCGCGAACACTCCCAAAATCGCGGACTCGCGAACACTCCCGAAATCGCGGACTCGCGAACACCCGCGAAATCGCGGACTCGCGAACACTACCGAAAACGCGGACTCGCGTACTCGCGAACACCCGCGAAATCGCAGACTCGCGAAATCGCGGACTCGCGAACACTCCCGAAATCGCGGACTCGCGAAAACTCCCGAAATCCCGGACTCGCGTACTCGCAAACACTCGCGAACACTACCGAAATCGCGGACTCGCGAACACCCGCGAAATCGCGGACTCGCGAAATTGCGGACTCGCGAACACTCCCGAAATCGCGGACTCGCGAACACTCCCGAAATCGCGGACTCGCGAACACCCGCGATATCGCGGACTGGCGAAATCGCGGACTCGCAAACACTCGCGAAATCGCGGACTCGCGAACACTCCCGAAATCGCGGACTCGCGAACACCCGCGAAATCGCGGACTCGCGAAATTGCGGACTCGCGAACACTCCCGAAATCGCGGACTCGCGAACACTCCCGAAATCGCGGACTCGCGAACACTCCCGAAATCGCGGACTCGCGAACACCCGCGGACTCGCGAACAATCGCGAAATCGCGGACTCGCGAAATCGCGGACTCGCGAACACTCCCGAAATCGCGGACTCGCGAACACCCGCGATATCGCGGACTGGCGAAATCGCGGACTCGCAAACACTCGCGAAATCGCGGACTCACGAACACTCCCGAAATCGCGGACTCGCAAACACTCGCGAAATCGCGGACTCACGAACACTCCCGAAATCGCGGACTCGCGAACACCCGCGAAATCGCGGACTCGCGAACACTCCCGAAATCGCGGACTCGCGAACACTCGCGAAATCGCGGGCTCGCGAAATCGCGGACCCGAGAACACTCCCGAAATCGCGGACTCGCGAACACCCGCGAAATCGGGGACTCGCGAACACCCGCGAAATCGAAGACTCGCGAAATCGCGGACTCGCGAACACTCCCGAAATCGCGGACTCGCGAACACCCGCGAAATCGCGGACTCGCGAAATCGCGGACTCGCGAACACTCCCGAAATCGCGGACTCGCGAAAACTCGCGAAATCGCGGACTCGCGTACTCGCAAACACTCGCGAAATCGCGGACTCGCGAACACTACCGAAATCGCGGACTCGCGAACACCCGCGAAATCGCGGACTGGCGAACACTCGCGAAATCGCGGACTCGCGAAAACTCCCGAAATCGCGGACTCGCGTATTCGCAAACACTCGCGAAATCGCGAAAACCCGCGAAATCGCGGACTGGCGAACACTCCCGAAATCGCGGACTCGCGTACTCGCGAACACCCGCGAAATCGCGGACTCGCGAACACTACCGAAATCGCGTACTCGCGAACACCCGCGAAATCGCGGACTCGCGAACACTCGCGGACTCGAGAACACTCCCGAAATCGCGGACTCGCGAACACCCGCGAAATCGGGGACTCGCGAACACTCCCGAAATCGCGGACTCGCGAAAACTCGCGAAATCGCGGACTCGCGTACTCGCAAACACTCGCGAAATCGCGGACTCGCGAACACTACCGAAATCGCGGACTCGCGAACACCCGCGAAATCGCGGACTCGCGAACACCCGCGAAATCGGGGACTCGCGAACACCCGCGAAATCGCAGACTCGCGAAATCGCGGAATCGCGAACACTCCCGAAATCGCGGACTCGCGAACACCCGCGAAATCGCGGACTCGCGAAATCGCGGACTCGCGAACACTCCCGAAATCGCGGACTCGCGAAAACTGCCGAAATCGCGGACTCGCGTACTCGCGAACACCCGCGAAATCGCGGACTCGCGAACACTCGCGAAATCGCGGACTCGCGAAATCGCGGACTCGAGAACACTCCCGAAATCGCGGACTCGCGAACACCCGCGAAATCGCGGACTCGCGAACAATCGCGAAATCGCGGACTCGCGAAATCGCGGACTCGCGAACACTCCCGAAATCGCGGACTCGCGAAAACTCCCGAAATCGCGGACTCGCGTACTCTCGAACACCCGCGAAATTGCGGACTCGCGAACACTCCCGAAATCGCGGACTCGCGAACACTCGCGAAATCGCGGACTCGCGAAATCGCGGACTCGAGAACACTCCCGAAATGGCGGACTCGCGAACACCCGCGAAATCGCGGACTCGCGAACAATCGCGAAATCGCGGACTCGCGAAATTGCGGACTCGCGAAAACTCCCGAAATCGCGGACTCGCGTACTCGCGAACACCCGCGAAATCGCGGACTCGCGAACACTCCCGAAATCGCGGACTCGCGAACACCCGCGAAATCGCGGACATGCGAAAACTCCCGAAATCGCGGACTCGCGTATTCGCAAACACTCGCGAAATCGCGGACTCGGGAACACTCCCGAAATATCGGACTCGCGAACACCCGCATAATCGCGGACTCGCGAACACCGGCGAAATCGAGGACTCGCGAACAATCGCGAAATCGCGGACTCGCGAAATCGCGGACTCGCGAACACTCCCGAAATCGCGGACTCGCGAACACCCGCGATATCGCGGACTGGCGAAATCGCGGACTCGCAAACACTCGCGAAATCGCGGACTCGCGAACACTCCCGAAATCGCGGACTCGCGAACACCCGCGAAATCGCGGACTCGCGAAAACTACCGAAAACGCGGACTCGCGTACTCGCAAACACTCGCGAAATCGCGGACTCGCGAACACTCCCGAAATCGCGGACTCGCGAACACCCGCGAAATCGCGGACTCGCGAAATCGCGGACTCGCGAACACTCCCGAAATCGCGGACTCGCGAAAACTCCCGAAATCGCGGACTCGCGTAGTCGCAAACACTCGCGAAATCGCGGACTCGCGAACACTACCGAAATCGCGGACTCGCGAACACCCGCGAAATCGCGGACTCGCGAACACTCGCGAAATCGCGGACTCGCGAAAACTCCCGAAATCGCGGACTCGCGTATTCGCAAACACTCGCGAAATCGCGGACTCGCGAACACTCCCGAAATATCGGACTCGCGAACACCCGCGAAATCGCGGACTCGCGAAATCGCGGACTCGCGAACACTCCCGAAATGGCGGACTTGCGAACACCCGCGAAATCGCGGACTCGCGAACACTCGCGAAATCGCGGACTCGCGAACACCCGCGAAATCGAGGACTCGCGAAAAATCGCGAAATCGCGGACTCGCGAAATCGCGGACTCGCGAACACTCCCGAAATCGCGGACTCGCGAACACCCGCGATATCGCGGACTGGCGAAATCGCGGACTCGCAAACACTCGCGAAATCGCGGACTCGCGAACACTCCCGAAATCGCGGACTCGCGAACACCCGCGAAATCGCGGACTCGCGAAATATTGCGAAATCGCGGACTCGCGAACACTCCCGAAATCGCGGACTCGCGAACACCCGCGATATCGCGGACTGGCGAAATCGCGGACTCGCAAACACTCGCGAAATCGCGGACTCGCGAACACTCCCGAAATCGCGGACTCGCGAACACCCGCGAAATCGCGGACTCGCGAAAACTACCGAAAACGCGGACTCGCGTACTCGCAAACACTCGCGAAATCGCGGACTCGCGAACACTCCCGAAATCGCGGAATCGCGAACACCCGCGAAATCGCGGACTCGCGAAATCGCGGACTCGCGAACACTCCCGAAATCGCGGACTCGCGAAAACTCCCGAAATCGCGGACTCGCGTAGTCGCAAACACTCGCGAAATCGCGGACTCGCGAACACTACCGAAATCGCGGACTCGCGAACACCCGCGAAATCGCGGACTCGCGAACACTCGCGAAATCGCGGACTCGCGAAAACTCCCGAAATCGCGGACTCGCGTATTCGCAAACACTCGCGAAATCGCGGACTCGCGAACACTCCCGAAATATCGGACTCGCGAACACCCGCGAAATCGCGGACTCGCGAAATCGCGGACTCGCGAACACTCCCGAAATGGCGGACTCGCGAACACCCGCGAAATCGCGGACTCGCGAACACTCCCGAAATCGCGGACTCGCGAACACCCGCGAAATCGCGGACTCGCGAAATTGCGGACTCGCGAACACTCCCGAAATCGCGGACTCGCGAACACCCGCGAAATCGCAGACTCGCGAAAACTCGCGAAATCGCGGACTCGCGAAAACTCCCGAAATCGCGGACTCGCGTATTCGCAAACACGACCGAAATCGCGGACTCGCGAACACCCGCGAAATCGCGGACTCGCGAAATCGCGGACTCGAGAACACTCCCGAAATCGCGGACTCGCGAACACCCGCGAAATCGCGGACTCGCGAACAATCGCGAAATCGCGGACTCGCGAAATCGCGGACGCGCGAACACTCCCGAAATCGCGGACTCGCGAACACTCCCGAAATCGCGGACTCGCGAACACCCGCGAAATCGCGGACTCGCGAAAACTACCGAAAACGCGGACTCGCGTACTCGCGAACACCCGCGAAATCGCAGACTCGCGAAATCGCGGACTCGCGAACACTCCCGAAATCGCGGACTCGCGAAAACTCCCGAAATCCCGGACTCGCGTACTCGCAAACACTCGCGAACACAACCGAAATCGCGGACTCGCGAACACCCTCGAAATCGCGGACTCGCGAACACTCGCGAAATCGCGGACTCGCGAAAACTCCCGAAATCGCGGAGTCGCGTATTCGCAAACACTCGCGAAATCGCGGACTCGCGAACACTCCCGAAATATCGGACTCGCGAACACCCGCGAAATCGCGGACTCGCGAACACTCCCGAAATCGCGGACTCGCGAACACCCGCGATATCGCGGACTGGCGAAATCGCGGACTCGCAAACACTCCCGAAATCGCGAACTCTCGAACACCCGCGATATCGCGGACTGGCGAAATCGCGGACTCGCAAACACTCGCGAAATCGCGGACTCGCGAACACTCCCGAAATCGCGGACTCGCGAACACCCGCGAAATCGCGGACTCGCGAAATTTCGGACTCGCGAACACTCCCGAAATCGCGGACTCGCGAACACCCGCGAAATCGCAGACTCGCGAAAACTCGCGAAATCGCGGACTCGCGAAAACTCCCGAAATCGCGGACTCGCGTATTCGCAAACACGACCGAAATCGCGGACTCGCGAACACCCGCGAAATCGCGGACTCGCGAAATCGCGGACTCGAGAACACTCCCGAAATCGCGGACTCGCGAACACCCGCGAAATCGCGGACTCGCGAACAATCGCGAAATCGCGGACTCGCGAAATCGCGGACGCGCGAACACTCCCGAAATCGCGGACTCGCGAACACTCGCGAAATCGCGGACTCGCGAACACTCCCGAAATCGCGGACTCGCGAACACCCGCGAAATCGCGGACTCGCGAAATTTCGGACTCGCGAACACTCCCGAAATCGCGGACTCGCGAACACCCGCGAAATCGCAGACTCGCGAAAACTCGCGAAATCGCGGACTCGCGAAAACTCCCGAAATCGCGGACTCGCGTATTCGCAAACACGACCGAAATCGCGGACTCGCGAACACCCGCGAAATCGCGGACTCGCGAAATCGCGGACTCGAGAACACTCCCGAAATCGCGGACTCGCGAACACCCGCGAAATCGCGGACTCGCGAACAATCGCGAAATCGCGAAATCGCGGACGCGCGAACACTCCCAAAATCGCGGACTCGCGAACACTCCCGAAATCGCGGACTCGCGAACACCCGCGAAATCGCGGACTCGCGAACACTACCGAAAACGCGGACTCGCGTACTCGCGAACACCCGCGAAATCGCAGACTCGCGAAATCGCGGACTCGCGAACACTCCCGAAATCGCGGACTCGCGAAAACTCCCGAAATCCCGGACTCGCGTACTCGCAAACACTCGCGAACACTACCGAAATCGCGGACTCGCGAACACCCGCGAAATCGCGGACTCGCGAAATTGCGGACTCGCGAACACTCCCGAAATCGCGGACTCGCGAACACTCCCGAAATCGCGGACTCGCGAACACCCGCGATATCGCGGACTGGCGAAATCGCGGACTCGCAAACACTCGCGAAATCGCGGACTCGCGAACACTCCCGAAATCGCGGACTCGCGAACACCCGCGAAATCGCGGACTCGCGAAATTGCGGACTCGCGAACACTCCCGAAATCGCGGACTCGCGAACACTCCCGAAATCGCGGACTCGCGAACACTCCCGAAATCGCGGACTCGCGAACACCCGCGGACTCGCGAACAATCGCGAAATCGCGGACTCGCGAAATCGCGGACTCGCGAACACTCCCGAAATCGCGGACTCGCGAACACCCGCGATATCGCGGACTGGCGAAATCGCGGACTCGCAAACACTCGCGAAATCGCGGACTCACGAACACTCCCGAAATCGCGGACTCGCAAACACTCGCGAAATCGCGGACTCACGAACACTCCCGAAATCGCGGACTCGCGAACACCCGCGAAATCGCGGACTCGCGAACACTCCCGAAATCGCGGACTCGCGAACACTCGCGAAATCGCGGGCTCGCGAAATCGCGGACCCGAGAACACTCCCGAAATCGCGGACTCGCGAACACCCGCGAAATCGGGGACTCGCGAACACCCGCGAAATCGAAGACTCGCGAAATCGCGGACTCGCGAACACTCCCGAAATCGCGGACTCGCGAACACCCGCGAAATCGCGGACTCGCGAAATCGCGGACTCGCGAACACTCCCGAAATCGCGGACTCGCGAAAACTCGCGAAATCGCGGACTCGCGTACTCGCAAACACTCGCGAAATCGCGGACTCGCGAACACTACCGAAATCGCGGACTCGCGAACACCCGCGAAATCGCGGACTGGCGAACACTCGCGAAATCGCGGACTCGCGAAAACTCCCGAAATCGCGGACTCGCGTATTCGCAAACACTCGCGAAATCGCGAAAACCCGCGAAATCGCGGACTGGCGAACACTCCCGAAATCGCGGACTCGCGTACTCGCGAACACCCGCGAAATCGCGGACTCGCGAACACTACCGAAATCGCGTACTCGCGAACACCCGCGAAATCGCGGACTCGCGAACACTCGCGGACTCGAGAACACTCCCGAAATCGCGGACTCGCGAACACCCGCGAAATCGGGGACTCGCGAACACTCCCGAAATCGCGGACTCGCGAAAACTCGCGAAATCGCGGACTCGCGTACTCGCAAACACTCGCGAAATCGCGGACTCGCGAACACTACCGAAATCGCGGACTCGCGAACACCCGCGAAATCGCGGACTCGCGAACACCCGCGAAATCGGGGACTCGCGAACACCCGCGAAATCGCAGACTCGCGAAATCGCGGAATCGCGAACACTCCCGAAATCGCGGACTCGCGAACACCCGCGAAATCGCGGACTCGCGAAATCGCGGACTCGCGAACACTCCCGAAATCGCGGACTCGCGAAAACTGCCGAAATCGCGGACTCGCGTACTCGCGAACACCCGCGAAATCGCGGACTCGCGAACACTCGCGAAATCGCGGACTCGCGAAATCGCGGACTCGAGAACACTCCCGAAATCGCGGACTCGCGAACACCCGCGAAATCGCGGACTCGCGAACAATCGCGAAATCGCGGACTCGCGAAATCGCGGACTCGCGAACACTCCCGAAATCGCGGACTCGCGAAAACTCCCGAAATCGCGGACTCGCGTACTCTCGAACACCCGCGAAATTGCGGACTCGCGAACACTCCCGAAATCGCGGACTCGCGAACACTCGCGAAATCGCGGACTCGCGAAATCGCGGACTCGAGAACACTCCCGAAATGGCGGACTCGCGAACACCCGCGAAATCGCGGACTCGCGAACAATCGCGAAATCGCGGACTCGCGAAATTGCGGACTCGCGAAAACTCCCGAAATCGCGGACTCGCGTACTCGCGAACACCCGCGAAATCGCGGACTCGCGAACACTCCCGAAATCGCGGACTCGCGAACACCCGCGAAATCGCGGACATGCGAAAACTCCCGAAATCGCGGACTCGCGTATTCGCAAACACTCGCGAAATCGCGGACTCGGGAACACTCCCGAAATATCGGACTCGCGAACACCCGCATAATCGCGGACTCGCGAACACCGGCGAAATCGAGGACTCGCGAACAATCGCGAAATCGCGGACTCGCGAAATCGCGGACTCGCGAACACTCCCGAAATCGCGGACTCGCGAACACCCGCGATATCGCGGACTGGCGAAATCGCGGACTCGCAAACACTCGCGAAATCGCGGACTCGCGAACACTCCCGAAATCGCGGACTCGCGAACACCCGCGAAATCGCGGACTCGCGAAAACTACCGAAAACGCGGACTCGCGTACTCGCAAACACTCGCGAAATCGCGGACTCGCGAACACTCCCGAAATCGCGGACTCGCGAACACCCGCGAAATCGCGGACTCGCGAAATCGCGGACTCGCGAACACTCCCGAAATCGCGGACTCGCGAAAACTCCCGAAATCGCGGACTCGCGTAGTCGCAAACACTCGCGAAATCGCGGACTCGCGAACACTACCGAAATCGCGGACTCGCGAACACCCGCGAAATCGCGGACTCGCGAACACTCGCGAAATCGCGGACTCGCGAAAACTCCCGAAATCGCGGACTCGCGTATTCGCAAACACTCGCGAAATCGCGGACTCGCGAACACTCCCGAAATATCGGACTCGCGAACACCCGCGAAATCGCGGACTCGCGAAATCGCGGACTCGCGAACACTCCCGAAATGGCGGACTTGCGAACACCCGCGAAATCGCGGACTCGCGAACACTCGCGAAATCGCGGACTCGCGAACACCCGCGAAATCGAGGACTCGCGAAAAATCGCGAAATCGCGGACTCGCGAAATCGCGGACTCGCGAACACTCCCGAAATCGCGGACTCGCGAACACCCGCGATATCGCGGACTGGCGAAATCGCGGACTCGCAAACACTCGCGAAATCGCGGACTCGCGAACACTCCCGAAATCGCGGACTCGCGAACACCCGCGAAATCGCGGACTCGCGAAATATTGCGAAATCGCGGACTCGCGAACACTCCCGAAATCGCGGACTCGCGAACACCCGCGATATCGCGGACTGGCGAAATCGAGGACTCGCAAACACTCCCGAAATCGCGGACTCGCGAACACCCGCGATATCGCGGACTGGCGAAATCGCGGACTCGCAAACACTCGCGAAATCGCGGACTCGCGAACACTCCCGAAATCGCGGACTCGCGAATACCCGCGAAATCGCGGACTCGCGAAATTGCGGACTCGCGAACACTCCCGAAATCGCGGACTCGCGAAAACTCCCGAAATCGCGGACTCGCAAACACTCGCGAAATCGCGGACTCGCGAACACTCCCGAAATCGCGGACTCGCGAACACCCGCGAAATCGCGGACTCGCGAACACCCGCGAAATCGCGGACTCGCGAAATCGCGGACTCGCGAACACCCGCGAAATCGCAGACTCGCGAAATCGCGGACTCGCGAACACTCCCGAAATCGCGGACTCGCGAAATCGCGGACTCGAGAACACTCCCGAAATCGCGGACTCGCGAACACCCGCGAAATCGGGGACTCGCGAACACCCGCGAAATCGCAGACTCACGAAATCGCGGACTCGCGAACACTCCCGAAATGGCGAACTCGCGAACACCCGCGAAATCGCGGACTCGCGAACACTCGCGAAATCGCGGACTCGCGAACACCCGCGAAATCGCGGACTCGCGAACAATCGCGAAATCGCGGACTCGCGAAATCGCGGACTCGCGAACACTCCCGAAACCGCGGAATCGCGAACACCCGCGATATCGCGGACTGGCGAACACCCGCGATATCGCGGACTGGCGAAATCGCGGACTCGCAAACACTCGCGAAATCGCGGACTCGCGAACACTCCCGAAATCGCGGACTCGCGAACACCCGCGAAATCGCGGACTCGCGAACACCCGCGAAATCGCGGACTCGCGAAATCGCGGACTCGCGAACACTCCCGAAATGGCGAACTCGCGAACACCCGCGAAATCGCGGACTCGCGAACACTCGCGAAATCGCGGACTCGCGAACACTCGCGAAATCTCGGACTCGCGAAAACTACCGAAAACGCGGACTCGCGTATTCGCAAACACTCGCGAAATCGCGGACTCGCGAACACTACCGAAATCGCGGACTCGCGAACACCCGCGAAATCGCGGACTCGCGAAATCGCAGACTCGCGAACACTCCCGAAATCGCAGACTCGCGTACTCGCAAACACTCGCGAAATCGCGGACTCGCGAACACTACCGAAATCGCGGACTCGCGAACACCCGCGAAATCGCGGACTCGCGTACACTCGCGAAATCGCGGACATGCGAAAACTCCCGAAATCGCGGACTCGCGTATTCGCAAACACTCGCGAAATCGCGGACTCGGGAACACTCCCGAAATATCGGACTCGCGAACACCCGCATAATCGCGGACTCGCGAACACCGGCGAAATCGAGGACTCGCGAACAATCGCAAAATCGCGGACTCGCGAAATCGCGGACTCGCGAACACTCCCGAAATCGCGGACTCGCGAACACCCGCGATATCGCGGACTGGCGAAATCGCGGACTCGCAAACACTCGCGAAATCGCGGACTCGCGAACACTCCCGAAATCGCGGACTCGCGAACACCCGCGAAATCGCGGACTCGCGAAAACTACCGAAAACGCGGACTCGCGTACTCGCAAACACTCGCGAAATCGCGGACTCGCGAACACTCCCGAAATCGCGGAATCGCGAACACCCGCGAAATCGCGGACTCGCGAAATCGCGGACTCGCGAACACTCCCGAAATCGCGGACTCGCGAAAACTCCCGAAATCGCGGACTCGCGTAGTCGCAAACACTCGCGAAATCGCGGACTCGCGAACACTACCGAAATCGCGGACTCGCGAACACCCGCGAAATCGCGGACTCGCGAACACTCGCGAAATCGCGGACTCGCGAAAACTCCCGAAATCGCGGACTCGCGTATTCGCAAACACTCGCGAAATCGCGGACTCGCGAACACTCCCGAAATGGCGGCCTCGCGAACACCCGCGAAATCGCGGACTCGCGAACACTCCCAAAATCGCGGACTCGCGAACACCCGCGAAATCGCGGACTCGCGAAATTGCGGACTCGCGAACACTCCCGAAATCGCGGACTCGCGAACACCCGCGAAATCGCAGACTCGCGAAAACTCGCGAAATCGCGGACTCGCGAAAACTCCCGAAATCGCGGACTCGCGTATTCGCAAACACGACCGAAATCGCGGACTCGCGAACACCCGCGAAATCGCAGACTCGCGAAAACTCGCGAAATCGCGGACTCGCGAAAACTCCCGAAATCGCGGACTCGCGTATTCGCAAACACGACCGAAATCGCGGACTCGCGAACACCCGCGAAATCGCGGACTCGCGAAATCGCGGACTCGAGAACACTCCCGAAATCGCGGACTCGCGAACACCCGCGAAATCGCGGACTCGCGAACAATCGCGAAATCGCGGACTCGCGAAATCGCGGACGCGCGAACACTCCCGAAATCGCGGACTCGCGAACACTCGCGAAATCGCGGACTCGCGAACACTCCCGAAATCGCGGACTCGCGAACACCCGCGAAATCGCGGACTCGCGAAATTTCGGACTCGCGAACACTCCCGAAATCGCGGACTCGCGAACACCCGCGAAATCGCAGACTCGCGAAAACTCGCGAAATCGCGGACTCGCGAAAACTCCCGAAATCGCGGACTCGCGTATTCGCAAACACGACCGAAATCGCGGACTCGCGAACACCCGCGAAATCGCGGACTCGCGAAATCGCGGACTCGAGAACACTCCCGAAATCGCGGACTCGCGAACACCCGCGAAATCGCGGACTCGCGAACAATCGCGAAATCGCGAAATCGCGGACGCGCGAACACTCCCGAAATCGCGGACTCGCGAACACCCGCGAAATCGCGGACTCGCGAACACTACCGAAAACGCGGACTCGCGTACTCGCGAACACCCGCGAAATCGCAGACTCGCGAAATCGCGGACTCGCGAACACTCCCGAAATCGCGGACTCGCGAAAACTCCCGAAATCCCGGACTCGCGTACTCGCAAACACTCGCGAACACTACCGAAATCGCGGACTCGCGAACACCCGCGAAATCGCGGACTCGCGAAATTGCGGACTCGCGAACACTCCCGAAATCGCGGACTCGCGAACACTCCCGAAATCGCGGACTCGCGAACACCCGCGATATCGCGGACTGGCGAAATCGCGGACTCGCAAACACTCGCGAAATCGCGGACTCGCGAACACTCCCGAAATCGCGGACTCGCGAACACCCGCGAAATCGCGGACTCGCGAAATTGCGGACTCGCGAACACTCCCGAAATCGCGGACTCGCGAACACTCCCGAAATCGCGGACTCGCGAACACTCCCGAAATCGCGGACTCGCGAACACCCGCGGACTCGCGAACAATCGCGAAATCGCGGACTCGCGAAATCGCGGACTCGCGAACACTCCCGAAATCGCGGACTCGCGAACACCCGCGATATCGCGGACTGGCGAAATCGCGGACTCGCAAACACTCGCGAAATCGCGGACTCACGAACACTCCCGAAATCGCGGACTCGCAAACACTCGCGAAATCGCGGACTCACGAACACTCCCGAAATCGCGGACTCGCGAACACCCGCGAAATCGCGGACTCGCGAACACTCCCGAAATCGCGGACTCGCGAACACTCGCGAAATCGCGGGCTCGCGAAATCGCGGACCCGAGAACACTCCCGAAATCGCGGACTCGCGAACACCCGCGAAATCGGGGACTCGCGAACACCCGCGAAATCGAAGACTCGCGAAATCGCGGACTCGCGAACACTCCCGAAATCGCGGACTCGCGAACACCCGCGAAATCGCGGACTCGCGAAATCGCGGACTCGCGAACACTCCCGAAATCGCGGACTCGCGAAAACTCGCGAAATCGCGGACTCGCGTACTCGCAAACACTCGCGAAATCGCGGACTCGCGAACACTACCGAAATCGCGGACTCGCGAACACCCGCGAAATCGCGGACTGGCGAACACTCGCGAAATCGCGGACTCGCGAAAACTCCCGAAATCGCGGACTCGCGTATTCGCAAACACTCGCGAAATCGCGAAAACCCGCGAAATCGCGGACTGGCGAACACTCCCGAAATCGCGGACTCGCGTACTCGCGAACACCCGCGAAATCGCGGACTCGCGAACACTACCGAAATCGCGTACTCGCGAACACCCGCGAAATCGCGGACTCGCGAACACTCGCGGACTCGAGAACACTCCCGAAATCGCGGACTCGCGAACACCCGCGAAATCGGGGACTCGCGAACACTCCCGAAATCGCGGACTCGCGAAAACTCGCGAAATCGCGGACTCGCGTACTCGCAAACACTCGCGAAATCGCGGACTCGCGAACACTACCGAAATCGCGGACTCGCGAACACCCGCGAAATCGCGGACTCGCGAACACCCGCGAAATCGGGGACTCGCGAACACCCGCGAAATCGCAGACTCGCGAAATCACGGAATCGCGAACACTCCCGAAATCGCGGACTCGCGAACACCCGCGAAATCGCGGACTCGCGAAATCGCGGACTCGCGAACACTCCCGAAATCGCGGACTCGCGAAAACTGCCGAAATCGCGGACTCGCGTACTCGCGAACACCCGCGAAATCGCGGACTCGCGAACACTCGCGAAATCGCGGACTCGCGAAATCGCGGACTCGAGAACACTCCCGAAATCGCGGACTCGCGAACACCCGCGAAATCGCGGACTCGCGAACAATCGCGAAATCGCGGACTCGCGAAATCGCGGACTCGCGAACACTCCCGAAATCGCGGACTCGCGAAAACTCCCGAAATCGCGGACTCGCGTACTCTCGAACACCCGCGAAATTGCGGACTCGCGAACACTCCCGAAATCGCGGACTCGCGAACACTCGCGAAATCGCGGACTCGCGAAATCGCGGACTCGAGAACACTCCCGAAATGGCGGACTCGCGAACACCCGCGAAATCGCGGACTCGCGAACAATCGCGAAATCGCGGACTCGCGAAATTGCGGACTCGCGAAAACTCCCGAAATCGCGGACTCGCGTACTCGCGAACACCCGCGAAATCGCGGACTCGCGAACACTCCCGAAATCGCGGACTCGCGAACACCCGCGAAATCGCGGACATGCGAAAACTCCCGAAATCGCGGACTCGCGTATTCGCAAACACTCGCGAAATCGCGGACTCGGGAACACTCCCGAAATATCGGACTCGCGAACACCCGCATAATCGCGGACTCGCGAACACCGGCGAAATCGAGGACTCGCGAACAATCGCGAAATCGCGGACTCGCGAAATCGCGGACTCGCGAACACTCCCGAAATCGCGGACTCGCGAACACCCGCGATATCGCGGACTGGCGAAATCGCGGACTCGCAAACACTCGCGAAATCGCGGACTCGCGAACACTCCCGAAATCGCGGACTCGCGAACACCCGCGAAATCGCGGACTCGCGAAAACTACCGAAAACGCGGACTCGCGTACTCGCAAACACTCGCGAAATCGCGGACTCGCGAACACTCCCGAAATCGCGGACTCGCGAACACCCGCGAAATCGCGGACTCGCGAAATCGCGGACTCGCGAACACTCCCGAAATCGCGGACTCGCGAAAACTCCCGAAATCGCGGACTCGCGTAGTCGCAAACACTCGCGAAATCGCGGACTCGCGAACACTACCGAAATCGCGGACTCGCGAACACCCGCGAAATCGCGGACTCGCGAACACTCGCGAAATCGCGGACTCGCGAAAACTCCCGAAATCGCGGACTCGCGTATTCGCAAACACTCGCGAAATCGCGGACTCGCGAACACTCCCGAAATATCGGACTCGCGAACACCCGCGAAATCGCGGACTCGCGAAATCGCGGACTCGCGAACACTCCCGAAATGGCGGACTTGCGAACACCCGCGAAATCGCGGACTCGCGAACACTCGCGAAATCGCGGACTCGCGAACACCCGCGAAATCGAGGACTCGCGAAAAATCGCGAAATCGCGGACTCGCGAAATCGCGGACTCGCGAACACTCCCGAAATCGCGGACTCGCGAACACCCGCGATATCGCGGACTGGCGAAATCGCGGACTCGCAAACACTCGCGAAATCGCGGACTCGCGAACACTCCCGAAATCGCGGACTCGCGAACACCCGCGAAATCGCGGACTCGCGAAATATTGCGAAATCGCGGACTCGCGAACACTCCCGAAATCGCGGACTCGCGAACACCCGCGATATCGCGGACTGGCGAAATCGAGGACTCGCAAACACTCCCGAAATCGCGGACTCGCGAACACCCGCGATATCGCGGACTGGCGAAATCGCGGACTCGCAAACACTCGCGAAATCGCGGACTCGCGAACACTCCCGAAATCGCGGACTCGCGAATACCCGCGAAATCGCGGACTCGCGAAATTGCGGACTCGCGAACACTCCCGAAATCGCGGACTCGCGAAAACTCCCGAAATCGCGGACTCGCAAACACTCGCGAAATCGCGGACTCGCGAACACTCCCGAAATCGCGGACTCGCGAACACCCGCGAAATCGCGGACTCGCGAACACCCGCGAAATCGCGGACTCGCGAAATCGCGGACTCTCGAACACCCGCGAAATCGCAGACTCGCGAAATCGCGGACTCGCGAACACTCCCGAAATCGCGGACTCGCGAAATCGCGGACTCGAGAACACTCCCGAAATCGCGGACTCGCGAACACCCGCGAAATCGGGGACTCGCGAACACCCGCGAAATCGCAGACTCACGAAATCGCGGACTCGCGAACACTCCCGAAATGGCGAACTCGCGAACACCCGCGAAATCGCGGACTCGCGAACACTCGCGAAATCGCGGACTCGCGAACACCCGCGAAATCGCGGACTCGCGAACAATCGCGAAATCGCGGACTCGCGAAATCGCGGACTCGCGAACACTCCCGAAACCGCGGAATCGCGAACACCCGCGATATCGCGGACTGGCGAACACCCGCGATATCGCGGACTGGCGAAATCGCGGACTCGCAAACACTCGCGAAATCGCGGACTCGCGAACACTCCCGAAATCGCGGACTCGCGAACACCCGCGAAATCGCGGACTCGCGAACACCCGCGAAATCGCGGACTCGCGAAATCGCGGACTCGCGAACACTCCCGAAATGGCGAACTCGCGAACACCCGCGAAATCGCGGACTCGCGAACACTCGCGAAATCGCGGACTCGCGAACACTCGCGAAATCTCGGACTCGCGAAAACTACCGAAAACGCGGACTCGCGTATTCGCAAACACTCGCGAAATCGCGGACTCGCGAACACTACCGAAATCGCGGACTCGCGAACACCCGCGAAATCGCGGACTCGCGAAATCGCAGACTCGCGAACACTCCCGAAATCGCAGACTCGCGTACTCGCAAACACTCGCGAAATCGCGGACTCGCGAACACTACCGAAATCGCGGACTCGCGAACACCCGCGAAATCGCGGACTCGCGTACACTCGCGAAATCGCGGACATGCGAAAACTCCCGAAATCGCGGACTCGCGTATTCGCAAACACTCGCGAAATCGCGGACTCGGGAACACTCCCGAAATATCGGACTCGCGAACACCCGCATAATCGCGGACTCGCGAACACCGGCGAAATCGAGGACTCGCGAACAATCGCAAAATCGCGGACTCGCGAAATCGCGGACTCGCGAACACTCCCGAAATCGCGGACTCGCGAACACCCGCGATATCGCGGACTGGCGAAATCGCGGACTCGCAAACACTCGCGAAATCGCGGACTCGCGAACACTCCCGAAATCGCGGACTCGCGAACACCCGCGAAATCGCGGACTCGCGAAAACTACCGAAAACGCGGACTCGCGTACTCGCAAACACTCGCGAAATCGCGGACTCGCGAACACTCCCGAAATCGCGGAATCGCGAACACCCGCGAAATCGCGGACTCGCGAAATCGCGGACTCGCGAACACTCCCGAAATCGCGGACTCGCGAAAACTCCCGAAATCGCGGACTCGCGTAGTCGCAAACACTCGCGAAATCGCGGACTCGCGAACACTACCGAAATCGCGGACTCGCGAACACCCGCGAAATCGCGGACTCGCGAACACTCGCGAAATCGCGGACTCGCGAAAACTCCCGAAATCGCGGACTCGCGTATTCGCAAACACTCGCGAAATCGCGGACTCGCGAACACTCCCGAAATGGCGGCCTCGCGAACACCCGCGAAATCGCGGACTCGCGAACACTCCCAAAATCGCGGACTCGCGAACACCCGCGAAATCGCGGACTCGCGAAATTGCGGACTCGCGAACACTCCCGAAATCGCGGACTCGCGAACACCCGCGAAATCGCAGACTCGCGAAAACTCGCGAAATCGCGGACTCGCGAAAACTCCCGAAATCGCGGACTCGCGTATTCGCAAACACGACCGAAATCGCGGACTCGCGAACACCCGCGAAATCGCGGACTCGCGAAATCGCGGACTCGAGAACACTCCCGAAATCGCGGACTCGCGAACACCCGCGAAATCGCGGACTCGCGAACAATCGCGAAATCGCGGACTCGCGAAATCGCGGACGCGCGAACACTCCCGAAATCGCGGACTCGCGAACACTCCCGAAATCGCGGACTCGCGAACACCCGCGAAATCGCGGACTCGCGAAAACTACCGAAAACGCGGACTCGCGTACTCGCGAACACCCGCGAAATCGCAGACTCGCGAAATCGCGGACTCGCGAACACTCCCGAAATCGCGGACTCGCGAAAACTCCTGAAATCCCGGACTCGCGTACTCGCAAACACTCGCGAACACAACCGAAATCGCGGACTCGCGAACACCCTCGAAATCGCGGACTCGCGAACACTCGCGAAATCGCGGACTCGCGAAAACTCCCGAAATCGCGGAGTCGCGTATTCGCAAACACTCGCGAAATCGCGGACTCGCGAACACTCCCGAAATATCGGACTCGCGAACACCCGCGAAATCGCGGACTCGCGAACACTCCCGAAATCGCGGACTCGCGAACACCCGCGATATCGCGGACTGGCGAAATCGCGGACTCGCAAACACTCCCGAAATCGCGAACTCTCGAACACCCGCGATATCGCGGACTGGCGAAATCGCGGACTCGCAAACACTCGCGAAATCGCGGACTCGCGAACACTCCCGAAATCGCGGACTCGCGAACACCCGCGAAATCGCGGACTGGCGAAATCGCGGACTCGCAAACACTCCCGAAATCGCGGACTCGCGAACACCCGCGATATCGCGGACTGGCGAAATCGCGGACTCGCGAACACTCCCGAAATCGCGGACTCGCGAACACTCCCGAAATCGCGGACTCGCGAACACTCCCGAAATCGCGGACTCGCGAACACCCGAGGACTCGCGAACAATCGCGAAATCGCGGACTCGCGAAATCGCGGACTCGCGAACACTCCCGAAATCGCGGACTCGCGAACACCCGCGATATCGCGGACTGGCGAAATCGCGGACTCGCAAACACTCGCGAAATCGCGGACTCGCGAACACTCCCGAAATCGCGGACTCGCGAACACCCGCGAAATCGCGGACTCGCGAACACTCCCGAAATCGCGGACTCGCGAACACTCGCGAAATCGCGGGCTCGCGAAATCGCGGACCCGAGAACTCTCCCGAAATCGCGGACTCGCGAACACCCGCGAAATCGGGGACTCGCGAACACCCGCGAAATCGCAGACTCGCGAAATCGCGGACTCGCGAACACTCCCGAAATCGCGGACTCGCGAACACCCGCGAAATCGCGGACTCGCGAAATCGCGGACTCGCGAACACTCCCGAAATCGCGGACTCGCGAAAACTCGCGAAATCGCGGACTCGCGTACTCGCAAACACTCGCGAAATCGCGGACTCGCGAACACTACCGAAATCGCGGACTCGCGAACACCCGCGAAATCGCGGACTGGCGAACACTCGCGAAATCGCAAACTCGCGAAAACTCCCGAAATCGCGGACTCGCGTATTCGCAAACACTCGCGAAATCGCGGACTCGCGAACACTCCCGAAATCGCGGACTCGCGAACACTCCCGAAATCGCGGACTCGCGAACACCCGCGAAATCGCGGAGTCGCGAACAATCGCGAAATCGCGGACTCGCGAAATCGCGGACTCGCGAACACTCCCGAAATCGCGGACTAGCGAACACCCTCGATATCGCGGACTGGCGAAATCGCGGACTCGCAAACACTCGCGAAATCGCGGACTCGCGAACACTCCCGAAATCGCAGACTCGCAAACACCGGCGAAATCGCGGACTCGCAAACAATCGCGAAATCGCGGACTCGCGAAATCGCGGACTCGCGAACACTCCCGAAATCGCGGACTCCCGAACACCCGCGATATCGCGGACTGGCGAAATCGCGGACTCGCAAACACTCCCGAAATCGCGGACTCGCGAACACCCGCGATATCGCGGACTGGCGAAATCGCGGACTCGCAAACACTCGCGAAATCGCGGACTCGCGAACACTCCCGAAATCGCGGACTCGCGAACACCAGCGAAATCGCGGACTCGCGAAATTGCGGACTCGCGAACACTCCCGAAATCGCGGACTCGCGAACACTCCCGAAATCGCGGGCTCGCGAACACTCCCGAAATCGCGGACTCGCGAACACCCGCGAAATCGCGGACTCGCGAACAATCGCGAAATCGCGGACTCGCGAAATCGCGGACTCGCGAACACTCCCGAAATCGCGGACTCGCGAACACCCGCGATATCGCGGACTGGCGAAATCGCGGACTCGCAAACACTCGCGAAATCGCGGACTCGCAAACACTCGCGAAATCGCGGACTCGCGAACACTCCCGAAATCGCAGACTCGCGAACACCCGCGAAATCGCGGACTCGCTAACAATCGCGAAATCGCGGACTCGCGAAATCGCGGACTCGCGAACACTCCCGAAATCGCGGACTCGCGAACACCCGCGATATCGTGGACTGGCGAAATCGCGGACTCGCAAACACTCCCGAAATCGCGGACTCGGGAACACCCGCGATATCGCGGACTGGCGAAATCGCGGACTCGCAAACACTCGCGAAATCGCGGACTCGCGAACACTCCCGAAATCGCGGACTCGCGAACACCCGCGAAATCGCGGACTCGCGAAATTGCGGACTCGCGAACACTACCGAAATCGCGGACTCGCGAACACTCCCGAAATCGCGGGCTCGCGAACACTCCCGAAATCGCGGACTCGCGAACACCCGCGAAATCGCGGACTCGCGAACAATCGCGAAATCGCGGACTCGCGAAATCGCGGACTCGCGAACACTCCCGAAATCGCGGACTCGCGAACACCCGCGATATCGCGGACTGGCGAAATCGCGGACTCGCAAACACTCGCGAAATCGGGGACTCGCGAACACTCCCGAAATCGCGGACTCGCGAACACCCGCGAAATCGCGGACTCGCGAAATCGCGGACTCGCGAACACCCGAAATCGCAGACTCGCGAAAACTCGCGAAATCGCGGACTCGCGTAATCGCGGGCTCGCGAAATCGCGGACTCGCGAACACTCCCGAAATCGCGGACTCGCGAACACCCGCGAAATCGCGGACTCGCGAAATCGCTGACTCGCGAACACTCCCGAAATCGCGGACTCGCGAAAACTCGCGAAATCGCGGACTCGCGTACTCGCAAACACTCGCGAAATCGCGGACTCGCGAACACTACCGAAATCGCGGACTCGCGAACACCCGCGAAATCGCGGACTGGCGAACACCCGCGATATCGCGGACTGGCGAAATCGCGGACTCGCAAACACTCGCGAAATCGCGGACTCGCGAACAATCCCGAAATCGCGGACTCGCGAACACCCGCGAAATCTCGGACTCGCGAACAATCGCGAAATCGCGGACTCGCGAACACTCCCGAAATCGCGGACTGGCGAAATCGCGGACTCGCAAACACTCCCGAAATCGCGGACTCGCGAACACCCGCGATATCGCGGACTGGCGAAATCGCGGACTCGCAAACACTCGCGAAATCGCGGAATCGCGAACACTCCCGAAATCGCGGACTCGCGAACACCCGCGATATCGCGGACTGGCGAAATCGCGGACTCGCGAACACCCGCGAAATCGCGGACTCGCGAAATCGCGGACTCGCGAACACCCGCGAAATCGCGGACTCGCGAAATCGCGGACTCGCGAACACTCCCGAAATCGCGGACTCGCGAACACCCGCGAAATCGCGGACTGGCGAACACTCGCGAAATCGCGGACTCGCGAACACCCGCGAAATCGCGGACTCGCGAACAATCGCGAAATCGCGAACCCTCCCGAAATCGCGGACTCGCAAACACTCGCGAAATCGCGGACTCGCGAACACTACCGAAATCGCGGACTCGCGAACACCCGCGAAATCGCGGACTGGCGAACACCCGCGATATCGCGGACTGGCGAAATCGCGGACTCGCAAACACTCGCGAAATCGCGGACTCGCGAACAATCCCGAAATCGCGGACTCGCGAACACCCGCGAAATCTCGGACTCGCGAACAATCGCGAAATCGCGGACTCGCGAACACTCCCGAAATCGCGGACTGGCGAAATCGCGGACTCGCAAACACTCCCGAAATCGCGGGCTCGCGAACACTCCCGAAATCGCGGACTCGCGAACACCCGCGAAATCGCGGACTCGCGAACAATCGCGAAATCGCGGACTCGCAAAATCGCGGACTCGCGAACACTCCCGAAATCGCGGACTCGCGAACACCCGCGATATCGCGGACTGGCGAAATCGCGGACTCGCAAACACTCGCGAAATCGCGGACTCGCAAACACTCGCGAAATCGCGGACTCGCGAACACTCCCGAAATCGCAGACTCGCGAACACCCGCGAAATCGCGGACTCGCTAGCAATCGCGAAATCGCGGACTCGCGAAATCGCGGACTCGCGAACACTCCCGAAATCGCGGACTCGCGAACACCCGCGATATCGTGGACTGGCGAAATCGCGGACTCGCAAACACTCCCGAAATCGCGGACTCGGGAACACCCGCGATATCGCGGACTGGCGAAATCGCGGACTCGCAAACACTCGCGAAATCGCGGACTCGCGAACACTCCCGAAATCGCGGACTCGCGAACACCCGCGAAATCGCGGACTCGCGAAATTGCGGACTCGCGAACACTCCCGAAATCGCGGACTCGCGAACACTCCCGAAATCGCGGGCTCGCGAACACTCCCGAAATCGCGGACTCGCGAACACCCGCGAAATCGCGGACTCGCGAACAATCGCGAAATCGCGGACTCGCGAAATCGCGGACTCGCGAACACTCCCGAAATCGCGGACTCGCGAACACCCGCGAAATCGCGGACTCGCGAACAATCGCGAAATCGCGGACTCGCGAAATCGCGGACGCGCGAACACTCCCGAAATCGCGGACTCGCGAACACTCGCGAAATCGCGGACTCGCGAACACTCCCGAAATCGCGGACTCGCGAACACCCGCGAAATCGCGGACTCGCGAAATTTCGGACTCGCGAACACTCCCGAAATCGCGGACTCGCGAACACCCGCGAAATCGCAGACTCGCGAAAACTCGCGAAATCGCGGACTCGCGAAAACTCCCGAAATCGCGGACTCGCGTATTCGCAAACACGACCGAAATCGCGGACTCGCGAACACCCGCGAAATCGCGGACTCGCGAAATCGCGGACTCGAGAACACTCCCGAAATCGCAGACTCGCGAAAACTCGCGAAATCGCGGACTCGCGAAAACTCCCGAAATCGCGGACTCGCGTATTCGCAAACACGACCGAAATCGCGGACTCGCGAACACCCGCGAAATCGCGGACTCGCGAAATCGCGGACTCGAGAACACTCCCGAAATCGCGGACTCGCGAACACCCGCGAAATCTCGGACTCGCGAAAACTACCGAAAACGCGGACTCGCGTATTCGCAAACACTCGCGAAATCGCGGACTCGCGAACACTACCGAAATCGCGGACTCGCGAACACCCGCGAAATCGCGGACTCGCGAAATCGCAGACTCGCGAACACTCCCGAAATCGCGGACTCGCGTACTCGCAAACACTCGCGAAATCGCGGACTCGCGAACACTACCGAAATCGCGGACTCGCGAACACCCGCGAAATCGCGGACTCGCGTACACTCGCGAAATCGCGGACATGCGAAAACTCCCGAAATCGCGGACTCGCGTATTCCCAAACACTCGCGAAATCGCGGACTCGGGAACACTCCCGAAATATCGGACTCGCGAACACCCGCATAATCGCGGACTCGCGAACACCGGCGAAATCGAGGACTCGCGAACAATCGCAAAATCGCGGACTCGCGAAATCGCGGACTCGCGAAATCGCGGACTCGCGAACACTCCCGAAATCGCGGACTCGCGAACACCCGCGATATCGCGGACTGGCGAAATCGCGGACTCGCAAACACTCGCGAAATCGCGGACTCGCGAACACTCCCGAAATCGCGGACTCGCGAACACCCGCGAAATCGCGGACTCGCGAAAACTACCGAAAACGCGGACTCGCGTACTCGCAAACACTCGCGAAATCGCGGACTCGCGAACACTCCCGAAATCGCGGAATCGCGAACACCCGCGAAATCGCGGACTCGCGAAATCGCGGACTCGCGAACACTCCCGAAATCGCGGACTCGCGAAAACTCCCGAAATCGCGGACTCGCGTAGTCGCAAACACTCGCGAAATCGCGGACTCGCGAACACTACCGAAATCGCGGACTCGCGAACACCCGCGAAATCGCGGACTCGCGAACACTCGCGAAATCGCGGACTCGCGAAAACTCCCGAAATCGCGGACTCGCGTATTCGCAAACACTCGCGAAATCGCGGACTCGCGAACACTCCCGAAATATCGGACTCGCGAACACCCGCGAAATCGCGGACTCGCGAAATCGCGGACTCGCGAACACTCCCGAAATGGCGGACTCGCGAACACCCGCGAAATCGCGGACTCGCGAACACTCCCAAAATCGCGGACTCGCGAACACCCGCGAAATCGCGGACTCGCGAAATTGCGGACTCGCGAACACTCCCGAAATCGCGGACTCGCGAACACCCGCGAAATCGCAGACTCGCGAAAACTCGCGAAATCGCGGACTCGCGAAAACTCCCGAAATCGCGGACTCGCGTATTCGCAAACACGACCGAAATCGCGGACTCGCGAACACCCGCGAAATCGCGGACTCGCGAAATCGCGGACTCGAGAACACTCCCGAAATCGCGGACTCGCGAACACCCGCGAAATCGCGGACTCGCGAACAATCGCGAAATCGCGGACTCGCGAAATCGCGGACGCGCGAACACTCCCGAAATCGCGGACTCGCGAACACTCCCGAAATCGCGGACTCGCGAACACCCGCGAAATCGCGGACTCGCGAAAACTACCGAAAACGCGGACTCGCGTACTCGCGAACACCCGCGAAATCGCAGACTCGCGAAATCGCGGACTCGCGAACACTCCCGAAATCGCGGACTCGCGAAAACTCCCGAAATCCCGGACTCGCGTACTCGCAAACACTCGCGAACACTACCGAAATCGCGGACTCGCGAACACCCGCGAAATCGCGGACTCGCGAAATTGCGGACTCGCGAACACTCCCGAAATCGCGGACTCGCGAACACTCCCGAAATCGCGGACTCGCGAACACCCGCGATATCGCGGACTGGCGAAATCGCGGACTCGCAAACACTCGCGAAATCGCGGACTCGCGAACACTCCCGAAATAGCGGACTCGCGAACACCCGCGAAATCGCGGACTCGCGAAATTGCGGACTCGCGAACACTCCCGAAATCGCGGACTCGCGAACACTCCCGAAATCGCGGACTCGCGAACACTCCCGAAATCGCGGACTCGCGAACACCCGCGGACTCGCGAACAATCGCGAAATCGCGGACTCGCGAAATCGCGGACTCGCGAACACTCCCGAAATCGCGGACTCGCGAACACCCGCGATATCGCGGACTGGCGAAATCGCGGACTCGCAAACACTCGCGAAATCGCGGACTCACGAACACTCCCGAAATCGCGGACTCGCAAACACTCGCGAAATCGCGGACTCACGAACACTCCCGAAATCGCGGACTCGCGAACACCCGCGAAATCGCGGACTCGCGAACACTCCCGAAATCGCGGACTCGCGAACACCCGCGAAATCGGGGACTCGCGAACACCCGCGAAATCGAAGACTCGCGAAATCGCGGACTCGCGAACACTCCCGAAATCGCGGACTCGCGAACACCCGCGAAATCGCGGACTCGCGAAATCGCGGACTCGCGAACACTCCCGAAATCGCGGACTCGCGAAAACTCGCGAAATCGCGGACTCGCGTACTCGCAAACACTCGCGAAATCGCGGACTCGCGAACACTACCGAAATCGCGGACTCGCGAACACCCGCGAAATCGCGGACTGGCGAACACTCGCGAAATCGCGGACTCGCGAAAACTCCCGAAATCGCGGACTCGCGTATTCGCAAACACTCGCGAAATCGCGAAAACCCGCGAAATCGCGGACTGGCGAACACTCCCGAAATCGCGGACTCGCGTACTCGCGAACACCCGCGAAATCGCGGACTCGCGAACACTACCGAAATCGCGTACTCGCGAACACCCGCGAAATCGCGGACTCGCGAACACTCGCGGACTCGAGAACACTCCCGAAATCGCGGACTCGCGAACACCCGCGAAATCGCGGACTCGCGAACAATCGCGAAATCGCGGACTCGCGAAATCGCGGACTCGCGAACACTCCCGAAATCGCGGACTCGCGAAAACTCCCGAAATCGCGGACTCGCGGACTCGCGAATACCCGCGAAATCGGGGACTCGCGAACACTCCCGAAATCGCGGACTCGCGAAAACTCGCGAAATCGCGGACTCGCGTACTCGCAAACACTCGCGAAATCGCGGACTCGCGAACACTACCGAAATCGCGGACTCGCGAACACCCGCGAAATCGCGGACTCGCGAACACCCGCGAAATCGGGGACTCGCGAACACCCGCGAAATCGCAGACTCGCGAAATCGCGGACTCGCGAACACTCCCGAAATCGCGGACTCGCGAACACCCGCGAAATCGCGGACTCGCGAAATCGCGGACTCGCGAACACTCCCGAAATCGCGGACTCGCGAAAACTGCCGAAATCGCGGACTCGCGTACTCGCGAACACCCGCGAAATCGCGGACTCGCGAACACTCGCGAAATCGCGGACTCGCGAAATCGCGGACTCGAGAACACTCCCGAAATCGCGGACTCGCGAACACCCGCGAAATCGCGGACTCGCGAACAATCGCGAAATCGCGGACTCGCGAAATCGCGGACTCGCGAACACTCCCGAAATCGCGGACTCGCGAAAACTCCCGAAATCGCGGACTCGCGTACTCTCGAACACCCGCGAAATTGCGGACTCGCGAACACTCCCGAAATCGCGGACTCGCGAACACTCGCGAAATCGCGGACTCGCGAAATCGCGGACTCGAGAACACTCCCGAAATGGCGGACTCGCGAACACCCGCGAAATCGCGGACTCGCGAACAATCGCGAAATCGCGGACTCGCGAAATTGCGGACTCGCGAAAACTCCCGAAATCGCGGACTCGCGTACTCGCGAACACCCGCGAAATCGCGGACTCGCGAACACTCCCGAAATCGCGGACTCGCGAACACCCGCGAAATCGCGGACATGCGAAAACTCCCGAAATCGCGGACTCGCGTATTCGCAAACACTCGCGAAATCGCGGACTCGGGAACACTCCCGAAATATCGGACTCGCGAACACCCGCATAATCGCGGACTCGCGAACACCGGCGAAATCGAGGACTCGCGAACAATCGCGAAATCGCGGACTCGCGAAATCGCGGACTCGCGAACACTCCCGAAATCGCGGACTCGCGAACACCCGCGATATCGCGGACTGGCGAAATCGCGGACTCGCAAACACTCGCGAAATCGCGGACTCGCGAACACTCCCGAAATCGCGGACTCGCGAACACCCGCGAAATCGCGGACTCGCGAAAACTACCGAAAACGCGGACTCGCGTACTCGCAAACACTCGCGAAATCGCGGACTCGCGAACACTCCCGAAATCGCGGACTCGCGAACACCCGCGAAATCGCGGACTCGCGAAATCGCGGACTCGCGAACACTCCCGAAATCGCGGACTCGCGAAAACTCCCGAAATCGCGGACTCGCGTAGTCGCAAACACTCGCGAAATCGCGGACTCGCGAACACTACCGAAATCGCGGACTCGCGAACACCCGCGAAATCGCGGACTCGCGAACACTCGCGAAATCGCGGACTCGCGAAAACTCCCGAAATCGCGGACTCGCGTATTCGCAAACACTCGCGAAATCGCGGACTCGCGAACACTCCCGAAATATCGGACTCGCGAACACCCGCGAAATCGCGGACTCGCGAAATCGCGGACTCGCGAACACTCCCGAAATGGCGGACTTGCGAACACCCGCGAAATCGCGGACTCGCGAACACTCGCGAAATCGCGGACTCGCGAACACCCGCGAAATCGAGGACTCGCGAAAAATCGCGAAATCGCGGACTCGCGAAATCGCGGACTCGCGAACACTCCCGAAATCGCGGACTCGCGAACACCCGCGATATCGCGGACTGGCGAAATCGCGGACTCGCAAACAC
The DNA here is from genome assembly GCF_963514075.1 of Conger conger. Classification (NCBI taxonomy): domain Eukaryota; kingdom Metazoa; phylum Chordata; class Actinopteri; order Anguilliformes; family Congridae; genus Conger; species Conger conger. The sequence goes on along the minus strand of NC_083770.1, from coordinate 51,722,962 downwards.
TCGCGAAATCGCGGACTCGCGAACACTCCCGAAATCGCGGACTCGCGAACACCCGCGAAATCGCGGACTCGCGAACACTCGCGAAATCGCGGACTCGCGAACACTCGCGAAATCTCGGACTCGCGAAAACTACCGAAAACGCGGACTCGCGTATTCGCAAACACTCGCGAAATCGCGGACTCGCGAACACTACCGAAATCGCGGACTCGCGAACACCCGCGAAATCGCGGACTCGCGAAATCGCAGACTCGCGAACACTCCCGAAATCGCGGACTCGCGTACTCGCAAACACTCGCGAAATCGCGGACTCGCGAACACTACCGAAATCGCGGACTCGCGAACACCCGCGAAATCGCGGACTCGCGTACACTCGCGAAATCGCGGACATGCGAAAACTCCCGAAATCGCGGACTCGCGTATTCGCAAACACTCGCGAAATCGCGGACTCGCGAACACTCCCGAAATATCGGACTCGCGAACACCCGCGAAATCGCGGACTCGCGAAATCGCGGACTCGCGAACACTCCCGAAATGGCGGCCTCGCGAACACCCGCGAAATCGCGGACTCGCGAACACTCCCAAAATCGCGGACTCGCGAACACCCGCGAAATCGCGGACTCGCGAAATTGCGGACTCGCGAACACTCCCGAAATCGCGGACTCGCGAACACCCGCGAAATCGCAGACTCGCGAAAACTCGCGAAATCGCGGACTCGCGAAAACTCCCGAAATCGCGGACTCGCGTATTCGCAAACACGACCGAAATCGCGGACTCGCGAACACCCGCGAAATCGCGGACTCGCGAAATCGCGGACTCGAGAACACTCCCGAAATCGCGGACTCGCGAACACCCGCGAAATCGCGGACTCGCGAACAATCGCGAAATCGCGGACTCGCGAAATCGCGGACGCGCGAACACTCCCGAAATCGCGGACTCGCGAACACTCCCGAAATCGCGGACTCGCGAACACCCGCGAAATCGCGGACTCGCGAAAACTACCGAAAACGCGGACTCGCGTACTCGCGAACACCCGCGAAATCGCAGACTCGCGAAATCGCGGACTCGCGAACACTCCCGAAATCGCGGACTCGCGAAAACTCCTGAAATCCCGGACTCGCGTACTCGCAAACACTCGCGAACACAACCGAAATCGCGGACTCGCGAACACCCTCGAAATCGCGGACTCGCGAACACTCGCGAAATCGCGGACTCGCGAAAACTCCCGAAATCGCGGAGTCGCGTATTCGCAAACACTCGCGAAATCGCGGACTCGCGAACACTCCCGAAATATCGGACTCGCGAACACCCGCGAAATCGCGGACTCGCGAACACTCCCGAAATCGCGGACTCGCGAACACCCGCGATATCGCGGACTGGCGAAATCGCGGACTCGCAAACACTCCCGAAATCGCGAACTCTCGAACACCCGCGATATCGCGGACTGGCGAAATCGCGGACTCGCAAACACTCGCGAAATCGCGGACTCGCGAACACTCCCGAAATCGCGGACTCGCGAACACCCGCGAAATCGCGGACTGGCGAAATCGCGGACTCGCAAACACTCCCGAAATCGCGGACTCGCGAACACCCGCGATATCGCGGACTCGCGAACACCCGCGATATCGCGGACTGGCGAAATCGCGGACTCGCGAACACTCCCGAAATCGCGGACTCGCGAACACTCCCGAAATCGCGGACTCGCGAACACTCCCGAAATCGCGGACTCGCGAACACCCGCGAAATCGCGGACTCGCGAACAATCGCGAAATCGCGGACTCGCGAAATCGCGGACTCGCGAACACTCCCGAAATCGCGGACTCGCGAACACCCGCGATATCGCGGACTGGCGAAATCGCGGACTCGCAAACACTCGCGAAATCGCGGAATCGCGAACACTCCCGAAATCGCGGACTCGCGAACACCCGCGAAATCGCGGACTCGCAAACAATCGCGAAATCGCGGACTCGCGAAATCGCGGACTCGCGAACACTCCCGAAATCGCGGACTCCCGAACACCCGCGATATCGCGGACTGGCGAAATCGCGGACTCGCAAACACTCGCGAAATCGCGGAATCGCGAACACTCCCGAAATCGCGGACTCGCGAACACCCGCGAAATCGCGGACTCGCAAACAATCGCGAAATCGCGGACTCCCGAAATCGCGGACTCGCGAACACTCCCGAAATCGCGGACTCGCGAACACTCCCGAAATCGCGGACTCGCGAACACCCGCGAAATCGCGGACTGGCGAACACTCGCGAAATCGCGGACTCGCGAACACCCGCGAAATCGCGGACTCGCGAACAATCGCGAAATCGCGAACCCTCCCGAAATCGCGGACTCGCGAACACTCCCGAAATCGCGGACTCCCGAACACCCGCGATATCGCGGACTGGCGAAATCGCGGACTCGCAAACACTCCCGAAATCGCGGACTCGCGAACACCCGCGATATCGCGGACTGGCGAAATCGCGGACTCGCAAACACTCGCGAAATCGCGGACTCGCGAACACTCCCGAAATCGCGGACTCGCGAACACCAGCGAAATCGCGGACTCGCGAAATTGCGGACTCGCGAACAGTCCCGAAATCGCGGACTCGCGAACACTCCCGAAATCGCGGGCTCGCGAACACTCCCGAAATCGCGGGCTCGCGAACACTCCCGAAATCGCGGACTCGCGAACACCCGCGAAATCGCGGACTCGCGAACAATCGCGAAATCGCGGACTCGCGAAATCGCGGACTCGCGAACACTCCCGAAATCGCGGACTCGCGAACACCCGCGATATCGCGGACTGGCGAAATCGCGGACTCGCAAACACTCGCGAAATCGCGGACTCGCAAACACTCGCGAAATCGCGGACTCGCGAACACTCCCGAAATCGCAGACTCGCGAACACCCGCGAAATCGCGGACTCGCTAACAATCGCGAAATCGCGGACTCGCAAAATCGCGGACTCGCGAACACTCCCGAAATCGCGGACTCGCGAACACCCGCGATATCGTGGACTGGCGAAATCGCGGACTCGCGAACACTCCCGAAATCGCGGACTCGCGAACACCCGCGATATCGCGGACTGGCGAAATCGCGGACTCGCAAACACTCGCGAAATCGGGGACTCGCGAACACTCCCGAAATCGCGGACTCGCGAACACCCGCGAAATCGCGGACTCGCGAACACCCGAAATCGCAGACTCGCGAAAACTCGCGAAATCGCGGACTCGCGTAATCGCGGGCTCGCGAAATCGCGGACTCGCGAACACTCCCGAAATCGCGGACTCGCGAACACCCGCGAAATCGCGGACTCGCGAAATCGCTGACTCGCGAACACTCCCGAAATCGCGGACTCGCGAAAACTCGCGAAATCGCGGACTCGCGTACTCGCAAACACTCGCGAAATCGCGGACTCGCGAACACTACCGAAATCGCGGACTCGCGAACACCCGCGAAATCGCGGACTGGCGAACACCCGCGATATCGCGGACTGGCGAAATCGCGGACTCGCAAACACTCGCGAAATCGCGGACTCGCGAACAATCCCGAAATCGCGGACTCGCGAACACCCGCGAAATCTCGGACTCGCGAACAATCGCGAAATCGCGGACTCGCGAACACTCCCGAAATCGCGGACTGGCGAAATCGCGGACTCGCAAACACTCCCGAAATCGCGGACTCGCGAACACCCGCGATATCGCGGACTGGCGAAATCGCGGACTCGCAAACACTCGCGAAATCGCGGAATCGCGAACACTCCCGAAATCGCGGACTCGCGAACACCCGCGATATCGCGGACTGGCGAAATCGCGGACTCGCGAACACCCGCGAAATCGCGGACTCGCGAAATCGCGGACTCGCGAACACCCGCGAAATCGCGGACTCGCGAAATCGCGGACTCGCGAACACTCCCGAAATCGCGGACTCGCGAACACCCGCGAAATCGCGGACTGGCGAACACTCGCGAAATCGCGGACTCGCGAAAACCCGCGAAATCGCGGACTCGCGAACAATCGCGAAATCGCGAACCCTCCCGAAATCGCGGACTCGCGAACACTCCCGAAATCGCGGACTCGCGAACACCCGCGATATCGCGGACTGGCGAAATCGCGGACTCGCAAACACTCCCGAAATCGCGGACTCGCGAACACCCGCGATATCGCGGACTGGCGAAATCGCGGACTCGCAAACACTCGCGAAATCGCGGACTCGCGAACACTCCCGAAATCGCGGACTCGCGAACACCAGCGAAATCGCGGACTCGCGAAATTGCGGACTCGCGAACACTCCCGAAATCGCGGACTCGCGAACACTCCCGAAATCGCGGGCTCGCGAACACTCCCGAAATCGCGGACTCGCGAACACCCGCGAAATCGCGGACTCGCGAACAATCGCGAAATCGCGGACTCGCGAAATCGCGGACTCGCGAACACTCCCGAAATCGCGGACTCGCGAACACCCGCGATATCGCGGACTGGCGAAATCGCGGACTCGCAAACACTCGCGAAATCGCGGACTCGCAAACACTCGCGAAATCGCGGACTCGCGAACACTCCCGAAATCGCAGACTCGCGAACACCCGCGAAATCGCGGACTCGCTAACAATCGCGAAATCGCGGACTCGCGAAATCGCGGACTCGCGAACACTCCCGAAATCGCGGACTCGCGAACACCCGCGATATCGTGGACTGGCGAAATCGCGGACTCGCAAACACTCCCGAAATCCCGGACTCGGGAACACCCGCGATATCGCGGACTGGCGAAATCGCGGACTCGCAAACACTCGCGAAATCGCGGACTCGCGAACACTCCCGAAATCGCGGACTCGCGAACACCCGCGAAATCGCGGACTCGCGAAATTGCGGACTCGCGAACACTCCCGAAATCGCGGACTCGCGAACACTCCCGAAATCGCGGGCTCGCGAACACTCGCGAAATCGCGGACTCGCGAACAATCCCGAAATCGCGGACTCGCGAACACCCGCGAAATCTCGGACTCGCGAACAATCGCGAAATCGCGGACTCGCGAACACTCCCGAAATCGCGGACTGGCGAAATCGCGGACTCGCAAACACTCCCGAAATCGCGGACTCGCGAACACCCGCGATATCGCGGACTGGCGAAATCGCGGACTCGCAAACACTCGCGAAATCGCGGAATCGCGAACACTCCCGAAATCGCGGACTCGCGAACACCCGCGATATCGCGGACTGGCGAAATCGCGGACTCGCGAACACCCGCGAAATCGCGGACTCGCGAAATCGCGGACTCGCGAACACCCGCGAAATCGCGGACTCGCGAAATCGCGGACTCGCGAACACTCCCGAAATCGCGGACTCGCGAACACCCGCGAAATCGCGGACTGGCGAACACTCGCGAAATCGCGGACTCGCGAACACCCGCGAAATCGCGGACTCGCGAACAATCGCGAAATCGCGAACCCTCCCGAAATCGCGGACTCGCGAACACTCCCGAAATCGCGGACTCGCGAACACCCGCGATATCGCGGACTGGCGAAATCGCGGACTCGCAAACACTCCCGAAATCGCGGACTCGCGAACACCCGCGATATCGCGGACTGGCGAAATCGCGGACTCGCAAACACTCGCGAAATCGCGGACTCGCGAACACTCCCGAAATCGCGGACTCGCGAACACCAGCGAAATCGCGGACTCGCGAAATTGCGGACTCGCGAACACTCCCGAAATCGCGGACTCGCGAACACTCCCGAAATCGCGGGCTCGCGAACACTCCCGAAATCGCGGACTCGCGAACACCCGCGAAATCGCGGACTCGCGAACAATCGCGAAATCGCGGACTCGCGAAATCGCGGACTCGCGAACACTCCCGAAATCGCGGACTCGCGAACACCCGCGATATCGCGGACTGGCGAAATCGCGGACTCGCAAACACTCGCGAAATCGCGGACTCGCAAACACTCGCGAAATCGCGGACTCGCGAACACTCCCGAAATCGCAGACTCGCGAACACCCGCGAAATCGCGGACTCGCTAACAATCGCGAAATCGCGGACTCGCGAAATCGCGGACTCGCGAACACTCCCGAAATCGCGGACTCGCGAACACCCGCGATATCGTGGACTGGCGAAATCGCGGACTCGCAAACACTCCCGAAATCGCGGACTCGGGAACACCCGCGATATCGCGGACTGGCGAAATCGCGGACTCGCAAACACTCGCGAAATCGCGGACTCGCGAACACTCCCGAAATCGCGGACTCGCGAACACCCGCGAAATCGCGGACTCGCGAAATTGCGGACTCGCGAACACTCCCGAAATCGCGGACTCGCGAACACTCCCGAAATCGCGGGCTCGCGAACACTCCCGAAATCGCGGACTCGCGAACACCCGCGAAATCGCGGACTCGCGAACAATCGCGAAATCGCGGACTCGCGAAATCGCGGACTCGCGAACACTCCCGAAATCGCGGACTCGCGAACACCCGCGATATCGCGGACTGGCGAAATCGCGGACTCGCAAACACTCGCGAAATCGGGGACTCGCGAACACTCCCGAAATCGCGGACTCGCGAACACCCGCGAAATCGCGGACTCGCGAAATCGCGGACTCGCGAACACTCCCGAAATCGCAGACTCGCGAAAACTCGCGAAATCGCGGACTCGCGTAATCGCGGGCTCGCGAAATCGCGGACTCGCGAACACTCCCGAAATCGCGGACTCGCGAACACCCGCGAAATCGCGGACTCGCGAAATCGCTGACTCGCGAACACTCCCGAAATCGCGGACTCGCGAAAACTCGCGAAATCGCGGACTCGCGTACTCGCAAACACTCGCGAAATCGCGGACTCGCGAACACTACCGAAATCGCGGACTCGCGAACACCCGCGAAATCGCGGACTGGCGAACACCCGCGATATCGCGGACTGGCGAAATCGCGGACTCGCAAACACTCGCGAAATCGCGGACTCGCGAACACTCCCGAAATCGCGGACTCGCGAACACCAGCGAAATCGCGGACTCGCGAAATTGCGGACTCGCGAACACTCCCGAAATCGCGGACTCGCGAACACTCCCGAAATCGCGGGCTCGCGAACACTCCCGAAATCGCGGACTCGCGAACACCCGCGAAATCGCGGACTCGCGAACAATCGCGAAATCGCGGACTCGCGAAATCGCGGACTCGCGAACACTCCCGAAATCGCGGACTCGCGAACACCCGCGATATCGCGGACTGGCGAAATCGCGGACTCGCAAACACTCGCGAAATCGCGGACTCGCAAACACTCGCGAAATCGCGGACTCGCGAACACTCCCGAAATCGCAGACTCGCGAACACCCGCGAAATCGCGGACTCGCTAACAATCGCGATATCGCGGACTGGCGAAATCGCGGACTCGCAAACACTCGCGAAATCGCGGACTCGCGAACACCCGCGATATCGTGGACTGGCGAAATCGCGGACTCGCAAACACTCCCGAAATCGCGGACTCGGGAACACCCGCGATATCGCGGACTGGCGAAATCGCGGACTCGCAAACACTCGCGAAATCGCGGACTCGCGAACACTCCCGAAATCGCGGACTCGCGAACACCCGCGAAATCGCGGACTCGCGAAATTGCGGACTCGCGAACACTACCGAAATCGCGGACTCGCGAACACTCCCGAAATCGCGGGCTCGCGAACACTCCCGAAATCGCGGACTCGCGAACACCCGCGAAATCGCGGACTCGCGAACAATCGCGAAATCGCGGACTCGCGAAATCGCGGACTCGCGAACACTCCCGAAATCGCGGACTCGCGAACACCCGCGATATCGCGGACTGGCGAAATCGCGGACTCGCAAACACTCGCGAAATCGGGGACTCGCGAACACTCCCGAAATCGCGGACTCGCGAACACCCGCGAAATCGCGGACTCGCGAAATCGCGGACTCGCGAACACCCGAAATCGCAGACTCGCGAAAACTCGCGAAATCGCGGACTCGCGTAATCGCGGGCTCGCGAAATCGCGGACTCGCGAACACTCCCGAAATCGCGGACTCGCGAACACCCGCGAAATCGCGGACTCGCGAAATCGCTGACTCGCGAACACTCCCGAAATCGCGGACTCGCGAAAACTCGCGAAATCGCGGACTCGCGTACTCGCAAACACTCGCGAAATCGCGGACTCGCGAACACTACCGAAATCGCGGACTCGCGAACACCCGCGAAATCGCGGACTGGCGAACACCCGCGATATCGCGGACTGGCGAAATCGCGGACTCGCAAACACTCGCGAAATCGCGGACTCGCGAACAATCCCGAAATCGCGGACTCGCGAACACCCGCGAAATCTCGGACTCGCGAACAATCGCGAAATCGCGGACTCGCGAACACTCCCGAAATCGCGGACTGGCGAAATCGCGGACTCGCAAACACTCCCGAAATCGCGGACTCGCGAACACCCGCGATATCGCGGACTGGCGAAATCGCGGACTCGCAAACACTCGCGAAATCGCGGAATCGCGAACACTCCCGAAATCGCGGACTCGCGAACACCCGCGATATCGCGGACTGGCGAAATCGCGGACTCGCGAACACCCGCGAAATCGCGGACTCGCGAAATCGCGGACTCGCGAACACCCGCGAAATCGCGGACTCGCGAAATCGCGGACTCGCGAACACTCCCGAAATCGCGGACTCGCGAACACCCGCGAAATCGCGGACTGGCGAACACTCGCGAAATCGCGGACTCGCGAAAACCCGCGAAATCGCGGACTCGCGAACAATCGCGAAATCGCGAACCCTCCCGAAATCGCGGACTCGCGAACACTCCCGAAATCGCGGACTCGCGAACACCCGCGAAATCGCGGACTGGCGAACACTCGCGAAATCGCGGACTCGCGAAAACCCGCGAAATCGCGGACTCGCGAACAATCGCGAAATCGCGAACCCTCCCGAAATCGCGGACTCGCGAACACTCCCGAAATCGCGGACTCGCGAACACCCGCGATATCGCGGACTGGCGAAATCGCGGACTCGCAAACACTCCCGAAATCGCGGACTCGCGAACACCCGCGAAATCGCGGACTCGCGAACACCCGCGAAATCGCGGACTCGCGAAATCGCGGACTCGCGAACACCCGCGAAATCGCAGACTCGCGAAATCGCGGACTCGCGAACACTCCCGAAATCGCGGACTCGCGAAATCGCGGACTCGAGAACACTCCCGAAATCGCGGACTCGCGAACACCCGCGAAATCGGGGACTCGCGAACACCCGCGAAATCGCAGACTCACGAAATCGCGGACTCGCGAACACTCCCGAAATGGCGAACTCGCGAACACCCGCGAAATCGCGGACTCGCGAACACTCGCGAAATCGCGGACTCGCGAACACCCGCGAAATCGCGGACTCGCGAACAATCGCGAAATCGCGGACTCGCGAAATCGCGGACTCGCGAACACTCCCGAAACCGCGGAATCGCGAACACCCGCGATATCGCGGACTGGCGAACACCCGCGATATCGCGGACTGGCGAAATCGCGGACTCGCAAACACTCGCGAAATCGCGGACTCGCGAACACTCCCGAAATCGCGGACTCGCGAACACCCGCGAAATCGCGGACTCGCGAACACCCGCGAAATCGCGGACTCGCGAAATCGCGGACTCGCGAACACTCCCGAAATGGCGAACTCGCGAACACCCGCGAAATCGCGGACTCGCGAACACTCGCGAAATCGCGGACTCGCGAACACTCGCGAAATCTCGGACTCGCGAAAACTACCGAAAACGCGGACTCGCGTATTCGCAAACACTCGCGAAATCGCGGACTCGCGAACACTACCGAAATCGCGGACTCGCGAACACCCGCGAAATCGCGGACTCGCGAAATCGCAGACTCGCGAACACTCCCGAAATCGCAGACTCGCGTACTCGCAAACACTCGCGAAATCGCGGACTCGCGAACACTACCGAAATCGCGGACTCGCGAACACCCGCGAAATCGCGGACTCGCGTACACTCGCGAAATCGCGGACATGCGAAAACTCCCGAAATCGCGGACTCGCGTATTCGCAAACACTCGCGAAATCGCGGACTCGGGAACACTCCCGAAATATCGGACTCGCGAACACCCGCATAATCGCGGACTCGCGAACACCGGCGAAATCGAGGACTCGCGAACAATCGCAAAATCGCGGACTCGCGAAATCGCGGACTCGCGAACACTCCCGAAATCGCGGACTCGCGAACACCCGCGATATCGCGGACTGGCGAAATCGCGGACTCGCAAACACTCGCGAAATCGCGGACTCGCGAACACTCCCGAAATCGCGGACTCGCGAACACCCGCGAAATCGCGGACTCGCGAAAACTACCGAAAACGCGGACTCGCGTACTCGCAAACACTCGCGAAATCGCGGACTCGCGAACACTCCCGAAATCGCGGAATCGCGAACACCCGCGAAATCGCGGACTCGCGAAATCGCGGACTCGCGAACACTCCCGAAATCGCGGACTCGCGAAAACTCCCGAAATCGCGGACTCGCGTAGTCGCAAACACTCGCGAAATCGCGGACTCGCGAACACTACCGAAATCGCGGACTCGCGAACACCCGCGAAATCGCGGACTCGCGAACACTCGCGAAATCGCGGACTCGCGAAAACTCCCGAAATCGCGGACTCGCGTATTCGCAAACACTCGCGAAATCGCGGACTCGCGAACACTCCCGAAATGGCGGCCTCGCGAACACCCGCGAAATCGCGGACTCGCGAACACTCCCAAAATCGCGGACTCGCGAACACCCGCGAAATCGCGGACTCGCGAAATTGCGGACTCGCGAACACTCCCGAAATCGCGGACTCGCGAACACCCGCGAAATCGCAGACTCGCGAAAACTCGCGAAATCGCGGACTCGCGAAAACTCCCGAAATCGCGGACTCGCGTATTCGCAAACACGACCGAAATCGCGGACTCGCGAACACCCGCGAAATCGCAGACTCGCGAAAACTCGCGAAATCGCGGACTCGCGAAAACTCCCGAAATCGCGGACTCGCGTATTCGCAAACACGACCGAAATCGCGGACTCGCGAACACCCGCGAAATCGCGGACTCGCGAAATCGCGGACTCGAGAACACTCCCGAAATCGCGGACTCGCGAACACCCGCGAAATCGCGGACTCGCGAACAATCGCGAAATCGCGGACTCGCGAAATCGCGGACGCGCGAACACTCCCGAAATCGCGGACTCGCGAACACTCGCGAAATCGCGGACTCGCGAACACTCCCGAAATCGCGGACTCGCGAACACCCGCGAAATCGCGGACTCGCGAAATTTCGGACTCGCGAACACTCCCGAAATGGCGGACTCGCGAACACCCGCGAAATCGCGGACTCGCGAACAATCGCGAAATCGCGGACTCGCGAAATTGCGGACTCGCGAAAACTCCCGAAATCGCGGACTCGCGTACTCGCGAACACCCGCGAAATCGCGGACTCGCGAACACTCCCGAAATCGCGGACTCGCGAACACCCGCGAAATCGCGGACATGCGAAAACTCCCGAAATCGCGGACTCGCGTATTCGCAAACACTCGCGAAATCGCGGACTCGGGAACACTCCCGAAATATCGGACTCGCGAACACCCGCATAATCGCGGACTCGCGAACACCGGCGAAATCGAGGACTCGCGAACAATCGCGAAATCGCGGACTCGCGAAATCGCGGACTCGCGAACACTCCCGAAATCGCGGACTCGCGAACACCCGCGATATCGCGGACTGGCGAAATCGCGGACTCGCAAACACTCGCGAAATCGCGGACTCGCGAACACTCCCGAAATCGCGGACTCGCGAACACCCGCGAAATCGCGGACTCGCGAAAACTACCGAAAACGCGGACTCGCGTACTCGCAAACACTCGCGAAATCGCGGACTCGCGAACACTCCCGAAATCGCGGACTCGCGAACACCCGCGAAATCGCGGACTCGCGAAATCGCGGACTCGCGAACACTCCCGAAATCGCGGACTCGCGAAAACTCCCGAAATCGCGGACTCGCGTAGTCGCAAACACTCGCGAAATCGCGGACTCGCGAACACTACCGAAATCGCGGACTCGCGAACACCCGCGAAATCGCGGACTCGCGAACACTCGCGAAATCGCGGACTCGCGAAAACTCCCGAAATCGCGGACTCGCGTATTCGCAAACACTCGCGAAATCGCGGACTCGCGAACACTCCCGAAATATCGGACTCGCGAACACCCGCGAAATCGCGGACTCGCGAAATCGCGGACTCGCGAACACTCCCGAAATGGCGGACTTGCGAACACCCGCGAAATCGCGGACTCGCGAACACTCGCGAAATCGCGGACTCGCGAACACCCGCGAAATCGAGGACTCGCGAAAAATCGCGAAATCGCGGACTCGCGAAATCGCGGACTCGCGAACACTCCCGAAATCGCGGACTCGCGAACACCCGCGATATCGCGGACTGGCGAAATCGCGGACTCGCAAACACTCGCGAAATCGCGGACTCGCGAACACTCCCGAAATCGCGGACTCGCGAACACCCGCGAAATCGCGGACTCGCGAAATATTGCGAAATCGCGGACTCGCGAACACTCCCGAAATCGCGGACTCGCGAACACCCGCGATATCGCGGACTGGCGAAATCGAGGACTCGCAAACACTCCCGAAATCGCGGACTCGCGAACACCCGCGATATCGCGGACTGGCGAAATCGCGGACTCGCAAACACTCGCGAAATCGCGGACTCGCGAACACTCCCGAAATCGCGGACTCGCGAATACCCGCGAAATCGCGGACTCGCGAAATTGCGGACTCGCGAACACTCCCGAAATCGCGGACTCGCGAAAACTCCCGAAATCGCGGACTCGCAAACACTCGCGAAATCGCGGACTCGCGAACACTCCCGAAATCGCGGACTCGCGAACACCCGCGAAATCGCGGACTCGCGAACACCCGCGAAATCGCGGACTCGCGAAATCGCGGACTCGCGAACACCCGCGAAATCGCAGACTCGCGAAATCGCGGACTCGCGAACACTCCCGAAATCGCGGACTCGCGAAATCGCGGACTCGAGAACACTCCCGAAATCGCGGACTCGCGAACACCCGCGAAATCGGGGACTCGCGAACACCCGCGAAATCGCAGACTCACGAAATCGCGGACTCGCGAACACTCCCGAAATGGCGAACTCGCGAACACCCGCGAAATCGCGGACTCGCGAACACTCGCGAAATCGCGGACTCGCGAACACCCGCGAAATCGCGGACTCGCGAACAATCGCGAAATCGCGGACTCGCGAAATCGCGGACTCGCGAACACTCCCGAAACCGCGGAATCGCGAACACCCGCGATATCGCGGACTGGCGAACACCCGCGATATCGCGGACTGGCGAAATCGCGGACTCGCAAACACTCGCGAAATCGCGGACTCGCGAACACTCCCGAAATCGCGGACTCGCGAACACCCGCGAAATCGCGGACTCGCGAACACCCGCGAAATCGCGGACTCGCGAAATCGCGGACTCGCGAACACTCCCGAAATGGCGAACTCGCGAACACCCGCGAAATCGCGGACTCGCGAACACTCGCGAAATCGCGGACTCGCGAACACTCGCGAAATCTCGGACTCGCGAAAACTACCGAAAACGCGGACTCGCGTATTCGCAAACACTCGCGAAATCGCGGACTCGCGAACACTACCGAAATCGCGGACTCGCGAACACCCGCGAAATCGCGGACTCGCGAAATCGCAGACTCGCGAACACTCCCGAAATCGCAGACTCGCGTACTCGCAAACACTCGCGAAATCGCGGACTCGCGAACACTACCGAAATCGCGGACTCGCGAACACCCGCGAAATCGCGGACTCGCGTACACTCGCGAAATCGCGGACATGCGAAAACTCCCGAAATCGCGGACTCGCGTATTCGCAAACACTCGCGAAATCGCGGACTCGGGAACACTCCCGAAATATCGGACTCGCGAACACCCGCATAATCGCGGACTCGCGAACACCGGCGAAATCGAGGACTCGCGAACAATCGCAAAATCGCGGACTCGCGAAATCGCGGACTCGCGAACACTCCCGAAATCGCGGACTCGCGAACACCCGCGATATCGCGGACTGGCGAAATCGCGGACTCGCAAACACTCGCGAAATCGCGGACTCGCGAACACTCCCGAAATCGCGGACTCGCGAACACCCGCGAAATCGCGGACTCGCGAAAACTACCGAAAACGCGGACTCGCGTACTCGCAAACACTCGCGAAATCGCGGACTCGCGAACACTCCCGAAATCGCGGAATCGCGAACACCCGCGAAATCGCGGACTCGCGAAATCGCGGACTCGCGAACACTCCCGAAATCGCGGACTCGCGAAAACTCCCGAAATCGCGGACTCGCGTAGTCGCAAACACTCGCGAAATCGCGGACTCGCGAACACTACCGAAATCGCGGACTCGCGAACACCCGCGAAATCGCGGACTCGCGAACACTCGCGAAATCGCGGACTCGCGAAAACTCCCGAAATCGCGGACTCGCGTATTCGCAAACACTCGCGAAATCGCGGACTCGCGAACACTCCCGAAATGGCGGCCTCGCGAACACCCGCGAAATCGCGGACTCGCGAACACTCCCAAAATCGCGGACTCGCGAACACCCGCGAAATCGCGGACTCGCGAAATTGCGGACTCGCGAACACTCCCGAAATCGCGGACTCGCGAACACCCGCGAAATCGCAGACTCGCGAAAACTCGCGAAATCGCGGACTCGCGAAAACTCCCGAAATCGCGGACTCGCGTATTCGCAAACACGACCGAAATCGCGGACTCGCGAACACCCGCGAAATCGCGGACTCGCGAAATCGCGGACTCGAGAACACTCCCGAAATCGCGGACTCGCGAACACCCGCGAAATCGCGGACTCGCGAACAATCGCGAAATCGCGGACTCGCGAAATCGCGGACGCGCGAACACTCCCGAAATCGCGGACTCGCGAACACTCCCGAAATCGCGGACTCGCGAACACCCGCGAAATCGCGGACTCGCGAAAACTACCGAAAACGCGGACTCGCGTACTCGCGAACACCCGCGAAATCGCAGACTCGCGAAATCGCGGACTCGCGAACACTCCCGAAATCGCGGACTCGCGAAAACTCCTGAAATCCCGGACTCGCGTACTCGCAAACACTCGCGAACACAACCGAAATCGCGG
Source organism: Conger conger (assembly GCF_963514075.1). Classification (NCBI taxonomy): domain Eukaryota; kingdom Metazoa; phylum Chordata; class Actinopteri; order Anguilliformes; family Congridae; genus Conger; species Conger conger. Next base: position 51,707,764 of record NC_083770.1, on the reverse strand, counting down.
ACTCGCGAACACCCTCGAAATCGCGGACTCGCGAACACTCGCGAAATCGCGGACTCGCGAAAACTCCCGAAATCGCGGAGTCGCGTATTCGCAAACACTCGCGAAATCGCGGACTCGCGAACACTCCCGAAATATCGGACTCGCGAACACCCGCGAAATCGCGGACTCGCGAACACTCCCGAAATCGCGGACTCGCGAACACCCGCGATATCGCGGACTGGCGAAATCGCGGACTCGCAAACACTCCCGAAATCGCGAACTCTCGAACACCCGCGATATCGCGGACTGGCGAAATCGCGGACTCGCAAACACTCGCGAAATCGCGGACTCGCGAACACTCCCGAAATCGCGGACTCGCGAACACCCGCGAAATCGCGGACTGGCGAAATCGCGGACTCGCAAACACTCCCGAAATCGCGGACTCGCGAACACCCGCGATATCGCGGACTGGCGAAATCGCGGACTCGCGAACACTCCCGAAATCGCGGACTCGCGAACACTCCCGAAATCGCGGACTCGCGAACACTCCCGAAATCGCGGACTCGCGAACACCCGAGGACTCGCGAACAATCGCGAAATCGCGGACTCGCGAAATCGCGGACTCGCGAACACTCCCGAAATCGCGGACTCGCGAACACCCGCGATATCGCGGACTGGCGAAATCGCGGACTCGCAAACACTCGCGAAATCGCGGACTCGCGAACACTCCCGAAATCGCGGACTCGCGAACACCCGCGAAATCGCGGACTCGCGAACACTCCCGAAATCGCGGACTCGCGAACACTCGCGAAATCGCGGGCTCGCGAAATCGCGGACCCGAGAACTCTCCCGAAATCGCGGACTCGCGAACACCCGCGAAATCGGGGACTCGCGAACACCCGCGAAATCGCAGACTCGCGAAATCGCGGACTCGCGAACACTCCCGAAATCGCGGACTCGCGAACACCCGCGAAATCGCGGACTCGCGAAATCGCGGACTCGCGAACACTCCCGAAATCGCGGACTCGCGAAAACTCGCGAAATCGCGGACTCGCGTACTCGCAAACACTCGCGAAATCGCGGACTCGCGAACACTACCGAAATCGCGGACTCGCGAACACCCGCGAAATCGCGGACTGGCGAACACTCGCGAAATCGCAAACTCGCGAAAACTCCCGAAATCGCGGACTCGCGTATTCGCAAACACTCGCGAAATCGCGGACTCGCGAACACTCCCGAAATCGCGGACTCGCGAACACTCCCGAAATCGCGGACTCGCGAACACCCGCGAAATCGCGGAGTCGCGAACAATCGCGAAATCGCGGACTCGCGAAATCGCGGACTCGCGAACACTCCCGAAATCGCGGACTAGCGAACACCCTCGATATCGCGGACTGGCGAAATCGCGGACTCGCAAACACTCGCGAAATCGCGGACTCGCGAACACTCCCGAAATCGCAGACTCGCAAACACCGGCGAAATCGCGGACTCGCAAACAATCGCGAAATCGCGGACTCGCGAAATCGCGGACTCGCGAACACTCCCGAAATCGCGGACTCCCGAACACCCGCGATATCGCGGACTGGCGAAATCGCGGACTCGCAAACACTCCCGAAATCGCGGACTCGCGAACACCCGCGATATCGCGGACTGGCGAAATCGCGGACTCGCAAACACTCGCGAAATCGCGGACTCGCGAACACTCCCGAAATCGCGGACTCGCGAACACCAGCGAAATCGCGGACTCGCGAAATTGCGGACTCGCGAACACTCCCGAAATCGCGGACTCGCGAACACTCCCGAAATCGCGGGCTCGCGAACACTCCCGAAATCGCGGACTCGCGAACACCCGCGAAATCGCGGACTCGCGAACAATCGCGAAATCGCGGACTCGCGAAATCGCGGACTCGCGAACACTCCCGAAATCGCGGACTCGCGAACACCCGCGATATCGCGGACTGGCGAAATCGCGGACTCGCAAACACTCGCGAAATCGCGGACTCGCAAACACTCGCGAAATCGCGGACTCGCGAACACTCCCGAAATCGCAGACTCGCGAACACCCGCGAAATCGCGGACTCGCTAACAATCGCGAAATCGCGGACTCGCGAAATCGCGGACTCGCGAACACTCCCGAAATCGCGGACTCGCGAACACCCGCGATATCGTGGACTGGCGAAATCGCGGACTCGCAAACACTCCCGAAATCGCGGACTCGGGAACACCCGCGATATCGCGGACTGGCGAAATCGCGGACTCGCAAACACTCGCGAAATCGCGGACTCGCGAACACTCCCGAAATCGCGGACTCGCGAACACCCGCGAAATCGCGGACTCGCGAAATTGCGGACTCGCGAACACTACCGAAATCGCGGACTCGCGAACACTCCCGAAATCGCGGGCTCGCGAACACTCCCGAAATCGCGGACTCGCGAACACCCGCGAAATCGCGGACTCGCGAACAATCGCGAAATCGCGGACTCGCGAAATCGCGGACTCGCGAACACTCCCGAAATCGCGGACTCGCGAACACCCGCGATATCGCGGACTGGCGAAATCGCGGACTCGCAAACACTCGCGAAATCGGGGACTCGCGAACACTCCCGAAATCGCGGACTCGCGAACACCCGCGAAATCGCGGACTCGCGAAATCGCGGACTCGCGAACACCCGAAATCGCAGACTCGCGAAAACTCGCGAAATCGCGGACTCGCGTAATCGCGGGCTCGCGAAATCGCGGACTCGCGAACACTCCCGAAATCGCGGACTCGCGAACACCCGCGAAATCGCGGACTCGCGAAATCGCTGACTCGCGAACACTCCCGAAATCGCGGACTCGCGAAAACTCGCGAAATCGCGGACTCGCGTACTCGCAAACACTCGCGAAATCGCGGACTCGCGAACACTACCGAAATCGCGGACTCGCGAACACCCGCGAAATCGCGGACTGGCGAACACCCGCGATATCGCGGACTGGCGAAATCGCGGACTCGCAAACACTCGCGAAATCGCGGACTCGCGAACAATCCCGAAATCGCGGACTCGCGAACACCCGCGAAATCTCGGACTCGCGAACAATCGCGAAATCGCGGACTCGCGAACACTCCCGAAATCGCGGACTGGCGAAATCGCGGACTCGCAAACACTCCCGAAATCGCGGACTCGCGAACACCCGCGATATCGCGGACTGGCGAAATCGCGGACTCGCAAACACTCGCGAAATCGCGGAATCGCGAACACTCCCGAAATCGCGGACTCGCGAACACCCGCGATATCGCGGACTGGCGAAATCGCGGACTCGCGAACACCCGCGAAATCGCGGACTCGCGAAATCGCGGACTCGCGAACACCCGCGAAATCGCGGACTCGCGAAATCGCGGACTCGCGAACACTCCCGAAATCGCGGACTCGCGAACACCCGCGAAATCGCGGACTGGCGAACACTCGCGAAATCGCGGACTCGCGAACACCCGCGAAATCGCGGACTCGCGAACAATCGCGAAATCGCGAACCCTCCCGAAATCGCGGACTCGCAAACACTCGCGAAATCGCGGACTCGCGAACACTACCGAAATCGCGGACTCGCGAACACCCGCGAAATCGCGGACTGGCGAACACCCGCGATATCGCGGACTGGCGAAATCGCGGACTCGCAAACACTCGCGAAATCGCGGACTCGCGAACAATCCCGAAATCGCGGACTCGCGAACACCCGCGAAATCTCGGACTCGCGAACAATCGCGAAATCGCGGACTCGCGAACACTCCCGAAATCGCGGACTGGCGAAATCGCGGACTCGCAAACACTCCCGAAATCGCGGGCTCGCGAACACTCCCGAAATCGCGGACTCGCGAACACCCGCGAAATCGCGGACTCGCGAACAATCGCGAAATCGCGGACTCGCAAAATCGCGGACTCGCGAACACTCCCGAAATCGCGGACTCGCGAACACCCGCGATATCGCGGACTGGCGAAATCGCGGACTCGCAAACACTCGCGAAATCGCGGACTCGCAAACACTCGCGAAATCGCGGACTCGCGAACACTCCCGAAATCGCAGACTCGCGAACACCCGCGAAATCGCGGACTCGCTAGCAATCGCGAAATCGCGGACTCGCGAAATCGCGGACTCGCGAACACTCCCGAAATCGCGGACTCGCGAACACCCGCGATATCGTGGACTGGCGAAATCGCGGACTCGCAAACACTCCCGAAATCGCGGACTCGGGAACACCCGCGATATCGCGGACTGGCGAAATCGCGGACTCGCAAACACTCGCGAAATCGCGGACTCGCGAACACTCCCGAAATCGCGGACTCGCGAACACCCGCGAAATCGCGGACTCGCGAAATTGCGGACTCGCGAACACTCCCGAAATCGCGGACTCGCGAACACTCCCGAAATCGCGGGCTCGCGAACACTCCCGAAATCGCGGACTCGCGAACACCCGCGAAATCGCGGACTCGCGAACAATCGCGAAATCGCGGACTCGCGAAATCGCGGACTCGCGAACACTCCCGAAATCGCGGACTCGCGAACACCCGCGAAATCGCGGACTCGCGAACAATCGCGAAATCGCGGACTCGCGAAATCGCGGACGCGCGAACACTCCCGAAATCGCGGACTCGCGAACACTCGCGAAATCGCGGACTCGCGAACACTCCCGAAATCGCGGACTCGCGAACACCCGCGAAATCGCGGACTCGCGAAATTTCGGACTCGCGAACACTCCCGAAATCGCGGACTCGCGAACACCCGCGAAATCGCAGACTCGCGAAAACTCGCGAAATCGCGGACTCGCGAAAACTCCCGAAATCGCGGACTCGCGTATTCGCAAACACGACCGAAATCGCGGACTCGCGAACACCCGCGAAATCGCGGACTCGCGAAATCGCGGACTCGAGAACACTCCCGAAATCGCAGACTCGCGAAAACTCGCGAAATCGCGGACTCGCGAAAACTCCCGAAATCGCGGACTCGCGTATTCGCAAACACGACCGAAATCGCGGACTCGCGAACACCCGCGAAATCGCGGACTCGCGAAATCGCGGACTCGAGAACACTCCCGAAATCGCGGACTCGCGAACACCCGCGAAATCTCGGACTCGCGAAAACTACCGAAAACGCGGACTCGCGTATTCGCAAACACTCGCGAAATCGCGGACTCGCGAACACTACCGAAATCGCGGACTCGCGAACACCCGCGAAATCGCGGACTCGCGAAATCGCAGACTCGCGAACACTCCCGAAATCGCGGACTCGCGTACTCGCAAACACTCGCGAAATCGCGGACTCGCGAACACTACCGAAATCGCGGACTCGCGAACACCCGCGAAATCGCGGACTCGCGTACACTCGCGAAATCGCGGACATGCGAAAACTCCCGAAATCGCGGACTCGCGTATTCCCAAACACTCGCGAAATCGCGGACTCGGGAACACTCCCGAAATATCGGACTCGCGAACACCCGCATAATCGCGGACTCGCGAACACCGGCGAAATCGAGGACTCGCGAACAATCGCAAAATCGCGGACTCGCGAAATCGCGGACTCGCGAAATCGCGGACTCGCGAACACTCCCGAAATCGCGGACTCGCGAACACCCGCGATATCGCGGACTGGCGAAATCGCGGACTCGCAAACACTCGCGAAATCGCGGACTCGCGAACACTCCCGAAATCGCGGACTCGCGAACACCCGCGAAATCGCGGACTCGCGAAAACTACCGAAAACGCGGACTCGCGTACTCGCAAACACTCGCGAAATCGCGGACTCGCGAACACTCCCGAAATCGCGGAATCGCGAACACCCGCGAAATCGCGGACTCGCGAAATCGCGGACTCGCGAACACTCCCGAAATCGCGGACTCGCGAAAACTCCCGAAATCGCGGACTCGCGTAGTCGCAAACACTCGCGAAATCGCGGACTCGCGAACACTACCGAAATCGCGGACTCGCGAACACCCGCGAAATCGCGGACTCGCGAACACTCGCGAAATCGCGGACTCGCGAAAACTCCCGAAATCGCGGACTCGCGTATTCGCAAACACTCGCGAAATCGCGGACTCGCGAACACTCCCGAAATATCGGACTCGCGAACACCCGCGAAATCGCGGACTCGCGAAATCGCGGACTCGCGAACACTCCCGAAATGGCGGACTCGCGAACACCCGCGAAATCGCGGACTCGCGAACACTCCCAAAATCGCGGACTCGCGAACACCCGCGAAATCGCGGACTCGCGAAATTGCGGACTCGCGAACACTCCCGAAATCGCGGACTCGCGAACACCCGCGAAATCGCAGACTCGCGAAAACTCGCGAAATCGCGGACTCGCGAAAACTCCCGAAATCGCGGACTCGCGTATTCGCAAACACGACCGAAATCGCGGACTCGCGAACACCCGCGAAATCGCGGACTCGCGAAATCGCGGACTCGAGAACACTCCCGAAATCGCGGACTCGCGAACACCCGCGAAATCGCGGACTCGCGAACAATCGCGAAATCGCGGACTCGCGAAATCGCGGACGCGCGAACACTCCCGAAATCGCGGACTCGCGAACACTCCCGAAATCGCGGACTCGCGAACACCCGCGAAATCGCGGACTCGCGAAAACTACCGAAAACGCGGACTCGCGTACTCGCGAACACCCGCGAAATCGCAGACTCGCGAAATCGCGGACTCGCGAACACTCCCGAAATCGCGGACTCGCGAAAACTCCCGAAATCCCGGACTCGCGTACTCGCAAACACTCGCGAACACTACCGAAATCGCGGACTCGCGAACACCCGCGAAATCGCGGACTCGCGAAATTGCGGACTCGCGAACACTCCCGAAATCGCGGACTCGCGAACACTCCCGAAATCGCGGACTCGCGAACACCCGCGATATCGCGGACTGGCGAAATCGCGGACTCGCAAACACTCGCGAAATCGCGGACTCGCGAACACTCCCGAAATAGCGGACTCGCGAACACCCGCGAAATCGCGGACTCGCGAAATTGCGGACTCGCGAACACTCCCGAAATCGCGGACTCGCGAACACTCCCGAAATCGCGGACTCGCGAACACTCCCGAAATCGCGGACTCGCGAACACCCGCGGACTCGCGAACAATCGCGAAATCGCGGACTCGCGAAATCGCGGACTCGCGAACACTCCCGAAATCGCGGACTCGCGAACACCCGCGATATCGCGGACTGGCGAAATCGCGGACTCGCAAACACTCGCGAAATCGCGGACTCACGAACACTCCCGAAATCGCGGACTCGCAAACACTCGCGAAATCGCGGACTCACGAACACTCCCGAAATCGCGGACTCGCGAACACCCGCGAAATCGCGGACTCGCGAACACTCCCGAAATCGCGGACTCGCGAACACCCGCGAAATCGGGGACTCGCGAACACCCGCGAAATCGAAGACTCGCGAAATCGCGGACTCGCGAACACTCCCGAAATCGCGGACTCGCGAACACCCGCGAAATCGCGGACTCGCGAAATCGCGGACTCGCGAACACTCCCGAAATCGCGGACTCGCGAAAACTCGCGAAATCGCGGACTCGCGTACTCGCAAACACTCGCGAAATCGCGGACTCGCGAACACTACCGAAATCGCGGACTCGCGAACACCCGCGAAATCGCGGACTGGCGAACACTCGCGAAATCGCGGACTCGCGAAAACTCCCGAAATCGCGGACTCGCGTATTCGCAAACACTCGCGAAATCGCGAAAACCCGCGAAATCGCGGACTGGCGAACACTCCCGAAATCGCGGACTCGCGTACTCGCGAACACCCGCGAAATCGCGGACTCGCGAACACTACCGAAATCGCGTACTCGCGAACACCCGCGAAATCGCGGACTCGCGAACACTCGCGGACTCGAGAACACTCCCGAAATCGCGGACTCGCGAACACCCGCGAAATCGCGGACTCGCGAACAATCGCGAAATCGCGGACTCGCGAAATCGCGGACTCGCGAACACTCCCGAAATCGCGGACTCGCGAAAACTCCCGAAATCGCGGACTCGCGGACTCGCGAATACCCGCGAAATCGGGGACTCGCGAACACTCCCGAAATCGCGGACTCGCGAAAACTCGCGAAATCGCGGACTCGCGTACTCGCAAACACTCGCGAAATCGCGGACTCGCGAACACTACCGAAATCGCGGACTCGCGAACACCCGCGAAATCGCGGACTCGCGAACACCCGCGAAATCGGGGACTCGCGAACACCCGCGAAATCGCAGACTCGCGAAATCGCGGACTCGCGAACACTCCCGAAATCGCGGACTCGCGAACACCCGCGAAATCGCGGACTCGCGAAATCGCGGACTCGCGAACACTCCCGAAATCGCGGACTCGCGAAAACTGCCGAAATCGCGGACTCGCGTACTCGCGAACACCCGCGAAATCGCGGACTCGCGAACACTCGCGAAATCGCGGACTCGCGAAATCGCGGACTCGAGAACACTCCCGAAATCGCGGACTCGCGAACACCCGCGAAATCGCGGACTCGCGAACAATCGCGAAATCGCGGACTCGCGAAATCGCGGACTCGCGAACACTCCCGAAATCGCGGACTCGCGAAAACTCCCGAAATCGCGGACTCGCGTACTCTCGAACACCCGCGAAATTGCGGACTCGCGAACACTCCCGAAATCGCGGACTCGCGAACACTCGCGAAATCGCGGACTCGCGAAATCGCGGACTCGAGAACACTCCCGAAATGGCGGACTCGCGAACACCCGCGAAATCGCGGACTCGCGAACAATCGCGAAATCGCGGACTCGCGAAATTGCGGACTCGCGAAAACTCCCGAAATCGCGGACTCGCGTACTCGCGAACACCCGCGAAATCGCGGACTCGCGAACACTCCCGAAATCGCGGACTCGCGAACACCCGCGAAATCGCGGACATGCGAAAACTCCCGAAATCGCGGACTCGCGTATTCGCAAACACTCGCGAAATCGCGGACTCGGGAACACTCCCGAAATATCGGACTCGCGAACACCCGCATAATCGCGGACTCGCGAACACCGGCGAAATCGAGGACTCGCGAACAATCGCGAAATCGCGGACTCGCGAAATCGCGGACTCGCGAACACTCCCGAAATCGCGGACTCGCGAACACCCGCGATATCGCGGACTGGCGAAATCGCGGACTCGCAAACACTCGCGAAATCGCGGACTCGCGAACACTCCCGAAATCGCGGACTCGCGAACACCCGCGAAATCGCGGACTCGCGAAAACTACCGAAAACGCGGACTCGCGTACTCGCAAACACTCGCGAAATCGCGGACTCGCGAACACTCCCGAAATCGCGGACTCGCGAACACCCGCGAAATCGCGGACTCGCGAAATCGCGGACTCGCGAACACTCCCGAAATCGCGGACTCGCGAAAACTCCCGAAATCGCGGACTCGCGTAGTCGCAAACACTCGCGAAATCGCGGACTCGCGAACACTACCGAAATCGCGGACTCGCGAACACCCGCGAAATCGCGGACTCGCGAACACTCGCGAAATCGCGGACTCGCGAAAACTCCCGAAATCGCGGACTCGCGTATTCGCAAACACTCGCGAAATCGCGGACTCGCGAACACTCCCGAAATATCGGACTCGCGAACACCCGCGAAATCGCGGACTCGCGAAATCGCGGACTCGCGAACACTCCCGAAATGGCGGACTTGCGAACACCCGCGAAATCGCGGACTCGCGAACACTCGCGAAATCGCGGACTCGCGAACACCCGCGAAATCGAGGACTCGCGAAAAATCGCGAAATCGCGGACTCGCGAAATCGCGGACTCGCGAACACTCCCGAAATCGCGGACTCGCGAACACCCGCGATATCGCGGACTGGCGAAATCGCGGACTCGCAAACACTCGCGAAATCGCGGACTCGCGAACACTCCCGAAATCGCGGACTCGCGAACACCCGCGAAATCGCGGACTCGCGAACACTCGCGAAATCGCGGACTCGCGAACACTCGCGAAATCTCGGACTCGCGAAAACTACCGAAAACGCGGACTCGCGTATTCGCAAACACTCGCGAAATCGCGGACTCGCGAACACTACCGAAATCGCGGACTCGCGAACACCCGCGAAATCGCGGACTCGCGAAATCGCAGACTCGCGAACACTCCCGAAATCGCGGACTCGCGTACTCGCAAACACTCGCGAAATCGCGGACTCGCGAACACTACCGAAATCGCGGACTCGCGAACACCCGCGAAATCGCGGACTCGCGTACACTCGCGAAATCGCGGACATGCGAAAACTCCCGAAATCGCGGACTCGCGTATTCGCAAACACTCGCGAAATCGCGGACTCGCGAACACTCCCGAAATATCGGACTCGCGAACACCCGCGAAATCGCGGACTCGCGAAATCGCGGACTCGCGAACACTCCCGAAATGGCGGCCTCGCGAACACCCGCGAAATCGCGGACTCGCGAACACTCCCAAAATCGCGGACTCGCGAACACCCGCGAAATCGCGGACTCGCGAAATTGCGGACTCGCGAACACTCCCGAAATCGCGGACTCGCGAACACCCGCGAAATCGCAGACTCGCGAAAACTCGCGAAATCGCGGACTCGCGAAAACTCCCGAAATCGCGGACTCGCGTATTCGCAAACACGACCGAAATCGCGGACTCGCGAACACCCGCGAAATCGCGGACTCGCGAAATCGCGGACTCGAGAACACTCCCGAAATCGCGGACTCGCGAACACCCGCGAAATCGCGGACTCGCGAACAATCGCGAAATCGCGGACTCGCGAAATCGCGGACGCGCGAACACTCCCGAAATCGCGGACTCGCGAACACTCCCGAAATCGCGGACTCGCGAACACCCGCGAAATCGCGGACTCGCGAAAACTACCGAAAACGCGGACTCGCGTACTCGCGAACACCCGCGAAATCGCAGACTCGCGAAATCGCGGACTCGCGAACACTCCCGAAATCGCGGACTCGCGAAAACTCCTGAAATCCCGGACTCGCGTACTCGCAAACACTCGCGAACACAACCGAAATCGCGGACTCGCGAACACCCTCGAAATCGCGGACTCGCGAACACTCGCGAAATCGCGGACTCGCGAAAACTCCCGAAATCGCGGAGTCGCGTATTCGCAAACACTCGCGAAATCGCGGACTCGCGAACACTCCCGAAATATCGGACTCGCGAACACCCGCGAAATCGCGGACTCGCGAACACTCCCGAAATCGCGGACTCGCGAACACCCGCGATATCGCGGACTGGCGAAATCGCGGACTCGCAAACACTCCCGAAATCGCGAACTCTCGAACACCCGCGATATCGCGGACTGGCGAAATCGCGGACTCGCAAACACTCGCGAAATCGCGGACTCGCGAACACTCCCGAAATCGCGGACTCGCGAACACCCGCGAAATCGCGGACTGGCGAAATCGCGGACTCGCAAACACTCCCGAAATCGCGGACTCGCGAACACCCGCGATATCGCGGACTCGCGAACACCCGCGATATCGCGGACTGGCGAAATCGCGGACTCGCGAACACTCCCGAAATCGCGGACTCGCGAACACTCCCGAAATCGCGGACTCGCGAACACTCCCGAAATCGCGGACTCGCGAACACCCGCGAAATCGCGGACTCGCGAACAATCGCGAAATCGCGGACTCGCGAAATCGCGGACTCGCGAACACTCCCGAAATCGCGGACTCGCGAACACCCGCGATATCGCGGACTGGCGAAATCGCGGACTCGCAAACACTCGCGAAATCGCGGAATCGCGAACACTCCCGAAATCGCGGACTCGCGAACACCCGCGAAATCGCGGACTCGCAAACAATCGCGAAATCGCGGACTCGCGAAATCGCGGACTCGCGAACACTCCCGAAATCGCGGACTCCCGAACACCCGCGATATCGCGGACTGGCGAAATCGCGGACTCGCAAACACTCGCGAAATCGCGGAATCGCGAACACTCCCGAAATCGCGGACTCGCGAACACCCGCGAAATCGCGGACTCGCAAACAATCGCGAAATCGCGGACTCCCGAAATCGCGGACTCGCGAACACTCCCGAAATCGCGGACTCGCGAACACTCCCGAAATCGCGGACTCGCGAACACCCGCGAAATCGCGGACTGGCGAACACTCGCGAAATCGCGGACTCGCGAACACCCGCGAAATCGCGGACTCGCGAACAATCGCGAAATCGCGAACCCTCCCGAAATCGCGGACTCGCGAACACTCCCGAAATCGCGGACTCCCGAACACCCGCGATATCGCGGACTGGCGAAATCGCGGACTCGCAAACACTCCCGAAATCGCGGACTCGCGAACACCCGCGATATCGCGGACTGGCGAAATCGCGGACTCGCAAACACTCGCGAAATCGCGGACTCGCGAACACTCCCGAAATCGCGGACTCGCGAACACCAGCGAAATCGCGGACTCGCGAAATTGCGGACTCGCGAACAGTCCCGAAATCGCGGACTCGCGAACACTCCCGAAATCGCGGGCTCGCGAACACTCCCGAAATCGCGGGCTCGCGAACACTCCCGAAATCGCGGACTCGCGAACACCCGCGAAATCGCGGACTCGCGAACAATCGCGAAATCGCGGACTCGCGAAATCGCGGACTCGCGAACACTCCCGAAATCGCGGACTCGCGAACACCCGCGATATCGCGGACTGGCGAAATCGCGGACTCGCAAACACTCGCGAAATCGCGGACTCGCAAACACTCGCGAAATCGCGGACTCGCGAACACTCCCGAAATCGCAGACTCGCGAACACCCGCGAAATCGCGGACTCGCTAACAATCGCGAAATCGCGGACTCGCAAAATCGCGGACTCGCGAACACTCCCGAAATCGCGGACTCGCGAACACCCGCGATATCGTGGACTGGCGAAATCGCGGACTCGCGAACACTCCCGAAATCGCGGACTCGCGAACACCCGCGATATCGCGGACTGGCGAAATCGCGGACTCGCAAACACTCGCGAAATCGGGGACTCGCGAACACTCCCGAAATCGCGGACTCGCGAACACCCGCGAAATCGCGGACTCGCGAACACCCGAAATCGCAGACTCGCGAAAACTCGCGAAATCGCGGACTCGCGTAATCGCGGGCTCGCGAAATCGCGGACTCGCGAACACTCCCGAAATCGCGGACTCGCGAACACCCGCGAAATCGCGGACTCGCGAAATCGCTGACTCGCGAACACTCCCGAAATCGCGGACTCGCGAAAACTCGCGAAATCGCGGACTCGCGTACTCGCAAACACTCGCGAAATCGCGGACTCGCGAACACTACCGAAATCGCGGACTCGCGAACACCCGCGAAATCGCGGACTGGCGAACACCCGCGATATCGCGGACTGGCGAAATCGCGGACTCGCAAACACTCGCGAAATCGCGGACTCGCGAACAATCCCGAAATCGCGGACTCGCGAACACCCGCGAAATCTCGGACTCGCGAACAATCGCGAAATCGCGGACTCGCGAACACTCCCGAAATCGCGGACTGGCGAAATCGCGGACTCGCAAACACTCCCGAAATCGCGGACTCGCGAACACCCGCGATATCGCGGACTGGCGAAATCGCGGACTCGCAAACACTCGCGAAATCGCGGAATCGCGAACACTCCCGAAATCGCGGACTCGCGAACACCCGCGATATCGCGGACTGGCGAAATCGCGGACTCGCGAACACCCGCGAAATCGCGGACTCGCGAAATCGCGGACTCGCGAACACCCGCGAAATCGCGGACTCGCGAAATCGCGGACTCGCGAACACTCCCGAAATCGCGGACTCGCGAACACCCGCGAAATCGCGGACTGGCGAACACTCGCGAAATCGCGGACTCGCGAAAACCCGCGAAATCGCGGACTCGCGAACAATCGCGAAATCGCGAACCCTCCCGAAATCGCGGACTCGCGAACACTCCCGAAATCGCGGACTCGCGAACACCCGCGATATCGCGGACTGGCGAAATCGCGGACTCGCAAACACTCCCGAAATCGCGGACTCGCGAACACCCGCGATATCGCGGACTGGCGAAATCGCGGACTCGCAAACACTCGCGAAATCGCGGACTCGCGAACACTCCCGAAATCGCGGACTCGCGAACACCAGCGAAATCGCGGACTCGCGAAATTGCGGACTCGCGAACACTCCCGAAATCGCGGACTCGCGAACACTCCCGAAATCGCGGGCTCGCGAACACTCCCGAAATCGCGGACTCGCGAACACCCGCGAAATCGCGGACTCGCGAACAATCGCGAAATCGCGGACTCGCGAAATCGCGGACTCGCGAACACTCCCGAAATCGCGGACTCGCGAACACCCGCGATATCGCGGACTGGCGAAATCGCGGACTCGCAAACACTCGCGAAATCGCGGACTCGCAAACACTCGCGAAATCGCGGACTCGCGAACACTCCCGAAATCGCAGACTCGCGAACACCCGCGAAATCGCGGACTCGCTAACAATCGCGAAATCGCGGACTCGCGAAATCGCGGACTCGCGAACACTCCCGAAATCGCGGACTCGCGAACACCCGCGATATCGTGGACTGGCGAAATCGCGGACTCGCAAACACTCCCGAAATCCCGGACTCGGGAACACCCGCGATATCGCGGACTGGCGAAATCGCGGACTCGCAAACACTCGCGAAATCGCGGACTCGCGAACACTCCCGAAATCGCGGACTCGCGAACACCCGCGAAATCGCGGACTCGCGAAATTGCGGACTCGCGAACACTCCCGAAATCGCGGACTCGCGAACACTCCCGAAATCGCGGGCTCGCGAACACTCGCGAAATCGCGGACTCGCGAACAATCCCGAAATCGCGGACTCGCGAACACCCGCGAAATCTCGGACTCGCGAACAATCGCGAAATCGCGGACTCGCGAACACTCCCGAAATCGCGGACTGGCGAAATCGCGGACTCGCAAACACTCCCGAAATCGCGGACTCGCGAACACCCGCGATATCGCGGACTGGCGAAATCGCGGACTCGCAAACACTCGCGAAATCGCGGAATCGCGAACACTCCCGAAATCGCGGACTCGCGAACACCCGCGATATCGCGGACTGGCGAAATCGCGGACTCGCGAACACCCGCGAAATCGCGGACTCGCGAAATCGCGGACTCGCGAACACCCGCGAAATCGCGGACTCGCGAAATCGCGGACTCGCGAACACTCCCGAAATCGCGGACTCGCGAACACCCGCGAAATCGCGGACTGGCGAACACTCGCGAAATCGCGGACTCGCGAACACCCGCGAAATCGCGGACTCGCGAACAATCGCGAAATCGCGAACCCTCCCGAAATCGCGGACTCGCGAACACTCCCGAAATCGCGGACTCGCGAACACCCGCGATATCGCGGACTGGCGAAATCGCGGACTCGCAAACACTCCCGAAATCGCGGACTCGCGAACACCCGCGATATCGCGGACTGGCGAAATCGCGGACTCGCAAACACTCGCGAAATCGCGGACTCGCGAACACTCCCGAAATCGCGGACTCGCGAACACCAGCGAAATCGCGGACTCGCGAAATTGCGGACTCGCGAACACTCCCGAAATCGCGGACTCGCGAACACTCCCGAAATCGCGGGCTCGCGAACACTCCCGAAATCGCGGACTCGCGAACACCCGCGAAATCGCGGACTCGCGAACAATCGCGAAATCGCGGACTCGCGAAATCGCGGACTCGCGAACACTCCCGAAATCGCGGACTCGCGAACACCCGCGATATCGCGGACTGGCGAAATCGCGGACTCGCAAACACTCGCGAAATCGCGGACTCGCAAACACTCGCGAAATCGCGGACTCGCGAACACTCCCGAAATCGCAGACTCGCGAACACCCGCGAAATCGCGGACTCGCTAACAATCGCGAAATCGCGGACTCGCGAAATCGCGGACTCGCGAACACTCCCGAAATCGCGGACTCGCGAACACCCGCGATATCGTGGACTGGCGAAATCGCGGACTCGCAAACACTCCCGAAATCGCGGACTCGGGAACACCCGCGATATCGCGGACTGGCGAAATCGCGGACTCGCAAACACTCGCGAAATCGCGGACTCGCGAACACTCCCGAAATCGCGGACTCGCGAACACCCGCGAAATCGCGGACTCGCGAAATTGCGGACTCGCGAACACTCCCGAAATCGCGGACTCGCGAACACTCCCGAAATCGCGGGCTCGCGAACACTCCCGAAATCGCGGACTCGCGAACACCCGCGAAATCGCGGACTCGCGAACAATCGCGAAATCGCGGACTCGCGAAATCGCGGACTCGCGAACACTCCCGAAATCGCGGACTCGCGAACACCCGCGATATCGCGGACTGGCGAAATCGCGGACTCGCAAACACTCGCGAAATCGGGGACTCGCGAACACTCCCGAAATCGCGGACTCGCGAACACCCGCGAAATCGCGGACTCGCGAAATCGCGGACTCGCGAACACTCCCGAAATCGCAGACTCGCGAAAACTCGCGAAATCGCGGACTCGCGTAATCGCGGGCTCGCGAAATCGCGGACTCGCGAACACTCCCGAAATCGCGGACTCGCGAACACCCGCGAAATCGCGGACTCGCGAAATCGCTGACTCGCGAACACTCCCGAAATCGCGGACTCGCGAAAACTCGCGAAATCGCGGACTCGCGTACTCGCAAACACTCGCGAAATCGCGGACTCGCGAACACTACCGAAATCGCGGACTCGCGAACACCCGCGAAATCGCGGACTGGCGAACACCCGCGATATCGCGGACTGGCGAAATCGCGGACTCGCAAACACTCGCGAAATCGCGGACTCGCGAACACTCCCGAAATCGCGGACTCGCGAACACCAGCGAAATCGCGGACTCGCGAAATTGCGGACTCGCGAACACTCCCGAAATCGCGGACTCGCGAACACTCCCGAAATCGCGGGCTCGCGAACACTCCCGAAATCGCGGACTCGCGAACACCCGCGAAATCGCGGACTCGCGAACAATCGCGAAATCGCGGACTCGCGAAATCGCGGACTCGCGAACACTCCCGAAATCGCGGACTCGCGAACACCCGCGATATCGCGGACTGGCGAAATCGCGGACTCGCAAACACTCGCGAAATCGCGGACTCGCAAACACTCGCGAAATCGCGGACTCGCGAACACT
Organism: Conger conger; assembly: GCF_963514075.1. Lineage (NCBI taxonomy): Eukaryota > Metazoa > Chordata > Actinopteri > Anguilliformes > Congridae > Conger > Conger conger. Next base: position 51,690,617 of record NC_083770.1, on the reverse strand, counting down.
CCCGAAATCGCAGACTCGCGAACACCCGCGAAATCGCGGACTCGCTAACAATCGCGATATCGCGGACTGGCGAAATCGCGGACTCGCAAACACTCGCGAAATCGCGGACTCGCGAACACCCGCGATATCGTGGACTGGCGAAATCGCGGACTCGCAAACACTCCCGAAATCGCGGACTCGGGAACACCCGCGATATCGCGGACTGGCGAAATCGCGGACTCGCAAACACTCGCGAAATCGCGGACTCGCGAACACTCCCGAAATCGCGGACTCGCGAACACCCGCGAAATCGCGGACTCGCGAAATTGCGGACTCGCGAACACTACCGAAATCGCGGACTCGCGAACACTCCCGAAATCGCGGGCTCGCGAACACTCCCGAAATCGCGGACTCGCGAACACCCGCGAAATCGCGGACTCGCGAACAATCGCGAAATCGCGGACTCGCGAAATCGCGGACTCGCGAACACTCCCGAAATCGCGGACTCGCGAACACCCGCGATATCGCGGACTGGCGAAATCGCGGACTCGCAAACACTCGCGAAATCGGGGACTCGCGAACACTCCCGAAATCGCGGACTCGCGAACACCCGCGAAATCGCGGACTCGCGAAATCGCGGACTCGCGAACACCCGAAATCGCAGACTCGCGAAAACTCGCGAAATCGCGGACTCGCGTAATCGCGGGCTCGCGAAATCGCGGACTCGCGAACACTCCCGAAATCGCGGACTCGCGAACACCCGCGAAATCGCGGACTCGCGAAATCGCTGACTCGCGAACACTCCCGAAATCGCGGACTCGCGAAAACTCGCGAAATCGCGGACTCGCGTACTCGCAAACACTCGCGAAATCGCGGACTCGCGAACACTACCGAAATCGCGGACTCGCGAACACCCGCGAAATCGCGGACTGGCGAACACCCGCGATATCGCGGACTGGCGAAATCGCGGACTCGCAAACACTCGCGAAATCGCGGACTCGCGAACAATCCCGAAATCGCGGACTCGCGAACACCCGCGAAATCTCGGACTCGCGAACAATCGCGAAATCGCGGACTCGCGAACACTCCCGAAATCGCGGACTGGCGAAATCGCGGACTCGCAAACACTCCCGAAATCGCGGACTCGCGAACACCCGCGATATCGCGGACTGGCGAAATCGCGGACTCGCAAACACTCGCGAAATCGCGGAATCGCGAACACTCCCGAAATCGCGGACTCGCGAACACCCGCGATATCGCGGACTGGCGAAATCGCGGACTCGCGAACACCCGCGAAATCGCGGACTCGCGAAATCGCGGACTCGCGAACACCCGCGAAATCGCGGACTCGCGAAATCGCGGACTCGCGAACACTCCCGAAATCGCGGACTCGCGAACACCCGCGAAATCGCGGACTGGCGAACACTCGCGAAATCGCGGACTCGCGAAAACCCGCGAAATCGCGGACTCGCGAACAATCGCGAAATCGCGAACCCTCCCGAAATCGCGGACTCGCGAACACTCCCGAAATCGCGGACTCGCGAACACCCGCGAAATCGCGGACTGGCGAACACTCGCGAAATCGCGGACTCGCGAAAACCCGCGAAATCGCGGACTCGCGAACAATCGCGAAATCGCGAACCCTCCCGAAATCGCGGACTCGCGAACACTCCCGAAATCGCGGACTCGCGAACACCCGCGATATCGCGGACTGGCGAAATCGCGGACTCGCAAACACTCCCGAAATCGCGGACTCGCGAACACCCGCGAAATCGCGGACTCGCGAACACCCGCGAAATCGCGGACTCGCGAAATCGCGGACTCGCGAACACCCGCGAAATCGCAGACTCGCGAAATCGCGGACTCGCGAACACTCCCGAAATCGCGGACTCGCGAAATCGCGGACTCGAGAACACTCCCGAAATCGCGGACTCGCGAACACCCGCGAAATCGGGGACTCGCGAACACCCGCGAAATCGCAGACTCACGAAATCGCGGACTCGCGAACACTCCCGAAATGGCGAACTCGCGAACACCCGCGAAATCGCGGACTCGCGAACACTCGCGAAATCGCGGACTCGCGAACACCCGCGAAATCGCGGACTCGCGAACAATCGCGAAATCGCGGACTCGCGAAATCGCGGACTCGCGAACACTCCCGAAACCGCGGAATCGCGAACACCCGCGATATCGCGGACTGGCGAACACCCGCGATATCGCGGACTGGCGAAATCGCGGACTCGCAAACACTCGCGAAATCGCGGACTCGCGAACACTCCCGAAATCGCGGACTCGCGAACACCCGCGAAATCGCGGACTCGCGAACACCCGCGAAATCGCGGACTCGCGAAATCGCGGACTCGCGAACACTCCCGAAATGGCGAACTCGCGAACACCCGCGAAATCGCGGACTCGCGAACACTCGCGAAATCGCGGACTCGCGAACACTCGCGAAATCTCGGACTCGCGAAAACTACCGAAAACGCGGACTCGCGTATTCGCAAACACTCGCGAAATCGCGGACTCGCGAACACTACCGAAATCGCGGACTCGCGAACACCCGCGAAATCGCGGACTCGCGAAATCGCAGACTCGCGAACACTCCCGAAATCGCAGACTCGCGTACTCGCAAACACTCGCGAAATCGCGGACTCGCGAACACTACCGAAATCGCGGACTCGCGAACACCCGCGAAATCGCGGACTCGCGTACACTCGCGAAATCGCGGACATGCGAAAACTCCCGAAATCGCGGACTCGCGTATTCGCAAACACTCGCGAAATCGCGGACTCGGGAACACTCCCGAAATATCGGACTCGCGAACACCCGCATAATCGCGGACTCGCGAACACCGGCGAAATCGAGGACTCGCGAACAATCGCAAAATCGCGGACTCGCGAAATCGCGGACTCGCGAACACTCCCGAAATCGCGGACTCGCGAACACCCGCGATATCGCGGACTGGCGAAATCGCGGACTCGCAAACACTCGCGAAATCGCGGACTCGCGAACACTCCCGAAATCGCGGACTCGCGAACACCCGCGAAATCGCGGACTCGCGAAAACTACCGAAAACGCGGACTCGCGTACTCGCAAACACTCGCGAAATCGCGGACTCGCGAACACTCCCGAAATCGCGGAATCGCGAACACCCGCGAAATCGCGGACTCGCGAAATCGCGGACTCGCGAACACTCCCGAAATCGCGGACTCGCGAAAACTCCCGAAATCGCGGACTCGCGTAGTCGCAAACACTCGCGAAATCGCGGACTCGCGAACACTACCGAAATCGCGGACTCGCGAACACCCGCGAAATCGCGGACTCGCGAACACTCGCGAAATCGCGGACTCGCGAAAACTCCCGAAATCGCGGACTCGCGTATTCGCAAACACTCGCGAAATCGCGGACTCGCGAACACTCCCGAAATGGCGGCCTCGCGAACACCCGCGAAATCGCGGACTCGCGAACACTCCCAAAATCGCGGACTCGCGAACACCCGCGAAATCGCGGACTCGCGAAATTGCGGACTCGCGAACACTCCCGAAATCGCGGACTCGCGAACACCCGCGAAATCGCAGACTCGCGAAAACTCGCGAAATCGCGGACTCGCGAAAACTCCCGAAATCGCGGACTCGCGTATTCGCAAACACGACCGAAATCGCGGACTCGCGAACACCCGCGAAATCGCAGACTCGCGAAAACTCGCGAAATCGCGGACTCGCGAAAACTCCCGAAATCGCGGACTCGCGTATTCGCAAACACGACCGAAATCGCGGACTCGCGAACACCCGCGAAATCGCGGACTCGCGAAATCGCGGACTCGAGAACACTCCCGAAATCGCGGACTCGCGAACACCCGCGAAATCGCGGACTCGCGAACAATCGCGAAATCGCGGACTCGCGAAATCGCGGACGCGCGAACACTCCCGAAATCGCGGACTCGCGAACACTCGCGAAATCGCGGACTCGCGAACACTCCCGAAATCGCGGACTCGCGAACACCCGCGAAATCGCGGACTCGCGAAATTTCGGACTCGCGAACACTCCCGAAATGGCGGACTCGCGAACACCCGCGAAATCGCGGACTCGCGAACAATCGCGAAATCGCGGACTCGCGAAATTGCGGACTCGCGAAAACTCCCGAAATCGCGGACTCGCGTACTCGCGAACACCCGCGAAATCGCGGACTCGCGAACACTCCCGAAATCGCGGACTCGCGAACACCCGCGAAATCGCGGACATGCGAAAACTCCCGAAATCGCGGACTCGCGTATTCGCAAACACTCGCGAAATCGCGGACTCGGGAACACTCCCGAAATATCGGACTCGCGAACACCCGCATAATCGCGGACTCGCGAACACCGGCGAAATCGAGGACTCGCGAACAATCGCGAAATCGCGGACTCGCGAAATCGCGGACTCGCGAACACTCCCGAAATCGCGGACTCGCGAACACCCGCGATATCGCGGACTGGCGAAATCGCGGACTCGCAAACACTCGCGAAATCGCGGACTCGCGAACACTCCCGAAATCGCGGACTCGCGAACACCCGCGAAATCGCGGACTCGCGAAAACTACCGAAAACGCGGACTCGCGTACTCGCAAACACTCGCGAAATCGCGGACTCGCGAACACTCCCGAAATCGCGGACTCGCGAACACCCGCGAAATCGCGGACTCGCGAAATCGCGGACTCGCGAACACTCCCGAAATCGCGGACTCGCGAAAACTCCCGAAATCGCGGACTCGCGTAGTCGCAAACACTCGCGAAATCGCGGACTCGCGAACACTACCGAAATCGCGGACTCGCGAACACCCGCGAAATCGCGGACTCGCGAACACTCGCGAAATCGCGGACTCGCGAAAACTCCCGAAATCGCGGACTCGCGTATTCGCAAACACTCGCGAAATCGCGGACTCGCGAACACTCCCGAAATATCGGACTCGCGAACACCCGCGAAATCGCGGACTCGCGAAATCGCGGACTCGCGAACACTCCCGAAATGGCGGACTTGCGAACACCCGCGAAATCGCGGACTCGCGAACACTCGCGAAATCGCGGACTCGCGAACACCCGCGAAATCGAGGACTCGCGAAAAATCGCGAAATCGCGGACTCGCGAAATCGCGGACTCGCGAACACTCCCGAAATCGCGGACTCGCGAACACCCGCGATATCGCGGACTGGCGAAATCGCGGACTCGCAAACACTCGCGAAATCGCGGACTCGCGAACACTCCCGAAATCGCGGACTCGCGAACACCCGCGAAATCGCGGACTCGCGAAATATTGCGAAATCGCGGACTCGCGAACACTCCCGAAATCGCGGACTCGCGAACACCCGCGATATCGCGGACTGGCGAAATCGAGGACTCGCAAACACTCCCGAAATCGCGGACTCGCGAACACCCGCGATATCGCGGACTGGCGAAATCGCGGACTCGCAAACACTCGCGAAATCGCGGACTCGCGAACACTCCCGAAATCGCGGACTCGCGAATACCCGCGAAATCGCGGACTCGCGAAATTGCGGACTCGCGAACACTCCCGAAATCGCGGACTCGCGAAAACTCCCGAAATCGCGGACTCGCAAACACTCGCGAAATCGCGGACTCGCGAACACTCCCGAAATCGCGGACTCGCGAACACCCGCGAAATCGCGGACTCGCGAACACCCGCGAAATCGCGGACTCGCGAAATCGCGGACTCGCGAACACCCGCGAAATCGCAGACTCGCGAAATCGCGGACTCGCGAACACTCCCGAAATCGCGGACTCGCGAAATCGCGGACTCGAGAACACTCCCGAAATCGCGGACTCGCGAACACCCGCGAAATCGGGGACTCGCGAACACCCGCGAAATCGCAGACTCACGAAATCGCGGACTCGCGAACACTCCCGAAATGGCGAACTCGCGAACACCCGCGAAATCGCGGACTCGCGAACACTCGCGAAATCGCGGACTCGCGAACACCCGCGAAATCGCGGACTCGCGAACAATCGCGAAATCGCGGACTCGCGAAATCGCGGACTCGCGAACACTCCCGAAACCGCGGAATCGCGAACACCCGCGATATCGCGGACTGGCGAACACCCGCGATATCGCGGACTGGCGAAATCGCGGACTCGCAAACACTCGCGAAATCGCGGACTCGCGAACACTCCCGAAATCGCGGACTCGCGAACACCCGCGAAATCGCGGACTCGCGAACACCCGCGAAATCGCGGACTCGCGAAATCGCGGACTCGCGAACACTCCCGAAATGGCGAACTCGCGAACACCCGCGAAATCGCGGACTCGCGAACACTCGCGAAATCGCGGACTCGCGAACACTCGCGAAATCTCGGACTCGCGAAAACTACCGAAAACGCGGACTCGCGTATTCGCAAACACTCGCGAAATCGCGGACTCGCGAACACTACCGAAATCGCGGACTCGCGAACACCCGCGAAATCGCGGACTCGCGAAATCGCAGACTCGCGAACACTCCCGAAATCGCAGACTCGCGTACTCGCAAACACTCGCGAAATCGCGGACTCGCGAACACTACCGAAATCGCGGACTCGCGAACACCCGCGAAATCGCGGACTCGCGTACACTCGCGAAATCGCGGACATGCGAAAACTCCCGAAATCGCGGACTCGCGTATTCGCAAACACTCGCGAAATCGCGGACTCGGGAACACTCCCGAAATATCGGACTCGCGAACACCCGCATAATCGCGGACTCGCGAACACCGGCGAAATCGAGGACTCGCGAACAATCGCAAAATCGCGGACTCGCGAAATCGCGGACTCGCGAACACTCCCGAAATCGCGGACTCGCGAACACCCGCGATATCGCGGACTGGCGAAATCGCGGACTCGCAAACACTCGCGAAATCGCGGACTCGCGAACACTCCCGAAATCGCGGACTCGCGAACACCCGCGAAATCGCGGACTCGCGAAAACTACCGAAAACGCGGACTCGCGTACTCGCAAACACTCGCGAAATCGCGGACTCGCGAACACTCCCGAAATCGCGGAATCGCGAACACCCGCGAAATCGCGGACTCGCGAAATCGCGGACTCGCGAACACTCCCGAAATCGCGGACTCGCGAAAACTCCCGAAATCGCGGACTCGCGTAGTCGCAAACACTCGCGAAATCGCGGACTCGCGAACACTACCGAAATCGCGGACTCGCGAACACCCGCGAAATCGCGGACTCGCGAACACTCGCGAAATCGCGGACTCGCGAAAACTCCCGAAATCGCGGACTCGCGTATTCGCAAACACTCGCGAAATCGCGGACTCGCGAACACTCCCGAAATGGCGGCCTCGCGAACACCCGCGAAATCGCGGACTCGCGAACACTCCCAAAATCGCGGACTCGCGAACACCCGCGAAATCGCGGACTCGCGAAATTGCGGACTCGCGAACACTCCCGAAATCGCGGACTCGCGAACACCCGCGAAATCGCAGACTCGCGAAAACTCGCGAAATCGCGGACTCGCGAAAACTCCCGAAATCGCGGACTCGCGTATTCGCAAACACGACCGAAATCGCGGACTCGCGAACACCCGCGAAATCGCAGACTCGCGAAAACTCGCGAAATCGCGGACTCGCGAAAACTCCCGAAATCGCGGACTCGCGTATTCGCAAACACGACCGAAATCGCGGACTCGCGAACACCCGCGAAATCGCGGACTCGCGAAATCGCGGACTCGAGAACACTCCCGAAATCGCGGACTCGCGAACACCCGCGAAATCGCGGACTCGCGAACAATCGCGAAATCGCGGACTCGCGAAATCGCGGACGCGCGAACACTCCCGAAATCGCGGACTCGCGAACACTCGCGAAATCGCGGACTCGCGAACACTCCCGAAATCGCGGACTCGCGAACACCCGCGAAATCGCGGACTCGCGAAATTTCGGACTCGCGAACACTCCCGAAATCGCGGACTCGCGAACACCCGCGAAATCGCAGACTCGCGAAAACTCGCGAAATCGCGGACTCGCGAAAACTCCCGAAATCGCGGACTCGCGTATTCGCAAACACGACCGAAATCGCGGACTCGCGAACACCCGCGAAATCGCGGACTCGCGAAATCGCGGACTCGAGAACACTCCCGAAATCGCGGACTCGCGAACACCCGCGAAATCGCGGACTCGCGAACAATCGCGAAATCGCGAAATCGCGGACGCGCGAACACTCCCGAAATCGCGGACTCGCGAACACTCCCGAAATCGCGGACTCGCGAACACCCGCGATATCGCGGACTGGCGAAATCGCGGACTCGCAAACACTCGCGAAATCGCGGACTCGCGAACACTCCCGAAATCGCGGACTCGCGAACACCCGCGAAATCGCGGACTCGCGAAATATTGCGAAATCGCGGACTCGCGAACACTCCCGAAATCGCGGACTCGCGAACACCCGCGATATCGCGGACTGGCGAAATCGAGGACTCGCAAACACTCCCGAAATCGCGGACTCGCGAACACCCGCGATATCGCGGACTGGCGAAATCGCGGACTCGCAAACACTCGCGAAATCGCGGACTCGCGAACACTCCCGAAATCGCGGACTCGCGAATACCCGCGAAATCGCGGACTCGCGAAATTGCGGACTCGCGAACACTCCCGAAATCGCGGACTCGCGAAAACTCCCGAAATCGCGGACTCGCAAACACTCGCGAAATCGCGGACTCGCGAACACTCCCGAAATCGCGGACTCGCGAACACCCGCGAAATCGCGGACTCGCGAACACCCGCGAAATCGCGGACTCGCGAAATCGCGGACTCGCGAACACCCGCGAAATCGCAGACTCGCGAAATCGCGGACTCGCGAACACTCCCGAAATCGCGGACTCGCGAAATCGCGGACTCGAGAACACTCCCGAAATCGCGGACTCGCGAACACCCGCGAAATCGGGGACTCGCGAACACCCGCGAAATCGCAGACTCACGAAATCGCGGACTCGCGAACACTCCCGAAATGGCGAACTCGCGAACACCCGCGAAATCGCGGACTCGCGAACACTCGCGAAATCGCGGACTCGCGAACACCCGCGAAATCGCGGACTCGCGAACAATCGCGAAATCGCGGACTCGCGAAATCGCGGACTCGCGAACACTCCCGAAACCGCGGAATCGCGAACACCCGCGATATCGCGGACTGGCGAACACCCGCGATATCGCGGACTGGCGAAATCGCGGACTCGCAAACACTCGCGAAATCGCGGACTCGCGAACACTCCCGAAATCGCGGACTCGCGAACACCCGCGAAATCGCGGACTCGCGAACACCCGCGAAATCGCGGACTCGCGAAATCGCGGACTCGCGAACACTCCCGAAATGGCGAACTCGCGAACACCCGCGAAATCGCGGACTCGCGAACACTCGCGAAATCGCGGACTCGCGAACACTCGCGAAATCTCGGACTCGCGAAAACTACCGAAAACGCGGACTCGCGTATTCGCAAACACTCGCGAAATCGCGGACTCGCGAACACTACCGAAATCGCGGACTCGCGAACACCCGCGAAATCGCGGACTCGCGAAATCGCAGACTCGCGAACACTCCCGAAATCGCAGACTCGCGTACTCGCAAACACTCGCGAAATCGCGGACTCGCGAACACTACCGAAATCGCGGACTCGCGAACACCCGCGAAATCGCGGACTCGCGTACACTCGCGAAATCGCGGACATGCGAAAACTCCCGAAATCGCGGACTCGCGTATTCGCAAACACTCGCGAAATCGCGGACTCGGGAACACTCCCGAAATATCGGACTCGCGAACACCCGCATAATCGCGGACTCGCGAACACCGGCGAAATCGAGGACTCGCGAACAATCGCAAAATCGCGGACTCGCGAAATCGCGGACTCGCGAACACTCCCGAAATCGCGGACTCGCGAACACCCGCGATATCGCGGACTGGCGAAATCGCGGACTCGCAAACACTCGCGAAATCGCGGACTCGCGAACACTCCCGAAATCGCGGACTCGCGAACACCCGCGAAATCGCGGACTCGCGAAAACTACCGAAAACGCGGACTCGCGTACTCGCAAACACTCGCGAAATCGCGGACTCGCGAACACTCCCGAAATCGCGGAATCGCGAACACCCGCGAAATCGCGGACTCGCGAAATCGCGGACTCGCGAACACTCCCGAAATCGCGGACTCGCGAAAACTCCCGAAATCGCGGACTCGCGTAGTCGCAAACACTCGCGAAATCGCGGACTCGCGAACACTACCGAAATCGCGGACTCGCGAACACCCGCGAAATCGCGGACTCGCGAACACTCGCGAAATCGCGGACTCGCGAAAACTCCCGAAATCGCGGACTCGCGTATTCGCAAACACTCGCGAAATCGCGGACTCGCGAACACTCCCGAAATGGCGGCCTCGCGAACACCCGCGAAATCGCGGACTCGCGAACACTCCCAAAATCGCGGACTCGCGAACACCCGCGAAATCGCGGACTCGCGAAATTGCGGACTCGCGAACACTCCCGAAATCGCGGACTCGCGAACACCCGCGAAATCGCAGACTCGCGAAAACTCGCGAAATCGCGGACTCGCGAACACCCGCGATATCGCGGACTGGCGAAATCGCGGACTCGCAAACACTCCCGAAATCGCGAACTCTCGAACACCCGCGATATCGCGGACTGGCGAAATCGCGGACTCGCAAACACTCGCGAAATCGCGGACTCGCGAACACTCCCGAAATCGCGGACTCGCGAACACCCGCGAAATCGCGGACTGGCGAAATCGCGGACTCGCAAACACTCCCGAAATCGCGGACTCGCGAACACCCGCGATATCGCGGACTGGCGAAATCGCGGACTCGCGAACACTCCCGAAATCGCGGACTCGCGAACACTCCCGAAATCGCGGACTCGCGAACACTCCCGAAATCGCGGACTCGCGAACACCCGAGGACTCGCGAACAATCGCGAAATCGCGGACTCGCGAAATCGCGGACTCGCGAACACTCCCGAAATCGCGGACTCGCGAACACCCGCGATATCGCGGACTGGCGAAATCGCGGACTCGCAAACACTCGCGAAATCGCGGACTCGCGAACACTCCCGAAATCGCGGACTCGCGAACACCCGCGAAATCGCGGACTCGCGAACACTCCCGAAATCGCGGACTCGCGAACACTCGCGAAATCGCGGGCTCGCGAAATCGCGGACCCGAGAACACTCCCGAAATCGCGGACTCGCGAACACCCGCGAAATCGGGGACTCGCGAACACCCGCGAAATCGCAGACTCGCGAAATCGCGGACTCGCGAACACTCCCGAAATCGCGGACTCGCGAACACCCGCGAAATCGCGGACTCGCGAAATCGCGGACTCGCGAACACTCCCGAAATCGCGGACTCGCGAAAACTCGCGAAATCGCGGACTCGCGTACTCGCAAACACTCGCGAAATCGCGGACTCGCGAACACTACCGAAATCGCGGACTCGCGAACACCCGCGAAATCGCGGACTGGCGAACACTCGCGAAATCGCAAACTCGCGAAAACTCCCGAAATCGCGGACTCGCGTATTCGCAAACACTCGCGAAATCGCGGACTCGCGAACACTCCCGAAATCGCGGACTCGCGAACACTCCCGAAATCGCGGACTCGCGAACACCCGCGAAATCGCGGAGTCGCGAACAATCGCGAAATCGCGGACTCGCGAAATCGCGGACTCGCGAACACTCCCGAAATCGCGGACTAGCGAACACCCTCGATATCGCGGACTGGCGAAATCGCGGACTCGCAAACACTCGCGAAATCGCGGACTCGCGAACACTCCCGAAATCGCAGACTCGCAAACACCGGCGAAATCGCGGACTCGCAAACAATCGCGAAATCGCGGACTCGCGAAATCGCGGACTCGCGAACACTCCCGAAATCGCGGACTCCCGAACACCCGCGATATCGCGGACTGGCGAAATCGCGGACTCGCAAACACTCCCGAAATCGCGGACTCGCGAACACCCGCGATATCGCGGACTGGCGAAATCGCGGACTCGCAAACACTCGCGAAATCGCGGACTCGCGAACACTCCCGAAATCGCGGACTCGCGAACACCAGCGAAATCGCGGACTCGCGAAATTGCGGACTCGCGAACACTCCCGAAATCGCGGACTCGCGAACACTCCCGAAATCGCGGGCTCGCGAACACTCCCGAAATCGCGGACTCGCGAACACCCGCGAAATCGCGGACTCGCGAACAATCGCGAAATCGCGGACTCGCGAAATCGCGGACTCGCGAACACTCCCGAAATCGCGGACTCGCGAACACCCGCGATATCGCGGACTGGCGAAATCGCGGACTCGCAAACACTCGCGAAATCGCGGACTCGCAAACACTCGCGAAATCGCGGACTCGCGAACACTCCCGAAATCGCAGACTCGCGAACACCCGCGAAATCGCGGACTCGCTAACAATCGCGAAATCGCGGACTCGCGAAATCGCGGACTCGCGAACACTCCCGAAATCGCGGACTCGCGAACACCCGCGATATCGTGGACTGGCGAAATCGCGGACTCGCAAACACTCCCGAAATCGCGGACTCGGGAACACCCGCGATATCGCGGACTGGCGAAATCGCGGACTCGCAAACACTCGCGAAATCGCGGACTCGCGAACACTCCCGAAATCGCGGACTCGCGAACACCCGCGAAATCGCGGACTCGCGAAATTGCGGACTCGCGAACACTACCGAAATCGCGGACTCGCGAACACTCCCGAAATCGCGGGCTCGCGAACACTCCCGAAATCGCGGACTCGCGAACACCCGCGAAATCGCGGACTCGCGAACAATCGCGAAATCGCGGACTCGCGAAATCGCGGACTCGCGAACACTCCCGAAATCGCGGACTCGCGAACACCCGCGATATCGCGGACTGGCGAAATCGCGGACTCGCAAACACTCGCGAAATCGGGGACTCGCGAACACTCCCGAAATCGCGGACTCGCGAACACCCGCGAAATCGCGGACTCGCGAAATCGCGGACTCGCGAACACCCGAAATCGCAGACTCGCGAAAACTCGCGAAATCGCGGACTCGCGTAATCGCGGGCTCGCGAAATCGCGGACTCGCGAACACTCCCGAAATCGCGGACTCGCGAACACCCGCGAAATCGCGGACTCGCGAAATCGCTGACTCGCGAACACTCCCGAAATCGCGGACTCGCGAAAACTCGCGAAATCGCGGACTCGCGTACTCGCAAACACTCGCGAAATCGCGGACTCGCGAACACTACCGAAATCGCGGACTCGCGAACACCCGCGAAATCGCGGACTGGCGAACACCCGCGATATCGCGGACTGGCGAAATCGCGGACTCGCAAACACTCGCGAAATCGCGGACTCGCGAACAATCCCGAAATCGCGGACTCGCGAACACCCGCGAAATCTCGGACTCGCGAACAATCGCGAAATCGCGGACTCGCGAACACTCCCGAAATCGCGGACTGGCGAAATCGCGGACTCGCAAACACTCCCGAAATCGCGGACTCGCGAACACCCGCGATATCGCGGACTGGCGAAATCGCGGACTCGCAAACACTCGCGAAATCGCGGAATCGCGAACACTCCCGAAATCGCGGACTCGCGAACACCCGCGATATCGCGGACTGGCGAAATCGCGGACTCGCGAACACCCGCGAAATCGCGGACTCGCGAAATCGCGGACTCGCGAACACCCGCGAAATCGCGGACTCGCGAAATCGCGGACTCGCGAACACTCCCGAAATCGCGGACTCGCGAACACCCGCGAAATCGCGGACTGGCGAACACTCGCGAAATCGCGGACTCGCGAACACCCGCGAAATCGCGGACTCGCGAACAATCGCGAAATCGCGAACCCTCCCGAAATCGCGGACTCGCAAACACTCGCGAAATCGCGGACTCGCGAACACTACCGAAATCGCGGACTCGCGAACACCCGCGAAATCGCGGACTGGCGAACACCCGCGATATCGCGGACTGGCGAAATCGCGGACTCGCAAACACTCGCGAAATCGCGGACTCGCGAACAATCCCGAAATCGCGGACTCGCGAACACCCGCGAAATCTCGGACTCGCGAACAATCGCGAAATCGCGGACTCGCGAACACTCCCGAAATCGCGGACTGGCGAAATCGCGGACTCGCAAACACTCCCGAAATCGCGGGCTCGCGAACACTCCCGAAATCGCGGACTCGCGAACACCCGCGAAATCGCGGACTCGCGAACAATCGCGAAATCGCGGACTCGCGAAATCGCGGACTCGCGAACACTCCCGAAATCGCGGACTCGCGAACACCCGCGATATCGCGGACTGGCGAAATCGCGGACTCGCAAACACTCGCGAAATCGCGGACTCGCAAACACTCGCGAAATCGCGGACTCGCGAACACTCCCGAAATCGCAGACTCGCGAACACCCGCGAAATCGCGGACTCGCTAGCAATCGCGAAATCGCGGACTCGCGAAATCGCGGACTCGCGAACACTCCCGAAATCGCGGACTCGCGAACACCCGCGATATCGTGGACTGGCGAAATCGCGGACTCGCAAACACTCCCGAAATCGCGGACTCGGGAACACCCGCGATATCGCGGACTGGCGAAATCGCGGACTCGCAAACACTCGCGAAATCGCGGACTCGCGAACACTCCCGAAATCGCGGACTCGCGAACACCCGCGAAATCGCGGACTCGCGAAATTGCGGACTCGCGAACACTCCCGAAATCGCGGACTCGCGAACACTCCCGAAATCGCGGGCTCGCGAACACTCCCGAAATCGCGGACTCGCGAACACCCGCGAAATCGCGGACTCGCGAACAATCGCGAAATCGCGGACTCGCGAAATCGCGGACTCGCGAACACTCCCGAAATCGCGGACTCGCGAACACCCGCGAAATCGCGGACTCGCGAACAATCGCGAAATCGCGGACTCGCGAAATCGCGGACGCGCGAACACTCCCGAAATCGCGGACTCGCGAACACTCGCGAAATCGCGGACTCGCGAACACTCCCGAAATCGCGGACTCGCGAACACCCGCGAAATCGCGGACTCGCGAAATTTCGGACTCGCGAACACTCCCGAAATCGCGGACTCGCGAACACCCGCGAAATCGCAGACTCGCGAAAACTCGCGAAATCGCGGACTCGCGAAAACTCCCGAAATCGCGGACTCGCGTATTCGCAAACACGACCGAAATCGCGGACTCGCGAACACCCGCGAAATCGCGGACTCGCGAAATCGCGGACTCGAGAACACTCCCGAAATCGCAGACTCGCGAAAACTCGCGAAATCGCGGACACGCGAAAACTCCCGAAATCGCGGACTCGCGTATTCGCAAACACGACCGAAATCGCGGACTCGCGAACACCCGCGAAATCGCGGACTCGCGAAATCGCGGACTCGAGAACACTCCCGAAATCGCGGACTCGCGAACACCCGCGAAATCTCGGACTCGCGAAAACTACCGAAAACGCGGACTCGCGTATTCGCAAACACTCGCGAAATCGCGGACTCGCGAACACTACCGAAATCGCGGACTCGCGAACACCCGCGAAATCGCGGACTCGCGAAATCGCAGACTCGCGAACACTCCCGAAATCGCGGACTCGCGTACTCGCAAACACTCGCGAAATCGCGGACTCGCGAACACTACCGAAATCGCGGACTCGCGAACACCCGCGAAATCGCGGACTCGCGTACACTCGCGAAATCGCGGACATGCGAAAACTCCCGAAATCGCGGACTCGCGTATTCCCAAACACTCGCGAAATCGCGGACTCGGGAACACTCCCGAAATATCGGACTCGCGAACACCCGCATAATCGCGGACTCGCGAACACCGGCGAAATCGAGGACTCGCGAACAATCGCAAAATCGCGGACTCGCGAAATCGCGGACTCGCGAAATCGCGGACTCGCGAACACTCCCGAAATCGCGGACTCGCGAACACCCGCGATATCGCGGACTGGCGAAATCGCGGACTCGCAAACACTCGCGAAATCGCGGACTCGCGAACACTCCCGAAATCGCGGACTCGCGAACACCCGCGAAATCGCGGACTCGCGAAAACTACCGAAAACGCGGACTCGCGTACTCGCAAACACTCGCGAAATCGCGGACTCGCGAACACTCCCGAAATCGCGGAATCGCGAACACCCGCGAAATCGCGGACTCGCGAAATCGCGGACTCGCGAACACTCCCGAAATCGCGGACTCGCGAAAACTCCCGAAATCGCGGACTCGCGTAGTCGCAAACACTCGCGAAATCGCGGACTCGCGAACACTACCGAAATCGCGGACTCGCGAACACCCGCGAAATCGCGGACTCGCGAACACTCGCGAAATCGCGGACTCGCGAAAACTCCCGAAATCGCGGACTCGCGTATTCGCAAACACTCGCGAAATCGCGGACTCGCGAACACTCCCGAAATATCGGACTCGCGAACACCCGCGAAATCGCGGACTCGCGAAATCGCGGACTCGCGAACACTCCCGAAATGGCGGACTCGCGAACACCCGCGAAATCGCGGACTCGCGAACACTCCCAAAATCGCGGACTCGCGAACACCCGCGAAATCGCGGACTCGCGAAATTGCGGACTCGCGAACACTCCCGAAATCGCGGACTCGCGAACACCCGCGAAATCGCAGACTCGCGAAAACTCGCGAAATCGCGGACTCGCGAAAACTCCCGAAATCGCGGACTCGCGTATTCGCAAACACGACCGAAATCGCGGACTCGCGAACACCCGCGAAATCGCGGACTCGCGAAATCGCGGACTCGAGAACACTCCCGAAATCGCGGACTCGCGAACACCCGCGAAATCGCGGACTCGCGAACAATCGCGAAATCGCGGACTCGCGAAATCGCGGACGCGCGAACACTCCCGAAATCGCGGACTCGCGAACACTCCCGAAATCGCGGACTCGCGAACACCCGCGAAATCGCGGACTCGCGAAAACTACCGAAAACGCGGACTCGCGTACTCGCGAACACCCGCGAAATCGCAGACTCGCGAAATCGCGGACTCGCGAACACTCCCGAAATCGCGGACTCGCGAAAACTCCCGAAATCCCGGACTCGCGTACTCGCAAACACTCGCGAACACTACCGAAATCGCGGACTCGCGAACACCCGCGAAATCGCGGACTCGCGAAATTGCGGACTCGCGAACACTCCCGAAATCGCGGACTCGCGAACACTCCCGAAATCGCGGACTCGCGAACACCCGCGATATCGCGGACTGGCGAAATCGCGGACTCGCAAACACTCGCGAAATCGCGGACTCGCGAACACTCCCGAAATAGCGGACTCGCGAACACCCGCGAAATCGCGGACTCGCGAAATTGCGGACTCGCGAACACTCCCGAAATCGCGGACTCGCGAACACTCCCGAAATCGCGGACTCGCGAACACTCCCGAAATCGCGGACTCGCGAACACCCGCGGACTCGCGAACAATCGCGAAATCGCGGACTCGCGAAATCGCGGACTCGCGAACACTCCCGAAATCGCGGACTCGCGAACACCCGCGATATCGCGGACTGGCGAAATCGCGGACTCGCAAACACTCGCGAAATCGCGGACTCACGAACACTCCCGAAATCGCGGACTCGCAAACACTCGCGAAATCGCGGACTCACGAACACTCCCGAAATCGCGGACTCGCGAACACCCGCGAAATCGCGGACTCGCGAACACTCCCGAAATCGCGGACTCGCGAACACCCGCGAAATCGGGGACTCGCGAACACCCGCGAAATCGAAGACTCGCGAAATCGCGGACTCGCGAACACTCCCGAAATCGCGGACTCGCGAACACCCGCGAAATCGCGGACTCGCGAAATCGCGGACTCGCGAACACTCCCGAAATCGCGGACTCGCGAAAACTCGCGAAATCGCGGACTCGCGTACTCGCAAACACTCGCGAAATCGCGGACTCGCGAACACTACCGAAATCGCGGACTCGCGAACACCCGCGAAATCGCGGACTGGCGAACACTCGCGAAATCGCGGACTCGCGAAAACTCCCGAAATCGCGGACTCGCGTATTCGCAAACACTCGCGAAATCGCGAAAACCCGCGAAATCGCGGACTGGCGAACACTCCCGAAATCGCGGACTCGCGTACTCGCGAACACCCGCGAAATCGCGGACTCGCGAACACTACCGAAATCGCGTACTCGCGAACACCCGCGAAATCGCGGACTCGCGAACACTCGCGGACTCGAGAACACTCCCGAAATCGCGGACTCGCGAACACCCGCGAAATCGCGGACTCGCGAACAATCGCGAAATCGCGGACTCGCGAAATCGCGGACTCGCGAACACTCCCGAAATCGCGGACTCGCGAAAACTCCCGAAATCGCGGACTCGCGGACTCGCGAATACCCGCGAAATCGGGGACTCGCGAACACTCCCGAAATCGCGGACTCGCGAAAACTCGCGAAATCGCGGACTCGCGTACTCGCAAACACTCGCGAAATCGCGGACTCGCGAACACTACCGAAATCGCGGACTCGCGAACACCCGCGAAATCGCGGACTCGCGAACACCCGCGAAATCGGGGACTCGCGAACACCCGCGAAATCGCAGACTCGCGAAATCGCGGACTCGCGAACACTCCCGAAATCGCGGACTCGCGAACACCCGCGAAATCGCGGACTCGCGAAATCGCGGACTCGCGAACACTCCCGAAATCGCGGACTCGCGAAAACTGCCGAAATCGCGGACTCGCGTACTCGCGAACACCCGCGAAATCGCGGACTCGCGAACACTCGCGAAATCGCGGACTCGCGAAATCGCGGACTCGAGAACACTCCCGAAATCGCGGACTCGCGAACACCCGCGAAATCGCGGACTCGCGAACAATCGCGAAATCGCGGACTCGCGAAATCGCGGACTCGCGAACACTCCCGAAATCGCGGACTCGCGAAAACTCCCGAAATCGCGGACTCGCGTACTCTCGAACACCCGCGAAATTGCGGACTCGCGAACACTCCCGAAATCGCGGACTCGCGAACACTCGCGAAATCGCGGACTCGCGAAATCGCGGACTCGAGAACACTCCCGAAATGGCGGACTCGCGAACACCCGCGAAATCGCGGACTCGCGAACAATCGCGAAATCGCGGACTCGCGAAATTGCGGACTCGCGAAAACTCCCGAAATCGCGGACTCGCGTACTCGCGAACACCCGCGAAATCGCGGACTCGCGAACACTCCCGAAATCGCGGACTCGCGAACACCCGCGAAATCGCGGACATGCGAAAACTCCCGAAATCGCGGACTCGCGTATTCGCAAACACTCGCGAAATCGCGGACTCGGGAACACTCCCGAAATATCGGACTCGCGAACACCCGCATAATCGCGGACTCGCGAACACCGGCGAAATCGAGGACTCGCGAACAATCGCGAAATCGCGGACTCGCGAAATCGCGGACTCGCGAACACTCCCGAAATCGCGGACTCGCGAACACCCGCGATATCGCGGACTGGCGAAATCGCGGACTCGCAAACACTCGCGAAATCGCGGACTCGCGAACACTCCCGAAATCGCGGACTCGCGAACACCCGCGAAATCGCGGACTCGCGAAAACTACCGAAAACGCGGACTCGCGTACTCGCAAACACTCGCGAAATCGCGGACTCGCGAACACTCCCGAAATCGCGGACTCGCGAACACCCGCGAAATCGCGGACTCGCGAAATCGCGGACTCGCGAACACTCCCGAAATCGCGGACTCGCGAAAACTCCCGAAATCGCGGACTCGCGTAGTCGCAAACACTCGCGAAATCGCGGACTCGCGAACACTACCGAAATCGCGGACTCGCGAACACCCGCGAAATCGCGGACTCGCGAACACTCGCGAAATCGCGGACTCGCGAAAACTCCCGAAATCGCGGACTCGCGTATTCGCAAACACTCGCGAAATCGCGGACTCGCGAACACTCCCGAAATATCGGACTCGCGAACACCCGCGAAATCGCGGACTCGCGAAATCGCGGACTCGCGAACACTCCCGAAATGGCGGACTTGCGAACACCCGCGAAATCGCGGACTCGCGAACACTCGCGAAATCGCGGACTCGCGAACACCCGCGAAATCGAGGACTCGCGAAAAATCGCGAAATCGCGGACTCGCGAAATCGCGGACTCGCGAACACTCCCGAAATCGCGGACTCGCGAACACCCGCGTTATCGCGGACTGGCGAAATCGCGGACTCGCAAACACTCGCGAAATCGCGGACTCGCGAACACTCCCGAAATCGCGGACTCGCGAACACCCGCGAAATCGCGGACTCGCGAAATATTGCGAAATCGCGGACTCGCGAACACTCCCGAAATCGCGGACTCGCGAACACCCGCGATATCGCGGACTGGCGAAATCGAGGACTCGCAAACACTCCCGAAATCGCGGACTCGCGAACACCCGCGATATCGCGGACTGGCGAAATCGCGGACTCGCAAACACTCGCGAAATCGCGGACTCGCGAACACTCCCGAAATCGCGGACTCGCGAATACCCGCGAAATCGCGGACTCGCGAAATTGCGGACTCGCGAACACTCCCGAAATCGCGGACTCGCGAAAACTCCCGAAATCGCGGACTCGCGAACACTCCCGAACTCGCGGACTCGCGAACACTCCCGAAATCGCGGAATCGCGAACACCCGCGATATCGCGGACTCGCAAACACTCGCGAAATCGCGGACTCGCGAACACTCCCGAAATCGCGGACTCGCGAACACCCGCGAAATCGCGGACTCGCGAACACCCGCGAAATCGCGGACTCGCGAAATCGCGGACTCGCGAACACCCGCGAAATCGCAGACTCACGAAATCGCGGACTCGCGAACACTCCCGAAATGGCGAACTCGCGAACACCCGCGAAATCGCGGACTCGCGAACACTCGCGAAATCGCGGACTCGCGAACACCCGCGAAATCGCGGACTCGCGAACAATCGCGAAATCGCGGACTCGCGAAATCGCGGACTCGCGAACACTCCCGAAACCGCGGAATCGCGAACACCCGCGATATCGCGGACTGGCGAACACCCGCGATATCGCGGACTGGCGAAATCGCGGACTCGCAAACACTCGCGAAATCGCGGACTCGCGAACACTCCCGAAATCGCGGACTCGCGAACACCCGCGAAATCGCGGACTCGCGAACACCCGCGAAATCGCGGACTCGCGAAATCGCGGACTCGCGAACACTCCCGAAATGGCGAACTCGCGAACACCCGCGAAATCGCGGACTCGCGAACACTCGCGAAATCGCGGACTCGCGAACACTCGCGAAATCTCGGACTCGCGAAAACTACCGAAAACGCGGACTCGCGTATTCGCAAACACTCGCGAAATCGCGGACTCGCGAACACTACCGAAATCGCGGACTCGCGAACACCCGCGAAATCGCGGACTCGCGAAATCGCAGACTCGCGAACACTCCCGAAATCGCGGACTCGCGTACTCGCAAACATTCGCGAAATCGCGGACTCGCGAACACTACCGAAATCGCGGACTCGCGAACACCCGCGAAATCGCGGACTCGCGTACACTCGCGAAATCGCGGACATGCGAAAACTCCCGAAATCGCGGACTCGCGTATTCGCAAACACTCGCGAAATCGCGGACTCGCGAACACTCCCGAAATATCGGACTCGCGAACACCCGCGAAATCGCGGACTAGCGAAATCGCGGACTCGCGAACACTCCCGAAATGGCGGCCTCGCGAACACCCGCGAAATCGCGGACTCGCGAACACTCCCAAAATCGCGGACTCGCGAACACCCGCGAAATCGCGGACTCGCGAAATTGCGGACTCGCGAACACTCCCGAAATCGCGGACTCGCGAACACCCGCGAAATCGCAGACTCGCGAAAACTCGCGAAATCGCGGACTCGCGAAAACTCCCGAAATCGCGGACTCGCGTATTCGCAAACACGACCGAAATCGCGGACTCGCGAACACCCGCGAAATCGCGGACTCGCGAAATCGCGGACTCGAGAACACTCCCGAAATCGCGGACTCGCGAACACCCGCGAAATCGCGGACTCGCGAACAATCGCGAAATCGCGGACTCGCGAAATCGCGGACGCGCGAACACTCCCGAAATCGCGGACTCGCGAACACTCCCGAAATCGCGGACTCGCGAACACCCGCGAAATCGCGGACTCGCGAAAACTACCGAAAACGCGGACTCGCGTACTCGCGAACACCCGCGAAATCGCAGACTCGCGAAATCGCGGACTCGCGAACACTCCCGAAATCGCGGACTCGCGAAAACTCCTGAAATCCCGGACTCGCGTACTCGCAAACACTCGCGAACACAACCGAAATCGCGGACTCGCGAACACCCTCGAAATCGCGGACTCGCGAACACTCGCGAAATCGCGGACTCGCGAAAACTCCCGAAATCGCGGAGTCGCGTATTCGCAAACACTCGCGAAATCGCGGACTCGCGAACACTCCCGAAATATCGGACTCGCGAACACCCGCGAAATCGCGGACTCGCGAACACTCCCGAAATCGCGGACTCGCGAACACCCGCGATATCGCGGACTGGCGAAATCGCGGACTCGCAAACACTCCCGAAATCGCGAACTCTCGAACACCCGCGATATCGCGGACTGGCGAAATCGCGGACTCGCAAACACTCGCGAAATCGCGGACTCGCGAACACTCCCGAAATCGCGGACTCGCGAACACCCGCGAAATCGCGGACTGGCGAAATCGCGGACTCGCAAACACTCCCGAAATCGCGGACTCGCGAACACCCGCGATATCGCGGACTGGCGAAATCGCGGACTCGCGAACACTCCCGAAATCGCGGACTCGCGAACACTCCCGAAATCGCGGACTCGCGAACACTCCCGAAATCGCGGACTCGCGAACACCCGCGAAATCGCGGACTCGCGAACAATCGCGAAATCGCGGACTCGCGAAATCGCGGACTCGCGAACACTCCCGAAATCGCGGACTCGCGAACACCCGCGATATCGCGGACTGGCGAAATCGCGGACTCGCAAACACTCGCGAAATCGCGGAATCGCGAACACTCCCGAAATCGCGGACTCGCGAACACCCGCGAAATCGCGGACTCGCAAACAATCGCGAAATCGCGGACTCGCGAAATCGCGGACTCGCGAACACTCCCGAAATCGCGGACTCCCGAACACCCGCGATATCGCGGACTGGCGAAATCGCGGACTCGCAAACACTCGCGAAATCGCGGAATCGCGAACACTCCCGAAATCGCGGACTCGCGAACACCCGCGAAATCGCGGACTCGCAAACAATCGCGAAATCGCGGACTCCCGAAATCGCGGACTCGCGAACACTCCCGAAATCGCGGACTCGCGAACACTCCCGAAATCGCGGACTCGCGAACACCCGCGAAATCGCGGACTGGCGAACACTCGCGAAATCGCGGACTCGCGAAAACTCCCGAAATCGCGGACTCGCGTAGTCGCAAACACTCGCGAAATCGCGGACTCGCGAACACTACCGAAATCGCGGACTCGCGAACACCCGCGAAATCGCGGACTCGCGAACACTCGCGAAATCGCGGACTCGCGAAAACTCCCGAAATCGCGGACTCGCGTATTCGCAAACACTCGCGAAATCGCGGACTCGCGAACACTCCCGAAATATCGGACTCGCGAACACCCGCGAAATCGCGGACTCGCGAAATCGCGGACTCGCGAACACTCCCGAAATGGCGGACTCGCGAACACCCGCGAAATCGCGGACTCGCGAACACTCCCAAAATCGCGGACTCGCGAACACCCGCGAAATCGCGGACTCGCGAAATTGCGGACTCGCGAACACTCCCGAAATCGCGGACTCGCGAACACCCGCGAAATCGCAGACTCGCGAAAACTCGCGAAATCGCGGACTCGCGAAAACTCCCGAAATCGCGGACTCGCGTATTCGCAAACACGACCGAAATCGCGGACTCGCGAACACCCGCGAAATCGCGGACTCGCGAAATCGCGGACTCGAGAACACTCCCGAAATCGCGGACTCGCGAACACCCGCGAAATCGCGGACTCGCGAACAATCGCGAAATCGCGGACTCGCGAAATCGCGGACGCGCGAACACTCCCGAAATCGCGGACTCGCGAACACTCCCGAAATCGCGGACTCGCGAACACCCGCGAAAACGCGGACTCGCGAAAACTACCGAAAACGCGGACTCGCGTACTCGCGAACACCCGCGAAATCGCAGACTCGCGAAATCGCGGACTCGCGAACACTCCCGAAATCGCGGACTCGCGAAAACTCCCGAAATCCCGGACTCGCGTACTCGCAAACACTCGCGAACACTACCGAAATCGCGGACTCGCGAACACCCGCGAAATCGCGGACTCGCGAAATTGCGGACTCGCGAACACTCCCGAAATCGCGGACTCGCGAACACTCCCGAAATCGCGGACTCGCGAACACCCGCGATATCGCGGACTGGCGAAATCGCGGACTCGCAAACACTCGCGAAATCGCGGACTCGCGAACACTCCCGAAATAGCGGACTCGCGAACACCCGCGAAATCGCGGACTCGCGAAATTGCGGACTCGCGAACACTCCCGAAATCGCGGACTCGCGAACACTCCCGAAATCGCGGACTCGCGAACACTCCCGAAATCGCGGACTCGCGAACACCCGCGGACTCGCGAACAATCGCGAAATCGCGGACTCGCGAAATCGCGGACTCGCGAACACTCCCGAAATCGCGGACTCGCGAACACCCGCGATATCGCGGACTGGCGAAATCGCGGACTCGCAAACACTCGCGAAATCGCGGACTCACGAACACTCCCGAAATCGCGGACTCGCAAACACTCGCGAAATCGCGGACTCACGAACACTCCCGAAATCGCGGACTCGCGAACACCCGCGAAATCGCGGACTCGCGAACACTCCCGAAATCGCGGACTCGCGAACACTCCCGAAATCGCGGACTCGCGAACACCCGCGATATCGCGGACTGGCGAAATCGCGGACTCGCAAACACTCGCGAAATCGCGGACTCGCGAACACTCCCGAAATCGCGGACTCGCGAACACCCGCGAAATCGCGGACTCGCGAAAACTACCGAAAACGCGGACTCGCGTACTCGCAAACACTCGCGAAATCGCGGACTCGCGAACACTCCCGAAATCGCGGAATCGCGAACACCCGCGAAATCGCGGACTCGCGAAATCGCGGACTCGCGAACACTCCCGAAATCGCGGACTCGCGAAAACTCCCGAAATCGCGGACTCGCGTAGTCGCAAACACTCGCGAAATCGCGGACTCGCGAACACTACCGAAATCGCGGACTCGCGAACACCCGCGAAATCGCGGACTCGCGAACACTCGCGAAATCGCGGACTCGCGAAAACTCCCGAAATCGCGGACTCGCGTATTCGCAAACACTCGCGAAATCGCGGACTCGCGAACACTCCCGAAATATCGGACTCGCGAACACCCGCGAAATCGCGGACTCGCGAAATCGCGGACTCGCGAACACTCCCGAAATGGCGGACTCGCGAACACCCGCGAAATCGCGGACTCGCGAACACTCCCAAAATCGCGGACTCGCGAACACCCGCGAAATCGCGGACTCGCGAAATTGCGGACTCGCGAACACTCCCGAAATCGCGGACTCGCGAACACCCGCGAAATCGCAGACTCGCGAAAACTCGCGAAATCGCGGACTCGCGAAAACTCCCGAAATCGCGGACTCGCGTATTCGCAAACACGACCGAAATCGCGGACTCGCGAACACCCGCGAAATCGCGGACTCGCGAAATCGCGGACTCGAGAACACTCCCGAAATCGCGGACTCGCGAACACCCGCGAAATCGCGGACTCGCGAACAATCGCGAAATCGCGGACTCGCGAAATCGCGGACGCGCGAACACTCCCGAAATCGCGGACTCGCGAACACTCCCGAAATCGCGGACTCGCGAACACCCGCGAAATCGCGGACTCGCGAAAACTACCGAAAACGCGGACTCGCGTACTCGCGAACACCCGCGAAATCGCAGACTCGCGAAATCGCGGACTCGCGAACACTCCCGAAATCGCGGACTCGCGAAAACTCCCGAAATCCCGGACTCGCGTACTCGCAAACACTCGCGAACACTACCGAAATCGCGGACTCGCGAACACCCGCGAAATCGCGGACTCGCAAAATTGCGGACTCGCGAACACTCCCGAAATCGCGGACTCGCGAACACTCCCGAAATCGCGGACTCGCGAACACCCGCGATATCGCGGACTGGCGAAATCGCGGACTCGCAAACACTCGCGAAATCGCGGACTCGCGAACACTCCCGAAATAGCGGACTCGCGAACACCCGCGAAATCGCGGACTCGCGAAATTGCGGACTCGCGAACACTCCCGAAATCGCGGACTCGCGAACACTCCCGAAATCGCGGACTCGCGAACACTCCCGAAATCGCGGACTCGCGAACACCCGCGGACTCGCGAACAATCGCGAAATCGCGGACTCGCGAAATCGCGGACTCGCGAACACTCCCGAAATCGCGGACTCGCGAACACCCGCGATATCGCGGACTGGCGAAATCGCGGACTCGCAAACACTCGCGAAATCGCGGACTCACGAACACTCCCGAAATCGCGGACTCGCAAACACTCGCGAAATCGCGGACTCACGAACACTCCCGAAATCGCGGACTCGCGAACACCCGCGAAATCGCGGACTCGCGAACACTCCCGAAATCGCGGACTCGCGAACACCCGCGAAATCGGGGACTCGCGAACACCCGCGAAATCGAAGACTCGCGAAATCGCGGACTCGCGAACACTCCCGAAATCGCGGACTCGCGAACACCCGCGAAATCGCGGACTCGCGAAATCGCGGACTCGCGAACACTCCCGAAATCGCGGACTCGCGAAAACTCGCGAAATCGCGGACTCGCGTACTCGCAAACACTCGCGAAATCGCGGACTCGCGAACACTACCGAAATCGCGGACTCGCGAACACCCGCGAAATCGCGGACTGGCGAACACTCGCGAAATCGCGGACTCGCGAAAACTCCCGAAATCGCGGACTCGCGTATTCGCAAACACTCGCGAAATCGCGAAAACCCGCGAAATCGCGGACTGGCGAACACTCCCGAAATCGCGGACTCGCGTACTCGCGAACACCCGCGAAATCGCGGACTCGCGAACACTACCGAAATCGCGTACTCGCGAACACCCGCGAAATCGCGGACTCGCGAACACTCGCGGACTCGAGAACACTCCCGAAATCGCGGACTCGCGAACACCCGCGAAATCGCGGACTCGCGAACAATCGCGAAATCGCGGACTCGCGAAATCGCGGACTCGCGAACACTCCCGAAATCGCGGACTCGCGAAAACTCCCGAAATCGCGGACTCGCGGACTCGCGAATACCCGCGAAATCGGGGACTCGCGAACACTCCCGAAATCGCGGACTCGCGAAAACTCGCGAAATCGCGGACTCGCGTACTCGCAAACACTCGCGAAATCGCGGACTCGCGAACACTACCGAAATCGCGGACTCGCGAACACCCGCGAAATCGCGGACTCGCGAACACCCGCGAAATCGGGGACTCGCGAACACCCGCGAAATCGCAGACTCGCGAAATCGCGGACTCGCGAACACTCCCGAAATCGCGGACTCGCGAACACCCGCGAAATCGCGGACTCGCGAAATCGCGGACTCGCGAACACTCCCGAAATCGCGGACTCGCGAAAACTGCCGAAATCGCGGACTCGCGTACTCGCGAACACCCGCGAAATCGCGGACTCGCGAACACTCGCGAAATCGCGGACTCGCGAAATCGCGGACTCGAGAACACTCCCGAAATCGCGGACTCGCGAACACCCGCGAAATCGCGGACTCGCGAACAATCGCGAAATCGCGGACTCGCGAAATCGCGGACTCGCGAACACTCCCGAAATCGCGGACTCGCGAAAACTCCCGAAATCGCGGACTCGCGTACTCTCGAACACCCGCGAAATTGCGGACTCGCGAACACTCCCGAAATCGCGGACTCGCGAACACTCGCGAAATCGCGGACTCGCGAAATCGCGGACTCGAGAACACTCCCGAAATGGCGGACTCGCGAACACCCGCGAAATCGCGGACTCGCGAACAATCGCGAAATCGCGGACTCGCGAAATTGCGGACTCGCGAAAACTCCCGAAATCGCGGACTCGCGTACTCGCGAACACCCGCGAAATCGCGGACTCGCGAACACTCCCGAAATCGCGGACTCGCGAACACCCGCGAAATCGCGGACATGCGAAAACTCCCGAAATCGCGGACTCGCGTATTCGCAAACACTCGCGAAATCGCGGACTCGGGAACACTCCCGAAATATCGGACTCGCGAACACCCGCATAATCGCGGACTCGCGAACACCGGCGAAATCGAGGACTCGCGAACAATCGCGAAATCGCGGACTCGCGAAATCGCGGACTCGCGAACACTCCCGAAATCGCGGACTCGCGAACACCCGCGATATCGCGGACTGGCGAAATCGCGGACTCGCAAACACTCGCGAAATCGCGGACTCGCGAACACTCCCGAAATCGCGGACTCGCGAACACCCGCGAAATCGCGGACTCGCGAAAACTACCGAAAACGCGGACTCGCGTACTCGCAAACACTCGCGAAATCGCGGACTCGCGAACACTCCCGAAATCGCGGACTCGCGAACACCCGCGAAATCGCGGACTCGCGAAATCGCGGACTCGCGAACACTCCCGAAATCGCGGACTCGCGAAAACTCCCGAAATCGCGGACTCGCGTAGTCGCAAACACTCGCGAAATCGCGGACTCGCGAACACTACCGAAATCGCGGACTCGCGAACACCCGCGAAATCGCGGACTCGCGAACACTCGCGAAATCGCGGACTCGCGAAAACTCCCGAAATCGCGGACTCGCGTATTCGCAAACACTCGCGAAATCGCGGACTCGCGAACACTCCCGAAATATCGGACTCGCGAACACCCGCGAAATCGCGGACTCGCGAAATCGCGGACTCGCGAACACTCCCGAAATGGCGGACTTGCGAACACCCGCGAAATCGCGGACTCGCGAACACTCGCGAAATCGCGGACTCGCGAACACCCGCGAAATCGAGGACTCGCGAAAAATCGCGAAATCGCGGACTCGCGAAATCGCGGACTCGCGAACACTCCCGAAATCGCGGACTCGCGAACACCCGCGATATCGCGGACTGGCGAAATCGCGGACTCGCAAACACTCGCGAAATCGCGGACTCGCGAACACTCCCGAAATCGCGGACTCGCGAACACCCGCGAAATCGCGGACTCGCGAAATATTGCGAAATCGCGGACTCGCGAACACTCCCGAAATCGCGGACTCGCGAACACCCGCGATATCGCGGACTGGCGAAATCGAGGACTCGCAAACACTCCCGAAATCGCGGACTCGCGAACACCCGCGATATCGCGGACTGGCGAAATCGCGGACTCGCAAACACTCGCGAAATCGCGGACTCGCGAACACTCCCGAAATCGCGGACTCGCGAATACCCGCGAAATCGCGGACTCGCGAAATTGCGGACTCGCGAACACTCCCGAAATCGCGGACTCGCGAAAACTCCCGAAATCGCGGACTCGCGAACACTCCCGAACTCGCGGACTCGCGAACACTCCCGAAATCGCGGAATCGCGAACACCCGCGATATCGCGGACTCGCAAACACTCGCGAAATCGCGGACTCGCGAACACTCCCGAAATCGCGGACTCGCGAACACCCGCGAAATCGCGGACTCGCGAACACCCGCGAAATCGCGGACTCGCGAAATCGCGGACTCGCGAACACCCGCGAAATCGCAGACTCACGAAATCGCGGACTCGCGAACACTCCCGAAATGGCGAACTCGCGAACACCCGCGAAATCGCGGACTCGCGAACACTCGCGAAATCGCGGACTCGCGAACACCCGCGAAATCGCGGACTCGCGAACAATCGCGAAATCGCGGACTCGCGAAATCGCGGACTCGCGAACACTCCCGAAACCGCGGAATCGCGAACACCCGCGATATCGCGGACTGGCGAACACCCGCGATATCGCGGACTGGCGAAATCGCGGACTCGCAAACACTCGCGAAATCGCGGACTCGCGAACACTCCCGAAATCGCGGACTCGCGAACACCCGCGAAATCGCGGACTCGCGAACACCCGCGAAATCGCGGACTCGCGAAATCGCGGACTCGCGAACACTCCCGAAATGGCGAACTCGCGAACACCCGCGAAATCGCGGACTCGCGAACACTCGCGAAATCGCGGACTCGCGAACACTCGCGAAATCTCGGACTCGCGAAAACTACCGAAAACGCGGACTCGCGTATTCGCAAACACTCGCGAAATCGCGGACTCGCGAACACTACCGAAATCGCGGACTCGCGAACACCCGCGAAATCGCGGACTCGCGAAATCGCAGACTCGCGAACACTCCCGAAATCGCGGACTCGCGTACTCGCAAACACTCGCGAAATCGCGGACTCGCGAACACTACCGAAATCGCGGACTCGCGAACACCCGCGAAATCGCGGACTCGCGTACACTCGCGAAATCGCGGACATGCGAAAACTCCCGAAATCGCGGACTCGCGTATTCGCAAACACTCGCGAAATCGCGGACTCGCGAACACTCCCGAAATATCGGACTCGCGAACACCCGCGAAATCGCGGACTCGCGAACACTCCCGAAATCGCGGACTCCCGAACACCCGCGATATCGCGGACTGGCGAAATCGCGGACTCGCAAACACTCCCGAAATCGCGGACTCGCGAACACCCGCGATATCGCGGACTGGCGAAATCGCGGACTCGCAAACACTCGCGAAATCGCGGACTCGCGAACACTCCCGAAATCGCGGACTCGCGAACACCAGCGAAATCGCGGACTCGCGAAATTGCGGACTCGCGAACACTCCCGAAATCGCGGACTCGCGAACACTCCCGAAATCGCGGGCTCGCGAACACTCCCGAAATCGCGGGCTCGCGAACACTCCCGAAATCGCGGACTCGCGAACACCCGCGAAATCGCGGACTCGCGAACAATCGCGAAATCGCGGACTCGCGAAATCGCGGACTCGCGAACACTCCCGAAATCGCGGACTCGCGAACACCCGCGATATCGCGGACTGGCGAAATCGCGGACTCGCAAACACTCGCGAAATCGCGGACTCGCAAACACTCGCGAAATCGCGGACTCGCGAACACTCCCGAAATCGCAGACTCGCGAACACCCGCGAAATCGCGGACTCGCTAACAATCGCGAAATCGCGGACTCGCAAAATCGCGGACTCGCGAACACTCCCGAAATCGCGGACTCGCGAACACCCGCGATATCGTGGACTGGCGAAATCGCGGACTCGCAAACACTCCCGAAATCGCGGACTCGGGAACACCCGCGATATCGCGGACTGGCGAAATCGCGGACTCGCAAACACTCGCGAAATCGCGGACTCGCGAACACTCCCGAAATCGCGGACTCGCGAACACCCGCGAAATCGCGGACTCGCGAAATTGCGGACTCGCGAACACTCCCGAAATCGCGGACTCGCGAACACTCCCGAAATCGCGGGCTCGCGAACACTCCCGAAATCGCGGACTCGCGAACACCCGCGAAATCGCGGACTCGCGAACAATCGCGAAATCGCGGACTCGCGAAATCGCGGACTCGCGAACACTCCCGAAATCGCGGACTCGCGAACACCCGCGATATCGCGGACTGGCGAAATCGCGGACTCGCAAACACTCGCGAAATCGGGGACTCGCGAACACTCCCGAAATCGCGGACTCGCGAACACCCGCGAAATCGCGGACTCGCGAACACCCGAAATCGCAGACTCGCGAAAACTCGCGAAATCGCGGACTCGCGTAATCGCGGGCTCGCGAAATCGCGGACTCGCGAACACTCCCGAAATCGCGGACTCGCGAACACCCGCGAAATCGCGGACTCGCGAAATCGCTGACTCGCGAACACTCCCGAAATCGCGGACTCGCGAAAACTCGCGAAATCGCGGACTCGCGTACTCGCAAACACTCGCGAAATCGCGGACTCGCGAACACTACCGAAATCGCGGACTCGCGAACACCCGCGAAATCGCGGACTGGCGAACACCCGCGATATCGCGGACTGGCGAAATCGCGGACTCGCAAACACTCGCGAAATCGCGGACTCGCGAACAATCCCGAAATCGCGGACTCGCGAACACCCGCGAAATCTCGGACTCGCGAACAATCGCGAAATCGCGGACTCGCGAACACTCCCGAAATCGCGGACTGGCGAAATCGCGGACTCGCAAACACTCCCGAAATCGCGGACTCGCGAACACCCGCGATATCGCGGACTGGCGAAATCGCGGACTCGCAAACACTCGCGAAATCGCGGAATCGCGAACACTCCCGAAATCGCGGACTCGCGAACACCCGCGATATCGCGGACTGGCGAAATCGCGGACTCGCGAACACCCGCGAAATCGCGGACTCGCGAAATCGCGGACTCGCGAAATTGCGGACTCGCGAACACTCCCGAAATCGCGGACTCGCGAACACCCGCGAAATCGCAGACTCGCGAAAACTCGCGAAATCGCGGACTCGCGAAAACTCCCGAAATCGCGGACTCGCGTATTCGCAAACACGACCGAAATCGCGGACTCGCGAACACCCGCGAAATCGCGGACTCGCGAAATCGCGGACTCGAGAACACTCCCGAAATCGCGGACTCGCGAACACCCGCGAAATCGCGGACTCGCGAACAATCGCGAAATCGCGGACTCGCGAAATCGCGGACGCGCGAACACTCCCGAAATCGCGGACTCGCGAACACTCCCGAAATCGCGGACTCGCGAACACCCGCGAAATCGCGGACTCGCGAAAACTACCGAAAACGCGGACTCGCGTACTCGCGAACACCCGCGAAATCGCAGACTCGCGAAATCGCGGACTCGCGAACACTCCCGAAATCGCGGACTCGCGAAAACTCCTGAAATCCCGGACTCGCGTACTCGCAAACACTCGCGAACACAACCGAAATCGCGGACTCGCGAACACCCTCGAAATCGCGGACTCGCGAACACTCGCGAAATCGCGGACTCGCGAAAACTCCCGAAATCGCGGAGTCGCGTATTCGCAAACACTCGCGAAATCGCGGACTCGCGAACACTCCCGAAATATCGGACTCGCGAACACCCGCGAAATCGCGGACTCGCGAACACTCCCGAAATCGCGGACTCGCGAACACCCGCGATATCGCGGACTGGCGAAATCGCGGACTCGCAAACACTCCCGAAATCGCGAACTCTCGAACACCCGCGATATCGCGGACTGGCGAAATCGCGGACTCGCAAACACTCGCGAAATCGCGGACTCGCGAACACTCCCGAAATCGCGGACTCGCGAACACCCGCGAAATCGCGGACTGGCGAAATCGCGGACTCGCAAACACTCCCGAAATCGCGGACTCGCGAACACCCGCGATATCGCGGACTGGCGAAATCGCGGACTCGCGAACACTCCCGAAATCGCGGACTCGCGAACACTCCCGAAATCGCGGACTCGCGAACACTCCCGAAATCGCGGACTCGCGAACACCCGCGAAATCGCGGACTCGCGAACAATCGCGAAATCGCGGACTCGCGAAATCGCGGACTCGCGAACACTCCCGAAATCGCGGACTCGCGAACACCCGCGATATCGCGGACTGGCGAAATCGCGGACTCGCAAACACTCGCGAAATCGCGGAATCGCGAACACTCCCGAAATCGCGGACTCGCGAACACCCGCGAAATCGCGGACTCGCAAACAATCGCGAAATCGCGGACTCGCGAAATCGCGGACTCGCGAACACTCCCGAAATCGCGGACTCCCGAACACCCGCGATATCGCGGACTGGCGAAATCGCGGACTCGCAAACACTCGCGAAATCGCGGAATCGCGAACACTCCCGAAATCGCGGACTCGCGAACACCCGCGAAATCGCGGACTCGCAAACAATCGCGAAATCGCGGACTCCCGAAATCGCGGACTCGCGAACACTCCCGAAATCGCGGACTCGCGAACACTCCCGAAATCGCGGACTCGCGAACACCCGCGAAATCGCGGACTGGCGAACACTCGCGAAATCGCGGACTCGCGAAAACTCCCGAAATCGCGGACTCGCGTAGTCGCAAACACTCGCGAAATCGCGGACTCGCGAACACTACCGAAATCGCGGACTCGCGAACACCCGCGAAATCGCGGACTCGCGAACACTCGCGAAATCGCGGACTCGCGAAAACTCCCGAAATCGCGGACTCGCGTATTCGCAAACACTCGCGAAATCGCGGACTCGCGAACACTCCCGAAATATCGGACTCGCGAACACCCGCGAAATCGCGGACTCGCGAAATCGCGGACTCGCGAACACTCCCGAAATGGCGGACTCGCGAACACCCGCGAAATCGCGGACTCGCGAACACTCCCAAAATCGCGGACTCGCGAACACCCGCGAAATCGCGGACTCGCGAAATTGCGGACTCGCGAACACTCCCGAAATCGCGGACTCGCGAACACCCGCGAAATCGCAGACTCGCGAAAACTCGCGAAATCGCGGACTCGCGAAAACTCCCGAAATCGCGGACTCGCGTATTCGCAAACACGACCGAAATCGCGGACTCGCGAACACCCGCGAAATCGCGGACTCGCGAAATCGCGGACTCGAGAACACTCCCGAAATCGCGGACTCGCGAACACCCGCGAAATCGCGGACTCGCGAACAATCGCGAAATCGCGGACTCGCGAAATCGCGGACGCGCGAACACTCCCGAAATCGCGGACTCGCGAACACTCCCGAAATCGCGGACTCGC
Source organism: Conger conger (assembly GCF_963514075.1). Lineage (NCBI taxonomy): Eukaryota > Metazoa > Chordata > Actinopteri > Anguilliformes > Congridae > Conger > Conger conger. The sequence continues at coordinate 51,655,756 of NC_083770.1, read as the reverse complement.
GAACACCCGCGAAAACGCGGACTCGCGAAAACTACCGAAAACGCGGACTCGCGTACTCGCGAACACCCGCGAAATCGCAGACTCGCGAAATCGCGGACTCGCGAACACTCCCGAAATCGCGGACTCGCGAAAACTCCCGAAATCCCGGACTCGCGTACTCGCAAACACTCGCGAACACTACCGAAATCGCGGACTCGCGAACACCCGCGAAATCGCGGACTCGCGAAATTGCGGACTCGCGAACACTCCCGAAATCGCGGACTCGCGAACACTCCCGAAATCGCGGACTCGCGAACACCCGCGATATCGCGGACTGGCGAAATCGCGGACTCGCAAACACTCGCGAAATCGCGGACTCGCGAACACTCCCGAAATAGCGGACTCGCGAACACCCGCGAAATCGCGGACTCGCGAAATTGCGGACTCGCGAACACTCCCGAAATCGCGGACTCGCGAACACTCCCGAAATCGCGGACTCGCGAACACTCCCGAAATCGCGGACTCGCGAACACCCGCGGACTCGCGAACAATCGCGAAATCGCGGACTCGCGAAATCGCGGACTCGCGAACACTCCCGAAATCGCGGACTCGCGAACACCCGCGATATCGCGGACTGGCGAAATCGCGGACTCGCAAACACTCGCGAAATCGCGGACTCACGAACACTCCCGAAATCGCGGACTCGCAAACACTCGCGAAATCGCGGACTCACGAACACTCCCGAAATCGCGGACTCGCGAACACCCGCGAAATCGCGGACTCGCGAACACTCCCGAAATCGCGGACTCGCGAACACTCCCGAAATCGCGGACTCGCGAACACCCGCGATATCGCGGACTGGCGAAATCGCGGACTCGCAAACACTCGCGAAATCGCGGACTCGCGAACACTCCCGAAATCGCGGACTCGCGAACACCCGCGAAATCGCGGACTCGCGAAAACTACCGAAAACGCGGACTCGCGTACTCGCAAACACTCGCGAAATCGCGGACTCGCGAACACTCCCGAAATCGCGGAATCGCGAACACCCGCGAAATCGCGGACTCGCGAAATCGCGGACTCGCGAACACTCCCGAAATCGCGGACTCGCGAAAACTCCCGAAATCGCGGACTCGCGTAGTCGCAAACACTCGCGAAATCGCGGACTCGCGAACACTACCGAAATCGCGGACTCGCGAACACCCGCGAAATCGCGGACTCGCGAACACTCGCGAAATCGCGGACTCGCGAAAACTCCCGAAATCGCGGACTCGCGTATTCGCAAACACTCGCGAAATCGCGGACTCGCGAACACTCCCGAAATATCGGACTCGCGAACACCCGCGAAATCGCGGACTCGCGAAATCGCGGACTCGCGAACACTCCCGAAATGGCGGACTCGCGAACACCCGCGAAATCGCGGACTCGCGAACACTCCCAAAATCGCGGACTCGCGAACACCCGCGAAATCGCGGACTCGCGAAATTGCGGACTCGCGAACACTCCCGAAATCGCGGACTCGCGAACACCCGCGAAATCGCAGACTCGCGAAAACTCGCGAAATCGCGGACTCGCGAAAACTCCCGAAATCGCGGACTCGCGTATTCGCAAACACGACCGAAATCGCGGACTCGCGAACACCCGCGAAATCGCGGACTCGCGAAATCGCGGACTCGAGAACACTCCCGAAATCGCGGACTCGCGAACACCCGCGAAATCGCGGACTCGCGAACAATCGCGAAATCGCGGACTCGCGAAATCGCGGACGCGCGAACACTCCCGAAATCGCGGACTCGCGAACACTCCCGAAATCGCGGACTCGCGAACACCCGCGAAATCGCGGACTCGCGAAAACTACCGAAAACGCGGACTCGCGTACTCGCGAACACCCGCGAAATCGCAGACTCGCGAAATCGCGGACTCGCGAACACTCCCGAAATCGCGGACTCGCGAAAACTCCCGAAATCCCGGACTCGCGTACTCGCAAACACTCGCGAACACTACCGAAATCGCGGACTCGCGAACACCCGCGAAATCGCGGACTCGCAAAATTGCGGACTCGCGAACACTCCCGAAATCGCGGACTCGCGAACACTCCCGAAATCGCGGACTCGCGAACACCCGCGATATCGCGGACTGGCGAAATCGCGGACTCGCAAACACTCGCGAAATCGCGGACTCGCGAACACTCCCGAAATAGCGGACTCGCGAACACCCGCGAAATCGCGGACTCGCGAAATTGCGGACTCGCGAACACTCCCGAAATCGCGGACTCGCGAACACTCCCGAAATCGCGGACTCGCGAACACTCCCGAAATCGCGGACTCGCGAACACCCGCGGACTCGCGAACAATCGCGAAATCGCGGACTCGCGAAATCGCGGACTCGCGAACACTCCCGAAATCGCGGACTCGCGAACACCCGCGATATCGCGGACTGGCGAAATCGCGGACTCGCAAACACTCGCGAAATCGCGGACTCACGAACACTCCCGAAATCGCGGACTCGCAAACACTCGCGAAATCGCGGACTCACGAACACTCCCGAAATCGCGGACTCGCGAACACCCGCGAAATCGCGGACTCGCGAACACTCCCGAAATCGCGGACTCGCGAACACCCGCGAAATCGGGGACTCGCGAACACCCGCGAAATCGAAGACTCGCGAAATCGCGGACTCGCGAACACTCCCGAAATCGCGGACTCGCGAACACCCGCGAAATCGCGGACTCGCGAAATCGCGGACTCGCGAACACTCCCGAAATCGCGGACTCGCGAAAACTCGCGAAATCGCGGACTCGCGTACTCGCAAACACTCGCGAAATCGCGGACTCGCGAACACTACCGAAATCGCGGACTCGCGAACACCCGCGAAATCGCGGACTGGCGAACACTCGCGAAATCGCGGACTCGCGAAAACTCCCGAAATCGCGGACTCGCGTATTCGCAAACACTCGCGAAATCGCGAAAACCCGCGAAATCGCGGACTGGCGAACACTCCCGAAATCGCGGACTCGCGTACTCGCGAACACCCGCGAAATCGCGGACTCGCGAACACTACCGAAATCGCGTACTCGCGAACACCCGCGAAATCGCGGACTCGCGAACACTCGCGGACTCGAGAACACTCCCGAAATCGCGGACTCGCGAACACCCGCGAAATCGCGGACTCGCGAACAATCGCGAAATCGCGGACTCGCGAAATCGCGGACTCGCGAACACTCCCGAAATCGCGGACTCGCGAAAACTCCCGAAATCGCGGACTCGCGGACTCGCGAATACCCGCGAAATCGGGGACTCGCGAACACTCCCGAAATCGCGGACTCGCGAAAACTCGCGAAATCGCGGACTCGCGTACTCGCAAACACTCGCGAAATCGCGGACTCGCGAACACTACCGAAATCGCGGACTCGCGAACACCCGCGAAATCGCGGACTCGCGAACACCCGCGAAATCGGGGACTCGCGAACACCCGCGAAATCGCAGACTCGCGAAATCGCGGACTCGCGAACACTCCCGAAATCGCGGACTCGCGAACACCCGCGAAATCGCGGACTCGCGAAATCGCGGACTCGCGAACACTCCCGAAATCGCGGACTCGCGAAAACTGCCGAAATCGCGGACTCGCGTACTCGCGAACACCCGCGAAATCGCGGACTCGCGAACACTCGCGAAATCGCGGACTCGCGAAATCGCGGACTCGAGAACACTCCCGAAATCGCGGACTCGCGAACACCCGCGAAATCGCGGACTCGCGAACAATCGCGAAATCGCGGACTCGCGAAATCGCGGACTCGCGAACACTCCCGAAATCGCGGACTCGCGAAAACTCCCGAAATCGCGGACTCGCGTACTCTCGAACACCCGCGAAATTGCGGACTCGCGAACACTCCCGAAATCGCGGACTCGCGAACACTCGCGAAATCGCGGACTCGCGAAATCGCGGACTCGAGAACACTCCCGAAATGGCGGACTCGCGAACACCCGCGAAATCGCGGACTCGCGAACAATCGCGAAATCGCGGACTCGCGAAATTGCGGACTCGCGAAAACTCCCGAAATCGCGGACTCGCGTACTCGCGAACACCCGCGAAATCGCGGACTCGCGAACACTCCCGAAATCGCGGACTCGCGAACACCCGCGAAATCGCGGACATGCGAAAACTCCCGAAATCGCGGACTCGCGTATTCGCAAACACTCGCGAAATCGCGGACTCGGGAACACTCCCGAAATATCGGACTCGCGAACACCCGCATAATCGCGGACTCGCGAACACCGGCGAAATCGAGGACTCGCGAACAATCGCGAAATCGCGGACTCGCGAAATCGCGGACTCGCGAACACTCCCGAAATCGCGGACTCGCGAACACCCGCGATATCGCGGACTGGCGAAATCGCGGACTCGCAAACACTCGCGAAATCGCGGACTCGCGAACACTCCCGAAATCGCGGACTCGCGAACACCCGCGAAATCGCGGACTCGCGAAAACTACCGAAAACGCGGACTCGCGTACTCGCAAACACTCGCGAAATCGCGGACTCGCGAACACTCCCGAAATCGCGGACTCGCGAACACCCGCGAAATCGCGGACTCGCGAAATCGCGGACTCGCGAACACTCCCGAAATCGCGGACTCGCGAAAACTCCCGAAATCGCGGACTCGCGTAGTCGCAAACACTCGCGAAATCGCGGACTCGCGAACACTACCGAAATCGCGGACTCGCGAACACCCGCGAAATCGCGGACTCGCGAACACTCGCGAAATCGCGGACTCGCGAAAACTCCCGAAATCGCGGACTCGCGTATTCGCAAACACTCGCGAAATCGCGGACTCGCGAACACTCCCGAAATATCGGACTCGCGAACACCCGCGAAATCGCGGACTCGCGAAATCGCGGACTCGCGAACACTCCCGAAATGGCGGACTTGCGAACACCCGCGAAATCGCGGACTCGCGAACACTCGCGAAATCGCGGACTCGCGAACACCCGCGAAATCGAGGACTCGCGAAAAATCGCGAAATCGCGGACTCGCGAAATCGCGGACTCGCGAACACTCCCGAAATCGCGGACTCGCGAACACCCGCGATATCGCGGACTGGCGAAATCGCGGACTCGCAAACACTCGCGAAATCGCGGACTCGCGAACACTCCCGAAATCGCGGACTCGCGAACACCCGCGAAATCGCGGACTCGCGAAATATTGCGAAATCGCGGACTCGCGAACACTCCCGAAATCGCGGACTCGCGAACACCCGCGATATCGCGGACTGGCGAAATCGAGGACTCGCAAACACTCCCGAAATCGCGGACTCGCGAACACCCGCGATATCGCGGACTGGCGAAATCGCGGACTCGCAAACACTCGCGAAATCGCGGACTCGCGAACACTCCCGAAATCGCGGACTCGCGAATACCCGCGAAATCGCGGACTCGCGAAATTGCGGACTCGCGAACACTCCCGAAATCGCGGACTCGCGAAAACTCCCGAAATCGCGGACTCGCGAACACTCCCGAACTCGCGGACTCGCGAACACTCCCGAAATCGCGGAATCGCGAACACCCGCGATATCGCGGACTCGCAAACACTCGCGAAATCGCGGACTCGCGAACACTCCCGAAATCGCGGACTCGCGAACACCCGCGAAATCGCGGACTCGCGAACACCCGCGAAATCGCGGACTCGCGAAATCGCGGACTCGCGAACACCCGCGAAATCGCAGACTCACGAAATCGCGGACTCGCGAACACTCCCGAAATGGCGAACTCGCGAACACCCGCGAAATCGCGGACTCGCGAACACTCGCGAAATCGCGGACTCGCGAACACCCGCGAAATCGCGGACTCGCGAACAATCGCGAAATCGCGGACTCGCGAAATCGCGGACTCGCGAACACTCCCGAAACCGCGGAATCGCGAACACCCGCGATATCGCGGACTGGCGAACACCCGCGATATCGCGGACTGGCGAAATCGCGGACTCGCAAACACTCGCGAAATCGCGGACTCGCGAACACTCCCGAAATCGCGGACTCGCGAACACCCGCGAAATCGCGGACTCGCGAACACCCGCGAAATCGCGGACTCGCGAAATCGCGGACTCGCGAACACTCCCGAAATGGCGAACTCGCGAACACCCGCGAAATCGCGGACTCGCGAACACTCGCGAAATCGCGGACTCGCGAACACTCGCGAAATCTCGGACTCGCGAAAACTACCGAAAACGCGGACTCGCGTATTCGCAAACACTCGCGAAATCGCGGACTCGCGAACACTACCGAAATCGCGGACTCGCGAACACCCGCGAAATCGCGGACTCGCGAAATCGCAGACTCGCGAACACTCCCGAAATCGCGGACTCGCGTACTCGCAAACACTCGCGAAATCGCGGACTCGCGAACACTACCGAAATCGCGGACTCGCGAACACCCGCGAAATCGCGGACTCGCGTACACTCGCGAAATCGCGGACATGCGAAAACTCCCGAAATCGCGGACTCGCGTATTCGCAAACACTCGCGAAATCGCGGACTCGCGAACACTCCCGAAATATCGGACTCGCGAACACCCGCGAAATCGCGGACTCGCGAACACTCCCGAAATCGCGGACTCCCGAACACCCGCGATATCGCGGACTGGCGAAATCGCGGACTCGCAAACACTCCCGAAATCGCGGACTCGCGAACACCCGCGATATCGCGGACTGGCGAAATCGCGGACTCGCAAACACTCGCGAAATCGCGGACTCGCGAACACTCCCGAAATCGCGGACTCGCGAACACCAGCGAAATCGCGGACTCGCGAAATTGCGGACTCGCGAACACTCCCGAAATCGCGGACTCGCGAACACTCCCGAAATCGCGGGCTCGCGAACACTCCCGAAATCGCGGGCTCGCGAACACTCCCGAAATCGCGGACTCGCGAACACCCGCGAAATCGCGGACTCGCGAACAATCGCGAAATCGCGGACTCGCGAAATCGCGGACTCGCGAACACTCCCGAAATCGCGGACTCGCGAACACCCGCGATATCGCGGACTGGCGAAATCGCGGACTCGCAAACACTCGCGAAATCGCGGACTCGCAAACACTCGCGAAATCGCGGACTCGCGAACACTCCCGAAATCGCAGACTCGCGAACACCCGCGAAATCGCGGACTCGCTAACAATCGCGAAATCGCGGACTCGCAAAATCGCGGACTCGCGAACACTCCCGAAATCGCGGACTCGCGAACACCCGCGATATCGTGGACTGGCGAAATCGCGGACTCGCAAACACTCCCGAAATCGCGGACTCGGGAACACCCGCGATATCGCGGACTGGCGAAATCGCGGACTCGCAAACACTCGCGAAATCGCGGACTCGCGAACACTCCCGAAATCGCGGACTCGCGAACACCCGCGAAATCGCGGACTCGCGAAATTGCGGACTCGCGAACACTCCCGAAATCGCGGACTCGCGAACACTCCCGAAATCGCGGGCTCGCGAACACTCCCGAAATCGCGGACTCGCGAACACCCGCGAAATCGCGGACTCGCGAACAATCGCGAAATCGCGGACTCGCGAAATCGCGGACTCGCGAACACTCCCGAAATCGCGGACTCGCGAACACCCGCGATATCGCGGACTGGCGAAATCGCGGACTCGCAAACACTCGCGAAATCGGGGACTCGCGAACACTCCCGAAATCGCGGACTCGCGAACACCCGCGAAATCGCGGACTCGCGAACACCCGAAATCGCAGACTCGCGAAAACTCGCGAAATCGCGGACTCGCGTAATCGCGGGCTCGCGAAATCGCGGACTCGCGAACACTCCCGAAATCGCGGACTCGCGAACACCCGCGAAATCGCGGACTCGCGAAATCGCTGACTCGCGAACACTCCCGAAATCGCGGACTCGCGAAAACTCGCGAAATCGCGGACTCGCGTACTCGCAAACACTCGCGAAATCGCGGACTCGCGAACACTACCGAAATCGCGGACTCGCGAACACCCGCGAAATCGCGGACTGGCGAACACCCGCGATATCGCGGACTGGCGAAATCGCGGACTCGCAAACACTCGCGAAATCGCGGACTCGCGAACAATCCCGAAATCGCGGACTCGCGAACACCCGCGAAATCTCGGACTCGCGAACAATCGCGAAATCGCGGACTCGCGAACACTCCCGAAATCGCGGACTGGCGAAATCGCGGACTCGCAAACACTCCCGAAATCGCGGACTCGCGAACACCCGCGATATCGCGGACTGGCGAAATCGCGGACTCGCAAACACTCGCGAAATCGCGGAATCGCGAACACTCCCGAAATCGCGGACTCGCGAACACCCGCGATATCGCGGACTGGCGAAATCGCGGACTCGCGAACACCCGCGAAATCGCGGACTCGCGAAATCGCGGACTCGCGAACACCCGCGAAATCGCGGACTCGCGAAATCGCGGACTCGCGAACACTCCCGAAATCGCGGACTCGCGAACACCCGCGAAATCGCGGACTGGCGAACACTCGCGAAATCGCGGACTCGCGAAAACCCGCGAAATCGCGGACTCGCGAACACTCCCGAAATCGCGGACTCGCGAACACCCGCGATATCGCGGACTGGCGAAATCGCGGACTCGCGAACACCCGCGAAATCGCGGACTCGCGAAATCGCGGACTCGCGAACACCCGCGAAATCGCGGACTCGCGAAATCGCGGACTCGCGAACACTCCCGAAATCGCGGACTCGCGAACACCCGCGAAATCGCGGACTGGCGAACACTCGCGAAATCGCGGACTCGCGAAAACCCGCGAAATCGCGGACTCGCGAACAATCGCGAAATCGCGAACCCTCCCGAAATCGCGGACTCGCGAACACTCCCGAAATCGCGGACTCGCGAACACCCGCGATATCGCGGACTGGCGAAATCGCGGACTCGCAAACACTCCCGAAATCGCGGACTCGCGAACACCCGCGATATCGCGGACTGGCGAAATCGCGGACTCGCAAACACTCGCGAAATCGCGGACTCGCGAACACTCCCGAAATCGCGGACTCGCGAACACCAGCGAAATCGCGGACTCGCGAAATTGCGGACTCGCGAACACTCCCGAAATCGCGGACTCGCGAACACTCCCGAAATCGCGGGCTCGCGAACACTCCCGAAATCGCGGACTCGCGAACACCCGCGAAATCGCGGACTCGCGAACAATCGCGAAATCGCGGACTCGCGAAATCGCGGACTCGCGAACACTCCCGAAATCGCGGACTCGCGAACACCCGCGATATCGCGGACTGGCGAAATCGCGGACTCGCAAACACTCGCGAAATCGCGGACTCGCAAACACTCGCGAAATCGCGGACTCGCGAACACTCCCGAAATCGCAGACTCGCGAACACCCGCGAAATCGCGGACTCGCTAACAATCGCGAAATCGCGGACTCGCGAAATCGCGGACTCGCGAACACTCCCGAAATCGCGGACTCGCGAACACCCGCGATATCGTGGACTGGCGAAATCGCGGACTCGCAAACACTCCCGAAATCCCGGACTCGGGAACACCCGCGATATCGCGGACTGGCGAAATCGCGGACTCGCAAACACTCGCGAAATCGCGGACTCGCGAACACTCCCGAAATCGCGGACTCGCGAACACCCGCGAAATCGCGGACTCGCGAAATTGCGGACTCGCGAACACTCCCGAAATCGCGGACTCGCGAACACTCCCGAAATCGCGGGCTCGCGAACACTCGCGAAATCGCGGACTCGCGAACAATCCCGAAATCGCGGACTCGCGAACACCCGCGAAATCTCGGACTCGCGAACAATCGCGAAATCGCGGACTCGCGAACACTCCCGAAATCGCGGACTGGCGAAATCGCGGACTCGCAAACACTCCCGAAATCGCGGACTCGCGAACACCCGCGATATCGCGGACTGGCGAAATCGCGGACTCGCAAACACTCGCGAAATCGCGGAATCGCGAACACTCCCGAAATCGCGGACTCGCGAACACCCGCGATATCGCGGACTGGCGAAATCGCGGACTCGCGAACACCCGCGAAATCGCGGACTCGCGAAATCGCGGACTCGCGAACACCCGCGAAATCGCGGACTCGCGAAATCGCGGACTCGCGAACACTCCCGAAATCGCGGACTCGCGAACACCCGCGAAATCGCGGACTGGCGAACACTCGCGAAATCGCGGACTCGCGAACACCCGCGAAATTGCGGACTCGCGAACAATCGCGAAATCGCGAACCCTCCCGAAATCGCGGACTCGCGAACACTCCCGAAATCGCGGACTCGCGAACACCCGCGATATCGCGGACTGGCGAAATCGCGGACTCGCAAACACTCCCGAAATCGCGGACTCGCGAACACCCGCGATATCGCGGACTGGCGAAATCGCGGACTCGCAAACACTCGCGAAATCGCGGACTCGCGAACACTCCCGAAATCGCGGACTCGCGAACACCAGCGAAATCGCGGACTCGCGAAATTGCGGACTCGCGAACACTCCCGAAATCGCGGACTCGCGAACACTCCCGAAATCGCGGGCTCGCGAACACTCCCGAAATCGCGGACTCGCGAACACCCGCGAAATCGCGGACTCGCGAACAATCGCGAAATCGCGGACTCGCGAAATCGCGGACTCGCGAACACTCCCGAAATCGCGGACTCGCGAACACCCGCGATATCGCGGACTGGCGAAATCGCGGACTCGCAAACACTCGCGAAATCGCGGACTCGCAAACACTCGCGAAATCGCGGACTCGCGAACACTCCCGAAATCGCAGACTCGCGAACACCCGCGAAATCGCGGACTCGCTAACAATCGCGAAATCGCGGACTCGCGAAATCGCGGACTCGCGAACACTCCCGAAATCGCGGACTCGCGAACACCCGCGATATCGTGGACTGGCGAAATCGCGGACTCGCAAACACTCCCGAAATCGCGGACTCGGGAACACCCGCGATATCGCGGACTGGCGAAATCGCGGACTCGCAAACACTCGCGAAATCGCGGACTCGCGAACACTCCCGAAATCGCGGACTCGCGAACACCCGCGAAATCGCGGACTCGCGAAATTGCGGACTCGCGAACACTCCCGAAATCGCGGACTCGCGAACACTCCCGAAATCGCGGGCTCGCGAACACTCCCGAAATCGCGGACTCGCGAACACCCGCGAAATCGCGGACTCGCGAACAATCGCGAAATCGCGGACTCGCGAAATCGCGGACTCGCGAACACTCCCGAAATCGCGGACTCGCGAACACCCGCGATATCGCGGACTGGCGAAATCGCGGACTCGCAAACACTCGCGAAATCGGGGACTCGCGAACACTCCCGAAATCGCGGACTCGCGAACACCCGCGAAATCGCGGACTCGCGAAATCGCGGACTCGCGAACACTCCCGAAATCGCAGACTCGCGAAAACTCGCGAAATCGCGGACTCGCGTAATCGCGGGCTCGCGAAATCGCGGACTCGCGAACACTCCCGAAATCGCGGACTCGAACACCCGCGAAATCGCGGACTCGCGAAATCACTGACTCGCGAACACTCCCGAAATCGCGGACTCGCGAAAACTCGCGAAATCGCGGACTCGCGTACTCGCAAACACTCGCGAAATCGCGGACTCGCGAACACTACCGAAATCGCGGACTCGCGAACACCCGCGAAATCGCGGACTGGCGAACACCCGCGATATCGCGGACTGGCGAAATCGCGGACTCGCAAACACTCGCGAAATCGCGGACTCGCGAACACTCCCGAAATCGCGGACTCGCGAACACCAGCGAAATCGCGGACTCGCGAAATTGCGGACTCGCGAACACTCCCGAAATCGCGGACTCGCGAACACTCCCGAAATCGCGGGCTCGCGAACACTCCCGAAATCGCGGACTCGCGAACACCCGCGAAATCGCGGACTCGCGAACAATCGCGAAATCGCGGACTCGCGAAATCGCGGACTCGCGAACACTCCCGAAATCGCGGACTCGCGAACACCCGCGATATCGCGGACTGGCGAAATCGCGGACTCGCAAACACTCGCGAAATCGCGGACTCGCAAACACTCGCGAAATCGCGGACTCGCGAACACTCCCGAAATCGCAGACTCGCGAACACCCGCGAAATCGCGGACTCGCTAACAATCGCGAAATCGCGGACTCGCGAAATCGCGGACTCGCGAACACTCCCGAAATCGCGGACTCGCGAACACCCGCGATATCGTGGACTGGCGAAATCGCGGACTCGCAAACACTCCCGAAATCGCGGACTCGGGAACACCCGCGATATCGCGGACTGGCGAAATCGCGGACTCGCAAACACTCGCGAAATCGCGGACTCGCGAACACTCCCGAAATCGCGGACTCGCGAACACCCGCGATATCGCGGACTGGCGAAATCGCGGACTCGCAAACACTCGCGAAATCGGGGACTCGCGAACACTCCCGAAATCGCGGACTCGCGAACACCCGCGAAATCGCGGACTCGCGAAATCGCGGACTCGCGAACACCCGAAATCGCAGACTCGCGAAAACTCGCGAAATCGCGGACTCGCGTAATCGCGGGCTCGCGAAATCGCGGACTCGCGAACACTCCCGAAATCGCGGACTCGCGAACACCCGCGAAATCGCGGACTCGCGAAATCGCTGACTCGCGAACACTCCCGAAATCGCGGACTCGCGAAAACTCGCGAAATCGCGGACTCGCGTACTCGCAAACACTCGCGAAATCGCGGACTCGCGAACACTACCGAAATCGCGGACTCGCGAACACCCGCGAAATCGCGGACTGGCGAACACCCGCGATATCGCGGACTGGCGAAATCGCGGACTCGCAAACACTCGCGAAATCGCGGACTCGCGAACAATCCCGAAATCGCGGACTCGCGAACACCCGCGAAATCTCGGACTCGCGAACAATCGCGAAATCGCGGACTCGCGAACACTCCCGAAATCGCGGACTGGCGAAATCGCGGACTCGCAAACACTCCCGAAATCGCGGACTCGCGAACACCCGCGATATCGCGGACTGGCGAAATCGCGGACTCGCAAACACTCGCGAAATCGCGGAATCGCGAACACTCCCGAAATCGCGGACTCGCGAACACCCGCGATATCGCGGACTGGCGAAATCGCGGACTCGCGAACACCCGCGAAATCGCGGACTCGCGAAATCGCGGACTCGCGAACACCCGCGAAATCGCGGACTCGCGAAATCGCGGACTCGCGAACACTCCCGAAATCGCGGACTCGCGAACACCCGCGAAATCGCGGACTGGCGAACACTCGCGAAATCGCGGACTCGCGAACACCCGCGAAATCGCGGACTCGCGAACAATCGCGAAATCGCGAACCCTCCCGAAATCGCGGACTCGCAAACACTCGCGAAATCGCGGACTCGCGAACACTACCGAAATCGCGGACTCGCGAACACCCGCGAAATCGCGGACTGGCGAACACCCGCGATATCGCGGACTGGCGAAATCGCGGACTCGCAAACACTCGCGAAATCGCGGACTCGCGAACAATCCCGAAATCGCGGACTCGCGAACACCCGCGAAATCTCGGACTCGCGAACAATCGCGAAATCGCGGACTCGCGAACACTCCCGAAATCGCGGACTGGCGAAATCGCGGACTCGCAAACACTCCCGAAATCGCGGGCTCGCGAACACTCCCGAAATCGCGGACTCGCGAACACCCGCGAAATCGCGGACTCGCGAACAATCGCGAAATCGCGGACTCGCGAAATCGCGGACTCGCGAACACTCCCGAAATCGCGGACTCGCGAACACCCGCGATATCGCGGACTGGCGAAATCGCGGACTCGCAAACACTCGCGAAATCGCGGACTCGCAAACACTCGCGAAATCGCGGACTCGCGAACACTCCCGAAATCGCAGACTCGCGAACACCCGCGAAATCGCGGACTCGCTAACAATCGCGAAATCGCGGACTCGCGAAATCGCGGACTCGCGAACACTCCCGAAATCGCGGACTCGCGAACACCCGCGATATCGTGGACTGGCGAAATCGCGGACTCGCAAACACTCCCGAAATCGCGGACTCGGGAACACCCGCGATATCGCGGACTGGCGAAATCGCGGACTCGCAAACACTCGCGAAATCGCGGACTCGCGAACACTCCCGAAATCGCGGACTCGCGAACACCCGCGAAATCGCGGACTCGCGAAATTGCGGACTCGCGAACACTCCCGAAATCGCGGACTCGCGAACACTCCCGAAATCGCGGGCTCGCGAACACTCCCGAAATCGCGGACTCGCGAACACCCGCGAAATCGCGGACTCGCGAACAATCGCGAAATCGCGGACTCGCGAAATCGCGGACTCGCGAACACTCCCGAAATCGCGGACTCGCGAACACCCGCGAAATCGCGGACTCGCGAACAATCGCGAAATCGCGGACTCGCGAAATCGCGGACGCGCGAACACTCCCGAAATCGCGGACTCGCGAACACTCGCGAAATCGCGGACTCGCGAACACTCCCGAAATCGCGGACTCGCGAACACCCGCGAAATCGCGGACTCGCGAAATTTCGGACTCGCGAACACTCCCGAAATCGCGGACTCGCGAACACCCGCGAAATCGCAGACTCGCGAAAACTCGCGAAATCGCGGACTCGCGAAAACTCCCGAAATCGCGGACTCGCGTATTCGCAAACACGACCGAAATCGCGGACTCGCGAACACCCGCGAAATCGCGGACTCGCGAAATCGCGGACTCGAGAACACTCCCGAAATCGCAGACTCGCGAAAACTCGCGAAATCGCGGACTCGCGAAAACTCCCGAAATCGCGGACTCGCGTATTCGCAAACACGACCGAAATCGCGGACTCGCGAACACCCGCGAAATCGCGGACTCGCGAAATCGCGGACTCGAGAACACTCCCGAAATCGCGGACTCGCGAACACCCGCGAAATCTCGGACTCGCGAAAACTACCGAAAACGCGGACTCGCGTATTCGCAAACACTCGCGAAATCGCGGACTCGCGAACACTACCGAAATCGCGGACTCGCGAACACCCGCGAAATCGCGGACTCGCGAAATCGCAGACTCGCGAACACTCCCGAAATCGCGGACTCGCGTACTCGCAAACACTCGCGAAATCGCGGACTCGCGAACACTACCGAAATCGCGGACTCGCGAACACCCGCGAAATCGCGGACTCGCGTACACTCGCGAAATCGCGGACATGCGAAAACTCCCGAAATCGCGGACTCGCGTATTCCCAAACACTCGCGAAATCGCGGACTCGGGAACACTCCCGAAATATCGGACTCGCGAACACCCGCATAATCGCGGACTCGCGAACACCGGCGAAATCGAGGACTCGCGAACAATCGCAAAATCGCGGACTCGCGAAATCGCGGACTCGCGAAATCGCGGACTCGCGAACACTCCCGAAATCGCGGACTCGCGAACACCCGCGATATCGCGGACTGGCGAAATCGCGGACTCGCAAACACTCGCGAAATCGCGGACTCGCGAACACTCCCGAAATCGCGGACTCGCGAACACCCGCGAAATCGCGGACTCGCGAAAACTACCGAAAACGCGGACTCGCGTACTCGCAAACACTCGCGAAATCGCGGACTCGCGAACACTCCCGAAATCGCGGAATCGCGAACACCCGCGAAATCGCGGACTCGCGAAATCGCGGACTCGCGAACACTCCCGAAATCGCGGACTCGCGAAAACTCCCGAAATCGCGGACTCGCGTAGTCGCAAACACTCGCGAAATCGCGGACTCGCGAACACTACCGAAATCGCGGACTCGCGAACACCCGCGAAATCGCGGACTCGCGAACACTCGCGAAATCGCGGACTCGCGAAAACTCCCGAAATCGCGGACTCGCGTATTCGCAAACACTCGCGAAATCGCGGACTCGCGAACACTCCCGAAATATCGGACTCGCGAACACCCGCGAAATCGCGGACTCGCGAAATCGCGGACTCGCGAACACTCCCGAAATGGCGGACTCGCGAACACCCGCGAAATCGCGGACTCGCGAACACTCCCAAAATCGCGGACTCGCGAACACCCGCGAAATCGCGGACTCGCGAAATTGCGGACTCGCGAACACTCCCGAAATCGCGGACTCGCGAACACCCGCGAAATCGCAGACTCGCGAAAACTCGCGAAATCGCGGACTCGCGAAAACTCCCGAAATCGCGGACTCGCGTATTCGCAAACACGACCGAAATCGCGGACTCGCGAACACCCGCGAAATCGCGGACTCGCGAAATCGCGGACTCGAGAACACTCCCGAAATCGCGGACTCGCGAACACCCGCGAAATCGCGGACTCGCGAACAATCGCGAAATCGCGGACTCGCGAAATCGCGGACGCGCGAACACTCCCGAAATCGCGGACTCGCGAACACTCCCGAAATCGCGGACTCGCGAACACCCGCGAAATCGCGGACTCGCGAAAACTACCGAAAACGCGGACTCGCGTACTCGCGAACACCCGCGAAATCGCAGACTCGCGAAATCGCGGACTCGCGAACACTCCCGAAATCGCGGACTCGCGAAAACTCCCGAAATCCCGGACTCGCGTACTCGCAAACACTCGCGAACACTACCGAAATCGCGGACTCGCGAACACCCGCGAAATCGCGGACTCGCGAAATTGCGGACTCGCGAACACTCCCGAAATCGCGGACTCGCGAACACTCCCGAAATCGCGGACTCGCGAACACCCGCGATATCGCGGACTGGCGAAATCGCGGACTCGCAAACACTCGCGAAATCGCGGACTCGCGAACACTCCCGAAATAGCGGACTCGCGAACACCCGCGAAATCGCGGACTCGCGAAATTGCGGACTCGCGAACACTCCCGAAATCGCGGACTCGCGAACACTCCCGAAATCGCGGACTCGCGAACACTCCCGAAATCGCGGACTCGCGAACACCCGCGGACTCGCGAACAATCGCGAAATCGCGGACTCGCGAAATCGCGGACTCGCGAACACTCCCGAAATCGCGGACTCGCGAACACCCGCGATATCGCGGACTGGCGAAATCGCGGACTCGCAAACACTCGCGAAATCGCGGACTCACGAACACTCCCGAAATCGCGGACTCGCAAACACTCGCGAAATCGCGGACTCACGAACACTCCCGAAATCGCGGACTCGCGAACACCCGCGAAATCGCGGACTCGCGAACACTCCCGAAATCGCGGACTCGCGAACACCCGCGAAATCGGGGACTCGCGAACACCCGCGAAATCGAAGACTCGCGAAATCGCGGACTCGCGAACACTCCCGAAATCGCGGACTCGCGAACACCCGCGAAATCGCGGACTCGCGAAATCGCGGACTCGCGAACACTCCCGAAATCGCGGACTCGCGAAAACTCGCGAAATCGCGGACTCGCGTACTCGCAAACACTCGCGAAATCGCGGACTCGCGAACACTACCGAAATCGCGGACTCGCGAACACCCGCGAAATCGCGGACTGGCGAACACTCGCGAAATCGCGGACTCGCGAAAACTCCCGAAATCGCGGACTCGCGTATTCGCAAACACTCGCGAAATCGCGAAAACCCGCGAAATCGCGGACTGGCGAACACTCCCGAAATCGCGGACTCGCGTACTCGCGAACACCCGCGAAATCGCGGACTCGCGAACACTACCGAAATCGCGTACTCGCGAACACCCGCGAAATCGCGGACTCGCGAACACTCGCGGACTCGAGAACACTCCCGAAATCGCGGACTCGCGAACACCCGCGAAATCGCGGACTCGCGAACAATCGCGAAATCGCGGACTCGCGAAATCGCGGACTCGCGAACACTCCCGAAATCGCGGACTCGCGAAAACTCCCGAAATCGCGGACTCGCGGACTCGCGAATACCCGCGAAATCGGGGACTCGCGAACACTCCCGAAATCGCGGACTCGCGAAAACTCGCGAAATCGCGGACTCGCGTACTCGCAAACACTCGCGAAATCGCGGACTCGCGAACACCCGCGAAATCGGGGACTCGCGAACACCCGCGAAATCGCAGACTCGCGAAATCGCGGACTCGCGAACACTCCCGAAATCGCGGACTCGCGAACACCCGCGAAATCGCGGACTCGCGAAATCGCGGACTCGCGAACACTCCCGAAATCGCGGACTCGCGAAAACTGCCGAAATCGCGGACTCGCGTACTCGCGAACACCCGCGAAATCGCGGACTCGCGAACACTCGCGAAATCGCGGACTCGCGAAATCGCGGACTCGAGAACACTCCCGAAATCGCGGACTCGCGAACACCCGCGAAATCGCGGACTCGCGAACAATCGCGAAATCGCGGACTCGCGAAATCGCGGACTCGCGAACACTCCCGAAATCGCGGACTCGCGAAAACTCCCGAAATCGCGGACTCGCGTACTCTCGAACACCCGCGAAATTGCGGACTCGCGAACACTCCCGAAATCGCGGACTCGCGAACACTCGCGAAATCGCGGACTCGCGAAATCGCGGACTCGAGAACACTCCCGAAATGGCGGACTCGCGAACACCCGCGAAATCGCGGACTCGCGAACAATCGCGAAATCGCGGACTCGCGAAATTGCGGACTCGCGAAAACTCCCGAAATCGCGGACTCGCGTACTCGCGAACACCCGCGAAATCGCGGACTCGCGAACACTCCCGAAATCGCGGACTCGCGAACACCCGCGAAATCGCGGACATGCGAAAACTCCCGAAATCGCGGACTCGCGTATTCGCAAACACTCGCGAAATCGCGGACTCGGGAACACTCCCGAAATATCGGACTCGCGAACACCCGCATAATCGCGGACTCGCGAACACCGGCGAAATCGAGGACTCGCGAACAATCGCGAAATCGCGGACTCGCGAAATCGCGGACTCGCGAACACTCCCGAAATCGCGGACTCGCGAACACCCGCGATATCGCGGACTGGCGAAATCGCGGACTCGCAAACACTCGCGAAATCGCGGACTCGCGAACACTCCCGAAATCGCGGACTCGCGAACACCCGCGAAATCGCGGACTCGCGAAAACTACCGAAAACGCGGACTCGCGTACTCGCAAACACTCGCGAAATCGCGGACTCGCGAACACTCCCGAAATCGCGGACTCGCGAACACCCGCGAAATCGCGGACTCGCGAAATCGCGGACTCGCGAACACTCCCGAAATCGCGGACTCGCGAAAACTCCCGAAATCGCGGACTCGCGTAGTCGCAAACACTCGCGAAATCGCGGACTCGCGAACACTACCGAAATCGCGGACTCGCGAACACCCGCGAAATCGCGGACTCGCGAACACTCGCGAAATCGCGGACTCGCGAAAACTCCCGAAATCGCGGACTCGCGTATTCGCAAACACTCGCGAAATCGCGGACTCGCGAACACTCCCGAAATATCGGACTCGCGAACACCCGCGAAATCGCGGACTCGCGAAATCGCGGACTCGCGAACACTCCCGAAATGGCGGACTTGCGAACACCCGCGAAATCGCGGACTCGCGAACACTCGCGAAATCGCGGACTCGCGAACACCCGCGAAATCGAGGACTCGCGAAAAATCGCGAAATCGCGGACTCGCGAAATCGCGGACTCGCGAACACTCCCGAAATCGCGGACTCGCGAACACCCGCGATATCGCGGACTGGCGAAATCGCGGACTCGCAAACACTCGCGAAATCGCGGACTCGCGAACACTCCCGAAATCGCGGACTCGCGAACACCCGCGAAATCGCGGACTCGCGAAATATTGCGAAATCGCGGACTCGCGAACACTCCCGAAATCGCGGACTCGCGAACACCCGCGATATCGCGGACTGGCGAAATCGAGGACTCGCAAACACTCCCGAAATCGCGGACTCGCGAACACCCGCGATATCGCGGACTGGCGAAATCGCGGACTCGCAAACACTCGCGAAATCGCGGACTCGCGAACACTCCCGAAATCGCGGACTCGCGAATACCCGCGAAATCGCGGACTCGCGAAATTGCGGACTCGCGAACACTCCCGAAATCGCGGACTCGCGAAAACTCCCGAAATCGCGGACTCGCGAACACTCCCGAACTCGCGGACTCGCGAACACTCCCGAAATCGCGGAATCGCGAACACCCGCGATATCGCGGACTCGCAAACACTCGCGAAATCGCGGACTCGCGAACACTCCCGAAATCGCGGACTCGCGAACACCCGCGAAATCGCGGACTCGCGAACACCCGCGAAATCGCGGACTCGCGAAATCGCGGACTCGCGAACACCCGCGAAATCGCAGACTCACGAAATCGCTGACTCGCGAACACTCCCGAAATGGCGAACTCGCGAACACCCGCGAAATCGCGGACTCGCGAACACTCGCGAAATCGCGGACTCGCGAACACCCGCGAAATCGCGGACTCGCGAACAATCGCGAAATCGCGGACTCGCGAAATCGCGGACTCGCGAACACTCCCGAAACCGCGGAATCGCGAACACCCGCGATATCGCGGACTGGCGAACACCCGCGATATCGCGGACTGGCGAAATCGCGGACTCGCAAACACTCGCGAAATCGCGGACTCGCGAACACCCGCGAAATCGCGGACTCGCGAACACCCCCGAAATCGCGGACTCGCGAACACCCGCGAAATCGCGGACTCGCGAACACCCGCGAAATCGCGGACTCGCGAAATCGCGGACTCGCGAACACTCCCGAAATGGCGAACTCGCGAACACCCGCGAAATCGCGGACTCGCGAACACTCGCGAAATCGCGGACTCGCGAACACTCGCGAAATCTCGGACTCGCGAAAACTACCGAAAACGCGGACTCGCGTATTCGCAAACACTCGCGAAATCGCGGACTCGCGAACACTACCGAAATCGCGGACTCGCGAACACCCGCGAAATCGCGGACTCGCGAAATCGCAGACTCGCGAACACTCCCGAAATCGCGGACTCGCGTACTCGCAAACACTCGCGAAATCGCGGACTCGCGAACACTACCGAAATCGCGGACTCGCGAACACCCGCGAAATCGCGGACTCGCGTACACTCGCGAAATCGCGGACATGCGAAAACTCCCGAAATCGCGGACTCGCGTATTCGCAAACACTCGCGAAATCGCGGACTCGCGAACACTCCCGAAATATCGGACTCGCGAACACCCGCGAAATCGCGGACTAGCGAAATCGCGGACTCGCGAACACTCCCGAAATGGCGGCCTCGCGAACACCCGCGAAATCGCGGACTCGCGAACACTCCCAAAATCGCGGACTCGCGAACACCCGCGAAATCGCGGACTCGCGAAATTGCGGACTCGCGAACACTCCCGAAATCGCGGACTCGCGAACACCCGCGAAATCGCAGACTCGCGAAAACTCGCGAAATCGCGGACTCGCGAAAACTCCCGAAATCGCGGACTCGCGTATTCGCAAACACGACCGAAATCGCGGACTCGCGAACACCCGCGAAATCGCGGACTCGCGAAATCGCGGACTCGAGAACACTCCCGAAATCGCGGACTCGCGAACACCCGCGAAATCGCGGACTCGCGAACAATCGCGAAATCGCGGACTCGCGAAATCGCGGACGCGCGAACACTCCCGAAATCGCGGACTCGCGAACACTCCCGAAATCGCGGACTCGCGAACACCCGCGAAATCGCGGACTCGCGAAAACTACCGAAAACGCGGACTCGCGTACTCGCGAACACCCGCGAAATCGCAGACTCGCGAAATCGCGGACTCGCGAACACTCCCGAAATCGCGGACTCGCGAAAACTCCTGAAATCCCGGACTCGCGTACTCGCAAACACTCGCGAACACAACCGAAATCGCGGACTCGCGAACACCCTCGAAATCGCGGACTCGCGAACACTCGCGAAATCGCGGACTCGCGAAAACTCCCGAAATCGCGGAGTCGCGTATTCGCAAACACTCGCGAAATCGCGGACTCGCGAACACTCCCGAAATATCGGACTCGCGAACACCCGCGAAATCGCGGACTCGCGAACACTCCCGAAATCGCGGACTCGCGAACACCCGCGATATCGCGGACTGGCGAAATCGCGGACTCGCAAACACTCCCGAAATCGCGAACTCTCGAACACCCGCGATATCGCGGACTGGCGAAATCGCGGACTCGCAAACACTCGCGAAATCGCGGACTCGCGAACACTCCCGAAATCGCGGACTCGCGAACACCCGCGAAATCGCGGACTGGCGAAATCGCGGACTCGCAAACACTCCCGAAATCGCGGACTCGCGAACACCCGCGATATCGCGGACTGGCGAAATCGCGGACTCGCGAACACTCCCGAAATCGCGGACTCGCGAACACTCCCGAAATCGCGGACTCGCGAACACTCCCGAAATCGCGGACTCGCGAACACCCGCGAAATCGCGGACTCGCGAACAATCGCGAAATCGCGGACTCGCGAAATCGCGGACTCGCGAACACTCCCGAAATCGCGGACTCGCGAACACCCGCGATATCGCGGACTGGCGAAATCGCGGACTCGCAAACACTCGCGAAATCGCGGAATCGCGAACACTCCCGAAATCGCGGACTCGCGAACACCCGCGAAATCGCGGACTCGCAAACAATCGCGAAATCGCGGACTCGCGAAATCGCGGACTCGCGAACACTCCCGAAATCGCGGACTCCCGAACACCCGCGATATCGCGGACTGGCGAAATCGCGGACTCGCAAACACTCGCGAAATCGCGGAATCGCGAACACTCCCGAAATCGCGGACTCGCGAACACCCGCGAAATCGCGGACTCGCAAACAATCGCGAAATCGCGGACTCCCGAAATCGCGGACTCGCGAACACTCCCGAAATCGCGGACTCGCGAACACTCCCGAAATCGCGGACTCGCGAACACCCGCGAAATCGCGGACTGGCGAACACTCGCGAAATCGCGGACTCGCGAACACCCGCGAAATCGCGGACTCGCGAACAATCGCGAAATCGCGAACCCTCCCGAAATCGCGGACTCGCGAACACTCCCGAAATCGCGGACTCCCGAACACCCGCGATATCGCGGACTGGCGAAATCGCGGACTCGCAAACACTCCCGAAATCGCGGACTCGCGAACACCCGCGATATCGCGGACTGGCGAAATCGCGGACTCGCAAACACTCGCGAAATCGCGGACTCGCGAACACTCCCGAAATCGCGGACTCGCGAACACCAGCGAAATCGCGGACTCGCGAAATTGCGGACTCGCGAACACTCCCGAAATCGCGGACTCGCGAACACTCCCGAAATCGCGGGCTCGCGAACACTCCCGAAATCGCGGGCTCGCGAACACTCCCGAAATCGCGGACTCGCGAACACCCGCGAAATCGCGGACTCGCGAACAATCGCGAAATCGCGGACTCGCGAAATCGCGGACTCGCGAACACTCCCGAAATCGCGGACTCGCGAACACCCGCGATATCGCGGACTGGCGAAATCGCGGACTCGCAAACACTCGCGAAATCGCGGACTCGCAAACACTCGCGAAATCGCGGACTCGCGAACACTCCCGAAATCGCAGACTCGCGAACACCCGCGAAATCGCGGACTCGCTAAAAATCGCGAAATCGCGGACTCGCGAAATCGCGGACTCGCGAACACTCCCGAAATCGCGGACTCGCGAACACCCGCGATATCGTGGACTGGCGAAATCGCGGACTCGCAAACACTCCCGAAATCGCGGACTCGGGAACACCCGCGATATCGCGGACTGGCGAAATCGCGGACTCGCAAACACTCGCGAAATCGCGGACTCGCGAACACTCCCGAAATCGCGGACTCGCGAACACCCGCGAAATCGCGGACTCGCGAAATTGCGGACTCGCGAACACTCCCGAAATCGCGGACTCGCGAACACTCCCGAAATCGCGGGCTCGCGAACACTCCCGAAATCGCGGACTCGCGAACACCCGCGAAATCGCGGACTCGCGAACAATCGCGAAATCGCGGACTCGCGAAATCGCGGACTCGCGAACACTCCCGAAATCGCGGACTCGCGAACACCCGCGATATCGCGGACTGGCGAAATCGCGGACTCGCAAACACTCGCGAAATCGGGGACTCGCGAACACTCCCGAAATCGCGGACTCGCGAACACCCGCGAAATCGCGGACTCGCGAACACCCGAAATCGCAGACTCGCGAAAACTCGCGAAATCGCGGACTCGCGTAATCGCGGGCTCGCGAAATCGCGGACTCGCGAACACTCCCGAAATCGCGGACTCGCGAACACCCGCGAAATCGCGGACTCGCGAAATCGCTGACTCGCGAACACTCCCGAAATCGCGGACTCGCGAAAACTCGCGAAATCGCGGACTCGCGTACTCGCAAACACTCGCGAAATCGCGGACTCGCGAACACTACCGAAATCGCGGACTCGCGAACACCCGCGAAATCGCGGACTGGCGAACACCCGCGATATCGCGGACTGGCGAAATCGCGGACTCGCAAACACTCGCGAAATCGCGGACTCGCGAACAATCCCGAAATCGCGGACTCGCGAACACCCGCGAAATCTCGGACTCGCGAACAATCGCGAAATCGCGGACTCGCGAACACTCCCGAAATCGCGGACTGGCGAAATCGCGGACTCGCAAACACTCCCGAAATCGCGGACTCGCGAACACCCGCGATATCGCGGACTGGCGAAATCGCGGACTCGCAAACACTCGCGAAATCGCGGAATCGCGAACACTCCCGAAATCGCGGACTCGCGAACACCCGCGATATCGCGGACTGGCGAAATCGCGGACTCGCGAACACCCGCGAAATCGCGGACTCGCGAAATCGCGGACTCGCGAACACCCGCGAAATCGCGGACTCGCGAAATCGCGGACTCGCGAACACTCCCGAAATCGCGGACTCGCGAACACCCGCGAAATCGCGGACTGGCGAACACTCGCGAAATCGCGGACTCGCGAAAACCCGCGAAATCGCGGACTCGCGAACAATCGCGAAATCGCGAACCCTCCCGAAATCGCGGACTCGCGAACACTCCCGAAATCGCGGACTCGCGAACACCCGCGATATCGCGGACTGGCGAAATCGCGGACTCGCAAACACTCCCGAAATCGCGGACTCGCGAACACCCGCGATATCGCGGACTGGCGAAATCGCGGACTCGCAAACACTCGCGAAATCGCGGACTCGCGAACACTCCCGAAATCGCGGACTCGCGAACACCAGCGAAATCGCGGACTCGCGAAATTGCGGACTCGCGAACACTCCCGAAATCGCGGACTCGCGAACACTCCCGAAATCGCGGGCTCGCGAACACTCCCGAAATCGCGGACTCGCGAACACCCGCGAAATCGCGGACTCGCGAACAATCGCGAAATCGCGGACTCGCGAAATCGCGGACTCGCGAACACTCCCGAAATCGCGGACTCGCGAACACCCGCGATATCGCGGACTGGCGAAATCGCGGACTCGCAAACACTCGCGAAATCGCGGACTCGCAAACACTCGCGAAATCGCGGACTCGCGAACACTCCCGAAATCGCAGACTCGCGAACACCCGCGAAATCGCGGACTCGCTAACAATCGCGAAATCGCGGACTCGCGAAATCGCGGACTCGCGAACACTCCCGAAATCGCGGACTCGCGAACACCCGCGATATCGTGGACTGGCGAAATCGCGGACTCGCAAACACTCCCGAAATCCCGGACTCGGGAACACCCGCGATATCGCGGACTGGCGAAATCGCGGACTCGCAAACACTCGCGAAATCGCGGACTCGCGAACACTCCCGAAATCGCGGACTCGCGAACACCCGCGAAATCGCGGACTCGCGAAATTGCGGACTCGCGAACACTCCCGAAATCGCGGACTCGCGAACACTCCCGAAATCGCGGGCTCGCGAACACTCGCGAAATCGCGGACTCGCGAACAATCCCGAAATCGCGGACTCGCGAACACCCGCGAAATCTCGGACTCGCGAACAATCGCGAAATCGCGGACTCGCGAACACTCCCGAAATCGCGGACTGGCGAAATCGCGGACTCGCAAACACTCCCGAAATCGCGGACTCGCGAACACCCGCGATATCGCGGACTGGCGAAATCGCGGACTCGCAAACACTCGCGAAATCGCGGAATCGCGAACACTCCCGAAATCGCGGACTCGCGAACACCCGCGATATCGCGGACTGGCGAAATCGCGGACTCGCGAACACCCGCGAAATCGCGGACTCGCGAAATCGCGGACTCGCGAACACCCGCGAAATCGCGGACTCGCGAAATCGCGGACTCGCGAACACTCCCGAAATCGCGGACTCGCGAACACCCGCGAAATCGCGGACTGGCGAACACTCGCGAAATCGCGGACTCGCGAACACCCGCGAAATCGCGGACTCGCGAACAATCGCGAAATCGCGAACCCTCCCGAAATCGCGGACTCGCGAACACTCCCGAAATCGCGGACTCGCGAACACCCGCGATATCGCGGACTGGCGAAATCGCGGACTCGCAAACACTCCCGAAATCGCGGACTCGCGAACACCCGCGATATCGCGGACTGGCGAAATCGCGGACTCGCAAACACTCGCGAAATCGCGGACTCGCGAACACTCCCGAAATCGCGGACTCGCGAACACCAGCGAAATCGCGGACTCGCGAAATTGCGGACTCGCGAACACTCCCGAAATCGCGGACTCGCGAACACTCCCGAAATCGCGGGCTCGCGAACACTCCCGAAATCGCGGACTCGCGAACACCCGCGAAATCGCGGACTCGCGAACAATCGCGAAATCGCGGACTCGCGAAATCGCGGACTCGCGAACACTCCCGAAATCGCGGACTCGCGAACACCCGCGATATCGCGGACTGGCGAAATCGCGGACTCGCAAACACTCGCGAAATCGCGGACTCGCAAACACTCGCGAAATCGCGGACTCGCGAACACTCCCGAAATCGCAGACTCGCGAACACCCGCGAAATCGCGGACTCGCTAACAATCGCGAAATCGCGGACTCGCGAAATCGCGGACTCGCGAACACTCCCGAAATCGCGGACTCGCGAACACCCGCGATATCGTGGACTGGCGAAATCGCGGACTCGCAAACACTCCCGAAATCGCGGACTCGGGAACACCCGCGATATCGCGGACTGGCGAAATCGCGGACTCGCAAACACTCGCGAAATCGCGGACTCGCGAACACTCCCGAAATCGCGGACTCGCGAACACCCGCGAAATCGCGGACTCGCGAAATTGCGGACTCGCGAACACTCCCGAAATCGCGGACTCGCGAACACTCCCGAAATCGCGGGCTCGCGAACACTCCCGAAATCGCGGACTCGCGAACACCCGCGAAATCGCGGACTCGCGAACAATCGCGAAATCGCGGACTCGCGAAATCGCGGACTCGCGAACACTCCCGAAATCGCGGACTCGCGAACACCCGCGATATCGCGGACTGGCGAAATCGCGGACTCGCAAACACTCGCGAAATCGGGGACTCGCGAACACTCCCGAAATCGCGGACTCGCGAACACCCGCGAAATCGCGGACTCGCGAAATCGCGGACTCGCGAACACTCCCGAAATCGCAGACTCGCGAAAACTCGCGAAATCGCGGACTCGCAAACACTCGCGAAATCGCGGACTCGCGAACACTACCGAAATCGCGGACTCGCGAACACCCGCGAAATCGCGGACTGGCGAACACCCGCGATATCGCGGACTGGCGAAATCGCGGACTCGCAAACACTCGCGAAATCGCGGACTCGCGAACAATCCCGAAATCGCGGACTCGCGAACACCCGCGAAATCTCGGACTCGCGAACAATCGCGAAATCGCGGACTCGCGAACACTCCCGAAATCGCGGACTGGCGAAATCGCGGACTCGCAAACACTCCCGAAATCGCGGGCTCGCGAACACTCCCGAAATCGCGGACTCGCGAACACCCGCGAAATCGCGGACTCGCGAACAATCGCGAAATCGCGGACTCGCGAAATCGCGGACTCGCGAACACTCCCGAAATCGCGGACTCGCGAACACCCGCGATATCGCGGACTGGCGAAATCGCGGACTCGCAAACACTCGCGAAATCGCGGACTCGCAAACACTCGCGAAATCGCGGACTCGCGAACACTCCCGAAATCGCAGACTCGCGAACACCCGCGAAATCGCGGACTCGCTAACAATCGCGAAATCGCGGACTCGCGAAATCGCG
Organism: Conger conger; assembly: GCF_963514075.1. Taxonomy (NCBI): domain Eukaryota; kingdom Metazoa; phylum Chordata; class Actinopteri; order Anguilliformes; family Congridae; genus Conger; species Conger conger. Next base: position 51,627,613 of record NC_083770.1, on the reverse strand, counting down.
GACTCGCGAACACTCCCGAAATCGCGGACTCGCGAACACCCGCGATATCGTGGACTGGCGAAATCGCGGACTCGCAAACACTCCCGAAATCGCGGACTCGGGAACACCCGCGATATCGCGGACTGGCGAAATCGCGGACTCGCAAACACTCGCGAAATCGCGGACTCGCGAACACTCGCGAAATCGCGGACTCGCGAACACCCGCGAAATCGCGGACTCGCGAAATTGCGGACTCGCGAACACTCCCGAAATCGCGGACTCGCGAACACTCCCGAAATCGCGGGCTCGCGAACACTCCCGAAATCGCGGACTCGCGAACACCCGCGAAATCGCGGACTCGCGAACAATCGCGAAATCGCGGACTCGCGAAATCGCGGACTCGCGAACACTCCCGAAATCGCGGACTCGCGAACACCCGCGATATCGCGGACTGGCGAAATCGCGGACTCGCAAACACTCGCGAAATCGGGGACTCGCGAACACTCCCGAAATCGCGGACTCGCGAACACCCGCGAAGTCGCGGACTCGCGAAATCGCGGACTCGCGAACACTCCCGAAATCGCAGACTCGCGAAAACTCGCGAAATCGCGGACTCGCGTAATCGCGGGCTCGCGAAATCGCGGACTCGCGAACACTCCCGAAATCGCGGACTCGCGAACACCCGCGAAATCGCGGACTCGCGAAATCGCTGACTCGCGAACACTCCCGAAATCGCGGACTCGCGAAAACTCGCGAAATCGCGGACTCGCGAACACCCGCGAAATCGCGGACTCGCGAAATCGCTGACTCGCGAACACTCCCGAAATCGCGGACTCGCGAAAACTCGCGAAATCGCGGACTCGCGTACTCGCAAACACTCGCGAAATCGCGGACTCGCGAACACTACCGAAATCGCGGACTCGCGAACACCCGCGAAATCGCGGACTCGCGAACACCCGCGATATCGCGGACTGGCGAAATCGCGGACTCGCAAACACTCGCGAAATCGCGGACTCGCGAACAATCCCGAAATCGCGGACTCGCGAACACCCGCGAAATCTCGGACTCGCGAACAATCGCGAAATCGCGGACTCGCGAACACTCCCGAAATCGCGGACTGGCGAAATCGCGGACTCGCAAACACTCCCGAAATCGCGGACTCGCGAACACCCGCGATATCGCGGACTGGCGAAATCGCGGACTCGCAAACACTCGCGAAATCGCGGAATCGCGAACACTCCCGAAATCGCGGACTCGCGAACACCCGCGATATCGCGGACTGGCGAAATCGCGGACTCGCAAACACTCGCGAAATCGCGGACTCGCGAACACTCCCGAAATCGCGGACTCGCGAACACCCGCGAAATCTCGGACTCGCGAAAACTACCGAAAACGCGGACTCGCGTATTCGCAAACACTCGCGAAATCGCGGATTCGCGAACACTCCCGAAATCGCGGACTCGCGAACACCCGCGAAATCGCGGACTCGCGAACACTCCCGAAATCGCGGACTTGCGAAAACTCCCGAAATCGCGGACTCGCGTACTCGCAAACACTCGCGAAATCGCGGACTCGCGAACACTACCGAAATCGCGGACTCGCGAACACCCGCGAAATTGCGGACTCGCGTACACTCGCGAAATCGCGGACATGCGAAAACTCCCGAAATCGCGGACTCGCGTATTCGCAAACACTCGCGAAATCGCGGGCTCGCGAACACTCCCGAAATCGCGGACTCGCGAACACCCGCGAAATCGCGGATTCGCGAACAATCGCGAAATCGCGGACTCGCGAAATCGCGGACTCGCGAACACTCCCGAAATCGCGGACTCGCGAACACCCGCGATATCGCGGACTGGCAAACACTCGCGAAATCGCGGACTCGCGAACACTCCCGAAATCGCGGACTCGCGAACACTCGCGAAATCGCGGACTCGCGAACACCCGCGAAATCGAGGACTCGCGAAAAATCGCGAAATCGCAGACTCGCGAACACCCGCGAAATCGCGGACTCGCGAAATCGCGGACTCGCGAACACCCGCGAAATCGCGGACTCGCGAAATCGCGGACTCGCGAACACTCCCGAAATCGCGGACTCGCGAACACCCGCGAAATCGCAGACTGGCGAACACTCGCGAAATCGCGGACTCGCGAACACCCGCGAAATCGCGGACTCGCGAACAATCGCGAAATCGCGAACCCTCCCGAAATCGCGGACTCGCGAACACTCCCGAAATCGCGGACTCGCGAACACCCGCGATATCGCGGACTGGCGAAATCGCGGACTCGCAAACACTCCCGAAATCGCGGACTCGCGAACACCCGCGATATCGCGGACTGGCGAAATCGCGGACTCGCAAACACTCGCGAAATCGCGGACTCGCGAACACTCCCGAAATCGCGGACTCGCGAACACTACCGAAATCGCGGACTCGCGAACACCCGCGAAATTGCGGACTCGAGTACACTCGCGAAATCGCGGACATGCGAAAACTCCCGAAATCGCGGACTCGCGTATTCGCAAACACTCGCGAAATCGCGGGCTCGCGAACACTCCCGAAATCGCGGACTCGCGAACACCCGCGAAATCGCGGATTCGCGAACAATCGCGAAATCGCGGACTCGCGAAATCGCGGACTCGCGAACACTCCCGAAATCGCGGACTCGCGAACACCCGCGATATCGCGGACTGGCAAACACTCGCGAAATCGCGGACTCGCGAACACTCCCGAAATCGCGGACTCGCGAACACTCGCGAAATCGCGGACTCGCGAACACCCGCGAAATCGAGGACTCGCGAAAAATCGCGAAATCGCGGACTCGCGAACACCCGCGAAATCGCGGACTCGCGAAATCGCGGACTCGCGAACACCCGCGAAATCGCGGACTCGCGAAATCGCGGACTCGCGAACACTCCCGAAATCGCGGACTCGCGAACACCCGCGAAATCGCGGACTGGCGAACACTCGCGAAATCGCGGACTCGCGAACACCCGCGAAATCGCGGACTCGCGAACAATCGCGGAATCGCGAACCCTCCCGAAATCGCGGACTCGCGAACACTCCCGAAATCGCGGACTCGCGAACACCCGCGATATCGCGGACTGGCGAAATCGCGGACTCGCAAACACTCCCGAAATCGCGGACTCGCGAACACCCGCGATATCGCGGACTGGCGAAATCGCGGACTCGCAAACACTCGCGAAATCGCGGACTCGCGAACACTCCCGAAATCGCGGACTCGCGAACACCAGCGAAATCGCGGACTCGCGAAATTGCGGACTCGCGAACACTCCCGAAATCGCGGACTCGCGAACACTCCCGAAATCGCGGGCTCGCGAACACTCCCGAAATCGCGGACTCGCGAACACCCGCGAAATCGCGGACTCGCGAACAATCGCGAAATCGCGGACTCGCGAAATCGCGGACTCGCGTACACTCGCGAAATCGCGGACATGCGAAAACTCCCGAAATCGCGGACTCGCGTATTCGCAAACACTCGCGAAATCGCGGGCTCGCGAACACTCCCGAAATCGCGGACTCGCGAACACCCGCGAAATCGCGGATTCGCGAACAATCGCGAAATCGCGGACTCGCGAAATCGCGGACTCGCGAACACTCCCGAAATCGCGGACTCGCGAACACCCGCGATATCGCGGACTGGCAAACACTCGCGAAATCGCGGACTCGCGAACACTCCCGAAATCGCGGACTCGCGAACACTCGCGAAATCGCGGACTCGCGAACACCCGCGAAATCGAGGACTCGCGAAAAATCGCGAAATCGCGGACTCGCGAACACCCGCGAAATCGCGGACTCGCGAAATCGCGGACTCGCGAACACCCGCGAAATCGCGGACTCGCGAAATCGCGGACTCGCGAACACTCCCGAAATCGCGGACTCGCGAACACCCGCGAAATCGCGGACTGGCGAACACTCGCGAAATCGCGGACTCGCGAACACCCGCGAAATCGCGGACTCGCGAACAATCGCGAAATCGCGAACCCTCCCGAAATCGCGGACTCGCGAACACTCCCGAAATCGCGGACTCGCGAACACCCGCGAAATCGCGGACTCGCGAAATCGCGGACTCGCGAACACTCCCGAAATCGCGGACTCGCGAACACCCGCGAAATCGCGGACTGGCGAACACTCGCGAAATCGCGGACTCGCGAACACCCGCGAAATCGCGGACTCGCGAACAATCGCGAAATCGCGAACCCTCAGGAAATAGCGGACTCGCCAACACTCCCGAAATCGCGGACTCGCGAACACCCGCGAAATCGCGGACTCGCGAAATCGCGGACTCGCGAACACTCCCGAAATCGCGGACTCGCGAACACTCCCGAAATCGCGGACTCGCAAAAAGTCTCGAAATCGCGACTCGCGTACTCGCAAACACTCGCGAACTCCCGAACACCCGCGAAATCGCGGACTCGCGAACACCCGCGAAATCGCGGACTCGCGAAATCGCGGACTCGCGAACACTCCCGAAATCGCGGACTCGCGAACACCCGCGAAATCGCGGACTGGCGAACACTCGCGAAATCGCGGACTCGCGAACACCCGCGAAATCGCGGACTCGCGAACAATCGCGAAATCGCGAACCCTCCCGAAATCGCGGACTCGCGAACACTCCCGAAATCGCGGACTCGCGAACACCCGCGAAATCGCGGACTCGCGAAATCGCGGACTCGCGAACACTCCCGAAATCGCGGACTCGCGAACACCCGCGAAATCGCGGACTGGCGAACACTCGCGAAATCGCGGACTCGCGAACACCCGCGAAATCGCGGACTCGCGAACAATCGCGAAATCGCGAACCCTCCCGAAATAGCGGACTCGCCAACACTCCCGAAATCGCGGACTCGCGAACACCCGCGAAATCGCGGACTCGCGAAATCGCGGACTCGCGAACACTCCCGAAATCGCGGACTCGCGAAAACTCCCGAAATCGCGGACTCGCGGACTCGCGAACACTCCCGAAATCGCGGACTCGCAAAAAGTCTCGAAATCGCGACTCGCGTACTCGCAAACACTCGCGAACTCCCGAACACCCGCGAAATCGCGGACTCGCAAACACTCCCGAAATCGCGGACTCGCGAAAACTCCGGAAATCGTGGACTCGCGTACTCGCAAACACCCGCGAAATCGCGGACTCGCGAACAATCGCGAAATCGCGGACTCGCGAAAACTCCCGAAATCGCGGACTCGCGTACTCGCAAACACTCGCGAAATCGCGGACTCGCGAACACTCGCAAAATCGCGGACTCGCGAACACCCGCGAAATCGCGGACTCGCGAACACTCCCGAAATCGCGGACTCGCGAAAACCCGCGAAATCGCGGACTCGCGAACACTCCCGAAATCGCGGACTCGCGAACACCCGCGAAATCGCGGACTCCCGAAATCGCGGACTCGCGAACACCCGCGAAATCGCGGACTTGTGAATACTCGCGATATCGCGGAGTCGCGATCACTCCCGAAATCGCGGAGTCGCGATCACTCCCGAAATCGCGGACTCGCGAAATCGCGGACTCGCGAAATCGCGGACTCGCGAACACTCCCGAAATCGCGGACTCGCGAAAACTCCCGAAATCGCGGACTCGCGAACACTCCCGAAATCGCGGACTCGCAAAAAGTCTCGAAATCGCGGACTCGCGTACTCGCAAACACTCGCGAAATCGCAGACTCGCGAACACTACCGAAATCGCGGACTCGCGAACACCCGCGAAATCGCGGACTGGCGAACACTCGCGAAATCGCAAACTCGCGAAAACTCCCGAAATCGCGGACTCGCGTATTCGCAAACACTCGCGAAATCGCGGACTCGCGAACACTCCCGAAATCGCGGACTCGCGAACACTCCCGAAATCGCGGACTCGCGAACACCCGCGAAATCGCGGAGTCGCGAACAATCGCGAAATCGCGGACTCGCGAAATCGCGGACTCGCGAACACTCCCGAAATCGCGGACTAGCGAACACCCTCGATATCGCGGACTGGCGAAATCGCGGACTCGCAAACACTCGCGAAATCGCGGACTCGCGAACACTCCCGAAATCGCAGACTCGCAAACACCGGCGAAATCGCGGACTCGCAAACAATCGCGAAATCGCGGACTCGCGAAATCGCGGACTCGCGAACACTCCCGAAATCGCGGACTCGCGAACACCCGCGATATCGCGGACTGGCGAAATCGCGGACTCGCAAACACTCCCGAAATCGCGGACTCGCGAACACCCGCGATATCGCGGACTGGCGAAATCGCGGACTCGCAAACACTCGCGAAATCGCGGACTCGCGAACACTCCCGAAATCGCGGACTCGCGAACACCAGCAAAATCGCGGACTCGCGAAATTGCGGACTCGCGAACACTCCCGAAATCGCGGACTCGCGAACACTCCCGAAATCGCGGGCTCGCGAACACTCCCGAAATCGCGGACTCGCGAACACCCGCGAAATCGCGGACTCGCGAACAATCGCGAAATCGCGGACTCGCGAAATCGCGGACTCGCGAACACTCCCGAAATCGCGGACTCGCGAACACCCGCGATATCGCGGACTGGCGAAATCGCGGACTCGCAAACACTCGCGAAATCGCGGACTCGCAAACACTCGCGAAATCGCGGACTCGCGAACACTCGCGAAATCGCGGACTCGCGAACACCCGCGAAATCGCGGACTCGCTAACAATCGCGAAATCGCGGACTCGCGAAATCGCGGACTCGCGAACACTCCCCAAATCGCGGACTCGCGAACACCCGCGATATCGTGGACTGGCGAAATCGCGGACTCGCAAACACTCCCGAAATCGCGGACTCGGGAACACCCGCGATATCGCGGACTGGCGAAATCGCGGACTCGCAAACACTCGCGAAATCGCGGACTCGCGAACACTCCCGAAATCGCGGACTCGCGAACACCCGCGAAATCGCGGACTCGCGAAATTGCGGACTCGCGAACACTCCCGAAATCGCGGACTCGCGAACACTCCCGAAATCGCGGGCTCGCGAACACTCCCGAAATCGCGGACTCGCGAACACCCGCGAAATCGCGGACTCGCGAACAATCGCGAAATCGCGGACTCGCGAAATCGCGGACTCGCGAACACTCCCGAAATCGCGGACTCGCGAACACCCGCGATATCGCGGACTGGCGAAATCGCGGACTCGCAAACACTCGCGAAATCGGGGACTCGCGAACACTCCCGAAATCGCGGACTCGCGAACACCCGCGAAATCGCGGAATCGCGAAATCGCGGACTCGCGAACACTCCCGAAATCGCAGACTCGCGAAAACTCGCGAAATCGCGGACTCGCGTAATCGCGGGCTCGCGAAATCGCGGACTCGCGAACACTCCCGAAATCGCGGACTCGCGAACACCCGCGAAATCGCGGACTCGCGAAATCGCTGACTCGCGAACACTACCGAAATCGCGGACTCGCGAAAACTCGCGAAATCGCGGACTCGCGTACTCACAAACACTCGCGAAATCGCGGACTCGCGAACACTACCGAAATCGCGGACTCGCGAACACCCGCGAAATCGCGGACTGGCGAACACCCGCGATATCGCGGACTGGCGAAATCGCGGACTCGCAAACACTCGCGAAATCGCGGACTCGCGAACAATCCCGAAATCGCGGACTCGCGAACACCCGCGAAATCTCGGACTCGCGAACAATCGCGAAATCGCGGACTCGCGAACACTCCCGAAATCGCGGACTGGCGAAATCGCGGACTCGCAAACACTCCCGAAATCGCGGACTCGCGAACACCCGCGATATCGCGGACTGGCGAAATCGCGGACTCGCAAACACTCGCGAAATCGCGGAATCGCGAACACTCCCGAAATCGCGGACTCGCGAACACCCGCGATATCGCGGACTGGCGAAATCGCGGACTCGCAAACACTCGCGAAATCGCGGACTCGCGAACACTCCCGAAATCGCGGACTCGCGAACACCCGCGAAATCTCGGACTCGCGAAAACTACCGAAAACGCGGACTCGCGTATTCGCAAACACTCGCGAAATCGCGGACTCGCGAACACTCCCGAAATCGCGGACTTGCGAAAACTCCCGAAATCGCGGACTCGCGTACTCGCAAACACTCGCGAAATCGCGGACTCGCGAACACTACCGAAATCGCGGACTCGCGTACACTCGCGAAATCGCGGACATGCGAAAACTCCCGAAATCGCGGACTCGCGTATTCGCAAACACTCGCGAAATCGCGGGCTCGCGAACACTCCCGAAATCGCGGACTCGCGAACACCCGCGAAATCGCGGACTCGCGAACAATCGCGAAATCGCGGACTCGCGAACACCCGCGATATCGCGGACTGGCAAACACTCGCGAAATCGCGGACTCGCGAACACTCCCGAAATCGCGGACTCGCGAACACTCGCGAAATCGCGGACTCGCGAACACCCGCGAAATCGAGGACTCGCGAAAAATCGCGAAATCGCGGACTCGCGAACAATCGCGAAATCGCGAACCCTCCCGAAATAGCGGACTCGCCAACACTCCCGAAATCGCGGACTCGCGAACACCCGCGAAATCGCGGACTCGCGAAATCGCGGACTCGCGAACACTCCCGAAATCGCGGACTCGCGAAAACTCCCGAAATCGCGGACTCGCGAACTCGCGAACACTCCCGAAATCGCGGACTCGCAAAAAGTCTCGAAATCGCGACTCGCGTACTCGCAAACACTCGCGAACTCCCGAACACCCGCGAAATCGCGGACTCGCGAACACCCGCGAAATCGCGGACTCGCGAAATCGCGGACTCGCGAACACTCCCGAAATCGCGGACTCGCGAACACCCGCGAAATCGCGGACTGGCGAACACTCGCGAAATCGCGGACTCGCGAACACCCGCGAAATCGCGTACTCGCGAACAATCGCGAAATCGCGAACCCTCCCGAAATCGCGGACTCGCGAACACTCCCGAAATCGCGGACTCGCGAACACCCGCGAAATCGCGGACTCGCGAAATCGCGGACTCGCGAACACTCCCGAAATCGCGGACTCGCGAACACCCGCGAAATCGCGGACTGGCGAACACTCGCGAAATCGCGGACTCGCGAACACCCGCGAAATCGCGGACTCGCGAACAATCGCGAAATCGCGAACCCTCCCGAAATAGCGGACTCGCCAACACTCCCGAAATCGCGGACTCGCGAACACCCGCGAAATCGCGGACTCGCGAAATCGCGGACTCGCGAACACTCCCGAAATCGCGGACTCGCGAAAACTCCCGAAATCGCGGACTCGCGGACTCGCGAACACTCCCGAAATCGCGGACTCGCAAAAAGTCTCGAAATCGCGACTCGCGTACTCGCAAACACTCGCGAACTCCCGAACACCCGCGAAATCGCGGACTCGCAAACACTCCCGAAATCGCGGACTCGCGAAAACTCCGGAAATCGTGGACTCGCGTACTCGCAAACACCCGCGAAATCGCGGACTCGCGAACAATCGCGAAATCGCGGACTCGCGAAAACTCCCGAAAACGCGGACTCGCGTACTCGCAAACACTCGCGAAATCGCGGACTCGCGAACACTCGCAAAATCGCGGACTCGCGAACACCCGCGAAATCGCGGACTCGCGAACACTCCCGCGGCGAACACCCGCGATATCGCGGACTGGCGAAATCGCGGACTCGCAAACACTCGCGAAATCGCGGACTCGCGAACAATCCCGAAATCGCGGACTCGCGAACACCCGCGAAATCTCGGACTCACGAACAATCGCGGACTCGCGAACACTCCCGAAATCGCGGACTGGCGAAATCGCGGACTCGCAAACACTCCCGAAATCGCGGACTCGCGAACACCCGCGATATCGCGGACTGGCGAAATCGCGGACTCGCAAACACTCGCGAAATCGCGGAATCGCGAACACTCCCGAAATCGCGGACTCGCGAACACCCGCGATATCGCGGACTGGCGAAATCGCGGACTCGCAAACACTCGCGAAATCGCGGACTCGCGAACACTCCCGAAATCGCGGACTCGCGAACACCCGCGAAATCTCGGACTCGCGAAAACTACCGAAAACGCGGACTCGCGTATTCGCAAACACTCGCGAAATCGCGGACTCGCGAACACTCCCGAAATCGCGGACTCGCGAACACCCGCGAAATCGCGGACTCGCGAAATCGCGGACTCGCGAACACTCCCGAAATCGCGGACTTGCGAAAACTCCCGAAATCGCGGACTCGCGTACTCGCAAACACTCGCGAAATCGCGGACTCGCGAACACTCCCGAAATCGCGGACTCGCGAACACCCGCGAAATCGCGGACTCGCGAAATCGCTGACTCGCGAACACTCCCGAAATCGCGGACTCGCGTACTCGCGTACTCGCAAACACTCGCGAAATCGCGGACTCGCGAACACAACCGAAATCGCGGACTCGCGAACACCCGCGAAATCGCGGACTGGCGAACACCCGCGATATCGCGGACTGGCGAAATCGCGGACTCGCAAACACTCGCGAAATCGCGGACTCGCGAACAATCCCGAAATCGCGGACTCGCGAACACCCGCGAAATCTCGGACTCGCGAACAATCGCGAAATCGCGGACTCGCGAACACTCCCGAAATCGCGGACTGGCGAAATCGCGGACTCGCAAACACTCCCGAAATCGCGGACTCGCGAACACCCGCGATATCGCGGACTGGCGAAATTGCGGACTCGCGAACACTCCCGAAATCGCGGACTCGCGAACACTCCCGAAATCGCGGGCTCGCGAACACTCCCGAAATCGCGGACTCGCGAACACCCGCGATATCGCGGACTGGCGAAATCGCGGACTCGCAAACACTCGCGAAATCGGGGACTCGCGAACACTCCCGAAATCGCGGACTCGCGAACACCCGCGAAATCGCGGACTCGCGAAATCGCGGACTCGCGAACACTCCCGAAATCGCAGACTCGCGAAAACTCGCGAAATCGCGGACTCGCGTAATCGCGGGCTCGCGAACACTCCCGAAATCGCGGACTCGCGAACACCCGCGAAATCGCGGACTCGCGAAATCGCTGACTCGCGAACACTTCCGAAATCGCGGACTCGCGTACTCGCGTACTCGCAAACACTCGCGAAATCGCGGACTCGCGAACACAACCGAAATCGCGGACTCGCGAACACAACCGAAATCGCGGACTCGCGAACACCCGCGAAATCGCGGACTGGCGAACACCCGCGATATCGCGGACTGGCGAAATCGCGGACTCGCAAACACTCGCGAAATCGCGGACTCGCGAACAATCCCGAAATCGCGGACTCGCGAACACCCGCGAAATCTCGGACTCGCGAACAATCGCGAAATCGCGGACTCGCGAACACTCCCGAAATCGCGGACTGGCGAAATCGCGGACTCGCAAACACTCCCGAAATCGCGGACTCGCGAACACCCGCGATATCGCGGACTGGCGAAATCGCGGACTCGCAAACACTCGCGAAATCGCGGACTCGCGAACACCCGCGAAATCGCGGACTCGCGAAATCGCGGACTCGCGAACACTCCCGAAATCGCGGACTTGCGAAAACTCCCGAAATCGCGGACTCGCGTACTCGCAAACACTCGCGAAATCGCGGACTCGCGAACACTCCCGAAATCGCGGACTCGCGAACACCCGCGAAATCGCGGACTCGCGAAATCGCTGACTCGCGAACACTCCCGAAATCGCGGACTCGCGTACTCGCGTACTCGCAAACACTCGCGAAATCGCGGACTCGCGAACACAACCGAAATCGCGGACTCGCGAACACCCGCGAAATCGCGGACTGGCGAACACCCGCGATATCGCGGACTGGCGAAATCGCGGACTCGCAAACACTCGCGAAATCGCGGACTCGCGAACAATCCCGAAATCGCGGACTCGCGAACACCCGCGAAATCTCGGACTCGCGAACAATCGCGAAATCGCGGACTCGCGAACACTCCCGAAATCGCGGACTGGCGAAATCGCGGACTCGCAAACACTCCCGAAATCGCGGACTCGCGAACACCCGCGATATCGCGGACTGGCGAAATCGCGGACTCGCAAACACTCGCGAAATCGCGGAATCGCGAACACTCCCGAAATCGCGGACTCGCGAACACCCGCGATATCGCGGACTGGCGAAATCGCGGACTCGCAAACACTCGCGAAATCGCGGACTCGCGAACACTCCCGAAATCGCGGACTCGCGAACACCCGCGAAATCTCGGACTCGCGAAAACTACCGAAAACGCGGACTCGCGTATTCGCAAACACTCGCGAAATCGCGGACTCGCGAACACTCCCGAAATCGCGGACTCGCGAACACCCGCGAAATCGCGGACTCGCGAAATCGCGGACTCGCGAACACTCCCGAAATCGCGGACTTGCGAAAACTCCCGAAATCGCGGACTCGCGTACTCGCAAACACTCGCGAAATCGCGGACTCGCGAACACTCCCGAAATCGCGGACTCGCGAACACCCGCGAAATCGCGGACTCGCGAAATCGCTGACTCGCGAACACTCCCGAAATCGCGGACTCGCGTACTCGCGTACTCGCAAACACTCGCGAAATCGCGGACTCGCGAACACAACCGAAATCGCGGACTCGCGAACACCCGCGAAATCGCGGACTGGCGAACACCCGCGATATCGCGGACTGGCGAAATCGCGGACTCGCAAACACTCGCGAAATCGCGGACTCGCGAACAATCCCGAAATCGCGGACTCGCGAACACCCGCGAAATCTCGGACTCGCGAACAATCGCGAAATCGCGGACTCGCGAACACTCCCGAACAATCGCGAAATCGCGGACTCGCGAACACTCCCGAAATCGCGGACTGGCGAAATCGCGGACTCGCAAACACTCCCGAAATCGCGGACTCGCGAACACCCGCGATATCGCGGACTGGCGAAATCGCGGACTCGCAAACACTCGCGAAATCGCGGAATCGCGAACACTCCCGAAATCGCGGACTCGCGAACACCCGCGATATCGCGGACTGGCGAAATCGCGGACTCGCAAACACTCGCGAAATCGCGGACTCGCGAACACTCCCGAAATCGCGGACTCGCGAACACCCGCGAAATCTCGGACTCGCGAAAACTACCGAAAACGCGGACTCGCGTATTCGCAAACACTCGCGAAATCGCGGACTCGCGAACACTCCCGAAATCGCGGACTCGCGAACACCCGCGAAATCGCGGACTCGCGAAATCGCGGACTCGCGAACACTCCCGAAATCGCGGACTTGCGAAAACTCCCGAAATCGCGGACTCGCGTACTCGCAAACACTCGCGAAATCGCGGACTCGCGAACACTCCCGAAATCGCGGACTCGCGAACACCCGCGAAATCGCGGACTCGCGAAATCGCTGACTCGCGAACACTCCCGAAATCGCGGACTCGCGTACTCGCGTACTCGCAAACACTCGCGAAATCGCGGACTCGCGAACACAACCGAAATCGCGGACTCGCGAACACCCGCGAAATCGCGGACTGGCGAGTACGTGAGTACGCGAGTTCGCGATTTTGCGTGAGTACACGAGTACGCCATTTCGCGAGTGTTCGCGAGTCCGCGATTTTGCGTGAGTCCGCGATTTCGCGAGTGTTCTCGAGTGCGTGAGTCAGAGAGTGTTCTCGAGTGCGTGAGTACGCGAGTGTTCGCGAGTCCGCGATTTTGCGAGTGTTCGCGGGTCCGCGATTTCGCGAGTGTTCGCGAGTCCGCGATTTCGCGAGTGTTCTCGAGTCCGCGATTTCGGGAGTGTTCGCCAGTCCGCGATTTCGGAAGTGTTCGCCATTCTGCGATTTCGCGAGTGTTCGCCAGTCCGCGATTTCGCGAGTGTTCTCGAGTGCGTGAGTCAGAGAGTGTTCTCGAGTGCGGAGTACGCGAGTGTTCGTGAGTCCGCGATTTCGCGAGTGTTCGCGGGTCCGCGATTTCGCGAGTGTTCGCGAGTCCGCGATTTCGCTAGTGTTCTCGAGTGCGTGAGTCAGAGAGTGTTCTCGAGTGCGTGAGTACGCGAGTGTTCGCGAGTCCGCGATTTTGCGAGTGTTCGCGGGTCCGCGATTTCGCGAGTGTTCGCGAGTCCGCGATTTCGCGAGTGTTCTCGAGTCCGCGATTTCGGGAGTGTTCGCCAGTCCGCGATTTCGGAAGTGTTCGCCAGTCTGCGATTTCGCGAGTGTTCGCCAGTCCGCGATTTCGCGAGTGTTCTCGAGTGCGTGAGTCAGAGAGTGTTCTCGAGTGCGGAGTACGCGAGTGTTCGTGAGTCCGCGATTTCGCGAGTGTTCGCGGGTCCGCGATTTCGCGAGTGTTCGCGAGTCCGCGATTTCGCTAGTGTTCTCGAGTCCGCGTGAGTCAGAGAGTGTTCTCGAGTCCGCGTGAGTCAGAGAGTGTTCTCGAGTGCGTGAGTACGCGAGTGTTCGCGAGTCCGCGATTTCGCTAGTGTTCGCGAGTCCATGATTTCGCGTGAGTATGTGATTTCGCGTGAGTACGAGAGTCCACGACTTCACGAGTACGCGAGTGTTCACGAGTACGCGAGTCCGCGATTTCGCGTGAGTACGCGATTTCGCGAGTGTTCGCGAGTACGCGAGTTTGCGTATGTGCGTGAGTACGCGAGTTCGTGTATGTGCGTGAGTACGCGAGTCCGCGATTTCGCGTGAGTACGCGAGTCCACAATTTCATGAGTACGCGAGTCAGCGATTTCGCGTGAGTACGCGAGTCAGCGATTTCGCGTGAGTACGCGAGTCAGCGATTTCGCGTGAGTACGCGAGTTTGCGATTTTGCGTGAGTACACGAGTATGCCATTTCGCGAGTGTTCGCGAGTCCGCGATTTTGCGTGAGTCCGCGATTTCGCGAGTGTTCTCGAGTGCCTGAGTCAGAGAGTGTTCTCGAGTGCGTGAGTACGCGAGTGTTCGCGAGTCCGCGATTTCGCGAGTGTTCGCGGGTCCGCAATTTCGCGAGTGTTCGCGAGTCCGCGATTTCGCGAGTGTTCTCCAGTCCGTGTGAGTCAGAGAGTGTTCTCGAGTCCGCGTGAGTCAGAGAGTGTTCTCGAGTGCGTGAGTACGCGAGTGTTCGCGAGTCCGCGATTTCGCGAGTGTTCGCGAGTCCGCGATTTCGGGAGTGTTCGCGAGTCCGCGATTTCGCGAGTGTTCTCGAGTGCGTGAGTCAGAGAGTGTTCTCGAGTGCGTGAGTACGCGAGTGTTCGCGAGTCCGCGATTTTGCGAGTGTTCGCGGGTCCGCGATTTCGCGAGTGTTCGCGAGTCCGCGATTTCGCGAGTGTTCTCGAGTCCGCGATTTCGGGAGTGTTCGCCAGTCCGCGATTTCGGAAGTGTTCGCCAGTCTGCGATTTCGCGAGTGTTCGCCAGTCCGCGATTTCGCGAGTGTTCTCGAGTGCGTGAGTCAGAGAGTGTTCTCGAGTGCGTGAGTACGCGAGTGTTCGTGAGTCCGCGATTTCGCGAGTGTTCGCGGGTCCGCGATTTCGCGAGTGTTCGCGAGTCCGCGATTTCGCGAGTGTTCGCGAGTCCGCGATTTCGCGAGTGTTCTCGAGTCCGCGTGAGTCAGAGACTGTTCTCGAGTCCGCGTGAGTCAGAGAGTGTTCTCGAGTGCGTGAGTACGCGAGTGTTCGCGAGTCCGCGATTTCGCTAGTGTTCGCGAGTCCATGATTTCGCGTGAGTATGTGATTTCGCGTGAGTACGAGAGTCCTCGATTTCGCGAGTACGCGAGTGTTCACGAGTACGCGAGTCCGCGATTTCGCGTGAGTACGCGATTTCGCGAGTGTTCGCGAGTACGCGAGTTTGCGTATGTGCGTGAGTACGCGAGTTCGCGTATGTGCGTGAGTACGCGAGTCCGCGATTTCGCGTGAGTACGCAAGTCCACAATTTCATGAGTACGCGAGTCAGCGATTTCGCGTGAGTACGCGAGTCCACAATTTCATGAGTACGAGAGTCAGCGATTTCGCGTGAGTACGCGAGTCAGCGATTTCGCGTGAGTACGCGAGTTCGCGATTTTGCGTGAGTACACGAGTACGCCATTTCGCGAGTGTTCGCGAGTCCGCGATTTTGCGTGAGTCCGCGATTTCGCGTATGTGCGTGAGTACGCGAGTCAGCAATTTCGCGTGAGTACGCGAGTCAGCGATTTCATGAGTACGAGAGTCAGCGATTTCGCGTGAGTACGCGAGTCAGCGATTTCGCGTGAGTACGCGAGTTCGCGATTTTGCGTGAGTACACGAGTACGCCATTTCGCGAGTGTTCGCGAGTCCGCGATTTTGCGTGAGTCCGCGATTTCGCGAGTGTTCTCGAGTGCGTGAGTCAGAGAGTGTTCTCGAGTGCGTGAGTACGCGAGTGTTCGCGAGTCCGCGATTTTGCGAGTGTTCGCGGGTCCGCGATTTTCCGAGTGTTCGCGGGTCCGCGATTTCGCGAGTGTTCGCGAGTCCGCGATTTCGCGAGTGTTCTCGAGTCCGTGTGAGTCAGAGAGTGTTCTCGAGTCCGCGTGAGTCAGAGAGTGTTCTCGAGTGCGTGAGTACGCGAGTGTTCGCGAGTCCGCGATTTCGCGAGTGTTCGCGAGTCCGCGATTTCGGGAGTGTTCGCGAGTCCGCGATTTCGCGAGTGTTCTCGAGTGCGTGAGTCAGAGAGTGTTCTCGAGTGCGTGAGTACGCGAGTGTTCGCGAGTCCGCGATTTTGCGAGTGTTCGCGGGTCCACGATTTCGCGAGTGTTCGCGAGTCCGCGATTTCGCGAGTGTTCTCGAGTCCGCGATTTCGGGAGTGTTCGCCAGTCCGCGATTTCGGAAGTGTTCGCCAGTCTGCGATTTCGCGAGTGTTCGCCAGTCCGCGATTTCGCGAGTGTTCTCGAGTGCGTGAGTCAGAGAGTGTTCTCGAGTGCGGAGTACGCGAGTGTTCGTGAGTCCGCGATTTCGCGAGTGTTCGCGGGTCCGCGATTTCGCGAGTGTTCGCGAGTCCGCGATTTCGCGAGTGTTCTCGAGTCCGCGTGAGTCAGAGAGTGTTCTCGAGTCCGCGTGAGTCAGAGAGTGTTCTCGAGTGCGTGAGTACGCGAGTGTTCGCGAGTCCGCGATTTCGCTAGTGTTCGCGAGTCCATGATTTCGCGTGAGTATGTGATTTCGCGTGAGTACGAGAGTCCACGATTTCGATAGTACGCGAGTGTTCACGAGTACGCGAGTCCGCGATTTCGCGTGAGTACGCAATTTCGCGAGTGTTCGCGAGTACGCGAGTTTGCGTATGTGCGTGAGTACGCGAGTTCGTGTATGTGCGTGAGTACGCGAGTCCGCGATTTCGCGTGAGTACGCGAGTCCACAATTTCATGAGTACGCGAGTCAGCGATTTCGCGTGAGTACGCGAGTCAGCGATTTCGCGTGAGTACGCGAGTTTGCGATTTTGCGTGAGTACACGATTTCGCGAGTGTTCTCGAGTGCCTGAGTCAGAGAGTGTTCTCGAGTGCGTGAGTACGCGAGTGTTCGCGAGTCCGCGATTTTGCGAGTGTTCGCGGGTCCGCGATTTTCCGAGTGTTCGCGGGTCCGCGATTTCGCGAGTGTTCGCGGGTCCGCGATTTCGCGAGTGTTCGCGGGTCCGCAATTTCGCGAGTGTTCGCGAGTCCGCGATTTCGCGAGTGTTCTCGAGTCCGTGTGAGTCAGAGAGTGTTCTCGAGTCCGCGTGAGTCAGAGAGTGTTCTTGCGTGCGTGAGTACGCGAGTGTTCGCGAGTCCGCGATTTCGCGAGTGTTCGCGAGTCCGCGATTTCGCGAGTGTTCTCGAGTCCGCGATTTCGCGAGTGTTCGCGATTTCGCGAGTGTACGCGACTCCGCGATTTCGCGAGTGTTCGCGAGTCCGCGATACCGGGAGTGTTCGCGAGTCCGCGATTTCGCGAGTGTTCTCGAGTGCGTGAGTACGCGAGTGTTCGCGGGTCCGCGATTTCGCGAGTGTTCGCGGGTCCGCGATTTCGGGAGTGTTCGCCAGTCCGCGATTTCGCGAGTGTTCGCCAGTCCGCGATTTCGCGAGTGTTCGCGAGTCCGCGATTTCGCGAGTGTTCGCGAGTCCGCGATTTCGCGAGTGTTCGCGATTTCGCGAGTGTACGCGACTCAGCGATTTCGCGAGTGTACGCGACTCAGCGATTTCGCGAGTGTTCGCGAGTCCGCGATTTCGCGAGTGTTCGCGATTCCGGGATTTCGCGAGTGTTCGCGAGTCCGCGATTTCGGGAGTGTTCGCGAGTCCGCGATTTCGCGAGTGTTCGCGAGTCCGCGATTTCGCGAGTGTTCGCGAGTCCGCGATTTCGCGAGTGTTCGCGAGTCCGCGATTTCGCGAGCGTTCGCGAGTCCACGAGTCCGCGATTTCGCGAGTGTTCGCGACTCCGCGATTTCGCGAGTGTTCGCGATTCCGGGAGTGTTCGCGAGTCCGCGATTTCGCGAGTGTTCGCGGGTCCGCGATTTCGCGAGTGTTCGCGGGTCCGCGATTTCGCGAGTGTTCTCGAGTCCGCGATTTCGCGAGTGTTCTCGAGTCCGCGATTTCGCGAGTGTTCTCGAGTCCGCGATTTCGCGAGTGTTCTCGAGTCCGCGATTTCGCGAGTGTTCTCGAGTCCGCGATTTCGCGAGTGTTCTCGAGTCCGCGATTTCGCGAGTGTTCGCGATTTCGCGAGTGTACGCGACTCCGCGATTTCGCGAGTGTACGCGACTCAGCGATTTCGCGAGTGTTCGCGAGTCCGCGATTTCGCGAGTGTTCGCGATTCCGGGATTTCGCGAGTGTTCGCGAGTCCGCGATTTCGGGAGTGTTCGCGAGTCCGCGATTTCGCGAGTGTTCGCGAGTCCGCGATTTCGCGAGTGTTCGCGAGTCCGCGATTTCGCGAGTGTTCGCGAGTCCGCGATTTCGCGAGTGTTCGCGATTCCGGGAGTGTTCGCGAGTCCGCGATTTCGCGAGTGTTCGCGGGTCCGCGATTTCGCGAGTGTTCGCGGGTCCGCGATTTCGCGAGTGTTCTCGAGTCCGCGATTTCGCGAGTGTTCTCGAGTCCGCGATTTCGCGAGTGTTCTCGAGTCCGCGATTTCGCGAGTGTTCTCGAGTCCGCGATTTCGCGAGTGTTCTCGAGTCCGCGATTTCGCGAGTGTTCTCGAGTCCGCGATTTCGCGAGTGTTCGCGATTTCGCGAGTGTACGCGACTCCGCGATTTCGCGAGTCCTCGATTTCGCGAGTGTTCGCGAGTCCGCGATTTCGCGAGTGTTCGCGATTTCGCGAGTGTACGCGACTCAGCGATTTCGCGAGTGTTCGCGAGTCCGCGATTTCGCGAGTGTTCGCGATTCCGCGATTTCGCGAGTGTTCGCGATTCCGCGATTTCGCGAGTGTTCGCGAGTCCGCGATTTCGAAAGTGTTCGCGAGTCCGCTATTTCGCGAGTGTTCTCGAGTGCGTGAGTACGCGAGTGTTCGCGAGTCCGCGATTTCGCGAGTGTTCGCGGGTCCGCGATTTCGCGAGTGTTCGCGAGTCCGCGATTTCGCGAGCTTTCTCGAGTCCGCGATTTCGCGAGTGTTCTCGAGTCCGCGATTTCGCGAGTGTTCGCGATTTCGCGAGTGTTCGCGATTTCGCGAGTGTACGCGACTCCGCGATTTCGCGAGTGTTCGCGAGTCCGCGATTTCGCGAGTGTTCGCGATTTCGCGAGTGTTCGCGAGTCCGCGATTTCGCGAGTGTTCGCGATTTCGCGAGTGTACGCGACTCAGCGATTTCGCGAGTGTTCGCGAGTCCGCGATTTCGCGAGTGTTCGCGATTCCGCGATTTCGCGAGTGTTCGCGAGTCCGCGATTTCGGGAGTGTTCGCGAGTCCGCTATTTCGGGAGTGTTCGCGAGTCCGCGATTTCGCGAGTGTTCGCGAGTCCGCGATTTCGCGAGTGTTCGCGAGTCCGCGATTTCGCGAGCGTTCGCGAGTCCACGAGTCCGCGATTTCGCGAGTGTTCGCGACTCCGCGATTTCGCGAGTGTTCGAGATTCCGAGAGTGTTCGCGAGTCCGCGATTTCGCGAGTGTTCTCGAGTGCGTGAGTACGCGAGTGTTCGCGAGTCCGCGATTTCGCGAGTGTTCGCGGGTCCGCGATTTCGCGAGTGTTCTCGAGTCCGCGATTTCGCGAGTGTTCTCGAGTCCGCGATTTCGCGAGTGTTCTCGAGTCCGCGATTTCGCGAGTGTTCTCGAGTCCGCGATTTCGCGAGTGTTCGCGATTTCGCGAGTGTACGCGACTCCGCGATTTCGCGAGTCCGCGATTTCGCGAGTGTTCTCGAGTCCGCGATTTCGCGAGTGTTCGCGACTCCGCGAGTGTTCGCGACTCCGCGATTTCGCGAGTGTTCGCGACTCCGCGATTTCGCGAGTGTTCGCGATTCCGCGATTCCGGCAGTGTTCGCGAGTCCGCGATTTCGGGAGTGTTCGCCAGTCCGCGATTTCGGGAGTGCTCGCCAGTCCGCGATTTCGCGAGTGTTCGCCAGTCCGCGATTTCGCGAGTGTTCTCGAGTGCGTGAGTCAGATAGTGTTCTCGAGTGCGTGAGTCAGAGAGTGTTCTCGAGTGCGTGAGTACGCGAGTGTTTGTGAGTCCGCGATTTCGCGAGTGTTCGCGATTTCGCGAGTGTACGCGACTCCGCGATTTCGCGAGTGTTCGCGAGTCCGCGATTTCGCGAGTGTTCGCGAGTCCGCGATTTCGCGAGTGTTCGCGAGTCCGCGATTTCGCGAGTGTTCTCGAGTCCGCGATTTCGCGAGTGTTCACGATTTCGCGAGTGTTCGCGAGGCCGCGATTTCGCGAGTGTTCGCGATTTCGCGAGTGTACGCGACTCAGCGATTTCGCGAGTTTTCGCGAGTCCGCGATTTCGCGAGTGTTCGCGATTCCGCGATTTCGCGAGTGTTCGCGAGTCCGCGATTTCGGGAGTGTTCGCGGGTCCGCGATTTCGCGAGGGTTCGCGGGTCCGCGAGTGTTCGCGAGTCCGCGTGAGTCAGAGAGTGTTCTCGAGTCCGCGTGAGTCAGAGAGTGTTCTCGAGTGCGTGAGTACGCGAGTGTTCGCGAGTCCACGATTTCGCGAGGGTTCGCGGGTCCGCGAGTGTTCGCGAGTCCGCGTGAGTCAGAGAGTGTTCTCGAGTCCGCGTGAGTCAGAGAGTGTTCTCGAGTGCGTGAGTACGCGAGTGTTCGCGAGTCCACGATTTCGCGAGTGTTCGCGAGTCCGCGAGTTTGCGATTTCGCGAGTGTTCGCGAGTCCGCGATTTCGGGAGCGTTCGCGATTCCGGGAGTGTTCGCGAGTCCGCGATTTCGCGAGTGTTCTCGAGTGCGTGAGTACGCGAGTGTTCGCGAGTCCGCGATTTCGCGAGTGTTCGCGGGTCCGCGATTTCGCGAGTGTTCGCGGGTCCGCGATTTCGCGAGTGTTCTCGAGTCCGCGATTTCGCGAGTGTTCTCGAGTCCGCGATTTCGCGAGTGTTCTCGAGTCCGCGATTTCGCGAGTCTTCGCGATTTCGCGAGTGTACGCGACTCCGCGATTTCGCGAGTCCGCGATTTCGCGAGTGTTCTCGAGTCCGCGATTTCGCGAGTGTTCTCGAGTCCGCGATTTCGCGAGTGTTCGCGATTTCGCGAGTGTACGCGACTCCGCGATTTCGCGAGTCCGCGATTTCGCGAGTGTTCTCGAGTCCGCGATTTCGCGAGTGTTCTCGAGTCCGCGATTTCGCGAGTGTTCTCGAGTCCGCGATTTCGCGAGTGTTCGCGATTTCGCGAGTGTACGCGACTCCGCGATTTCGCGAGTCCGCGATTTCGCGAGTGTTCTCGAGTCCGCGATTTCGCGAGTGTTCTCGAGTCCGCGATTTCGCGAGTGTTCGCGATTTCGCGAGTGTACGCGATTTCGCGAGTGTACGCGACTCCGCGATTTCGCGAGTCCGCGATTTCGCGAGTGTTCTCGAGTCCGCGATTTCGCGAGTGTTCGCGACTCCGCGATTTCGCGAGTGTTCGCGACTCCGCGATTTCGCGAGTGTTCGCGACTCCGCGATTTCGCGAGTGTTCGCGATTCCGCGATTCCGGCAGTGTTCGCGAGTCCGCGATTTCGGGAGTGTTCGCCAGTCCGCGATTTCGGGAGTGCTCGCCAGTCCGCGATTTCGCGAGTGTTCGCCAGTCCGCGATTTCGCGAGTGTTCTCGAGTGCGTGAGTCAGAGAGTGTTCTCGAGTGCGTGAGTCAGAGAGTGTTCTCGAGTGCGTGAGTACGCGAGTGTTTGTGAGTCCGCGATTTCGCGAGGGTTCGCGGGTCCGCGAGTGTTCGCGAGTCCGCAATTTCGCGAGTGTTCTCGAGTCCGCGTGAGTCAGAGAGTGTTCTCGAGTCCGCGTGAGTCAGAGAGTGTTCTCGAGTCCGCGTGAGTAAGAGAGTGTTCTCGAGTGCGTGAGTACGCGAGTGTTCGCGAGTCCGCGATTTCGCGAGTGTTCGCGACTCCGCGATTTCGCGAGTGTTCGCGAGTCCGCGATTTCGCGAGTGTTCGCGAGTCCGCGAGTTTGCGATTTCGCGAGTGTTCGCGAGTCCGCGATTTCGCGAGTGTTCGCGACTCCGCGATTTCGCGAGTGTTCGCGAGTCCGCGATTTCGCGAGTGTTCGCGAGTCCGCGAGTTTGCGATTTCGCGAGTGTTCGCGAGTCCGCGATTTCGGGAGCGTTCGCGATTCCGGGAGTGTTCGCGAGTCCGCGATTTCGCGAGTGTTCTCGAGTGCGTGAGTACGCGAGTGTTCGCGAGTCCGCGATTTCGCGAGTGTTCGCGGGTCCGCGATTTCGCGAGTGTTCTCGAGTCCGCGATTTCGCGAGTGTACGCGACTCCGCGATTTCGCGAGTCCGCGATTTCGCGAGTGTTCTCGAGTCCGCGATTTCGCGAGTGTTGTCGAGTCCGCGATTTCGCGAGTGTTCGCGATTTCGCGAGTGTACGCGACTCCGCGATTTCGCGAGTCCGCGATTTCGCGAGTGTTCTCGAGTCCGCGATTTCGCGAGTGTTCTCGAGTCCGCGATTTCGCGAGTGTTCGCGACTCCGCGATTTCGCGAGTGTTCGCGACTCCGCGATTTCGCGAGTGTTCGCGACTCCGCGATTTCGCGAGTGTTCGCGATTCCGCGATTCCGGCAGTGTTCGCGAGTCCGCGATTTCGGGAGTGTTCGCCAGTCCGCGATTTCGGGAGTGCTCGCCAGTCCGCGATTTCGCGAGTGTTCGCCAGTCCGCGATTTCGCGAGTGTTCTCGAGTGCGTGAGTCAGAGAGTGTTCTCGAGTGCGTGAGTCAGAGAGTGTTCTCGAGTGCGTGAGTACGCGAGTGTTCGCGAGTCCGCGATTTTGCGAGTGTTCGCGGGTCCTCGATTTCGCGAGTGTTCGCGAGTCCGCGATTTCGCGAGTGTTCTCGAGTCCGCGATTTCGCGAGTGTTCGCGATTTCGCGAGTGTACGCGACTCCGCGATTTCGCGAGTGTTCGCGAGTCCGCGATTTCGGGAGTGTTCGCGAGTCCGCGATTTCGGGAGTGTTCGCGAGTCCGCGATTTCGCGAGTGTTCGCGAGTCCGCGATTTCGCGAGTGTTCGCGAGTCCGCGATTTCGCGAGCGTTCGCGAGTCCACGAGTCCGCGATTTCGCGAGTGTTCGCGACTCCGCGATTTCGCGAGTGTTCGCGATTCCGGGAGTGTTCGCGAGTCCGCGATTTCGCGAGTGTTCTCGAGTGCGTGAGTACGCGAGTGTTCGCGGGTCCGCGATTTCGCGAGTGTTCGCGGGTCCGCGATTTCGCGAGTGTTCTCGAGTCCGCGATTTCGCGAGTGTTCTCGAGTCCGCGATTTCGCGAGTGTTCTCGAGTCCGCGATTTCGCGAGTGTTCTCGAGTCCGCGATTTCGCGAGTGTTCTCGAGTCCGCGATTTCGCGAGTGTTCTCGAGTCCGCGATTTCGCGAGTGTTCTCGAGTCCGCGATTTCGCGAGTGTTCGCGATTTCGCGAGTGTACGCGACTCCGCGATTTCGCGAGTCCTCGATTTCGCGAGTGTTCGCGAGTCCGCGATTTCGCGAGTGTTCGCGATTTCGCGAGTGTACGCGACTCAGCGATTTCGCGAGTGTTCGCGAGTCCGCGATTTCGCGAGTGTTCGCGATTCCGCGATTTCGCGAGTGTTCGCGATTCCGCGATTTCGCGAGTGTTCGCGAGTCCGCGATTTCGAAAGTGTTCGCGAGTCCGCTATTTCGCGAGTGTTCTCGAGTGCGTGAGTACGCGAGTGTTCGCGAGTCCGCGATTTCGCGAGTGTTCGCGGGTCCGCGATTTCGCGAGTGTTCGCGAGTCCGCGATTTCGCGAGCTTTCTCGAGTCCGCGATTTCGCGAGTGTTCTCGAGTCCGCGATTTCGCGAGTGTTCGCGATTTCGCGAGTGTTCGCGATTTCGCGAGTGTACGCGACTCCGCGATTTCGCGAGTGTTCGCGAGTCCGCGATTTCGCGAGTGTTCGCGAGTCCGCGATTTCGCGAGTGTTCGCGATTTCGCGAGTGTTCGCGAGTCCGCGATTTCGCGAGTGTTCGCGATTTCGCGAGTGTACGCGACTCAGCGATTTCGCGAGTCCTCGATTTCGCGAGTGTTCGCGAGTCCGCGATTTCGCGAGTGTTCGCGATTTCGCGAGTGTACGCGATTCCGCGATTTCGCGAGTGTTCGCGAGTCCGCGATTTCGGGAGTGTTCGCGAGTCCGCTATTTCGCGAGTGTTCGCGATTCCGCGATTTCGCGAGTGTTCGCGAGTCCGCGATTTCGAAAGTGTTCGCGAGTCCGCTATTTCGCGAGTGTTCTCGAGTGCGTGAGTACGCGAGTGTTCGCGAGTCCGCGATTTCGCGAGTGTTCGCGGGTCCGCGATTTCGCGAGTGTTCGCGAGTCCGCGATTTCGCGAGCTTTCTCGAGTCCGCGATTTCGCGAGTGTTCTCGAGTCCGCGATTTCGCGAGTGTTCGCGATTTCGCGAGTGTTCGCGATTTCGCGAGTGTACGCGACTCCGCGATTTCGCGAGTGTTCGCGAGTCCGCGATTTCGCGAGTGTTCGCGAGTCCGCGATTTCGCGAGTGTTCGCGATTTCGCGAGTGTTCGCGAGTCCGCGATTTCGCGAGTGTTCGCGATTTCGCGAGTGTACGCGACTCAGCGATTTCGCGAGTGTTCGCGAGTCCGCGATTTCGCGAGTGTTCGCGATTCCGCGATTTCGCGAGTGTTCGCGAGTCCGCGATTTCGGGAGTGTTCGCGAGTCCGCTATTTCGGGAGTGTTCGCGAGTCCGCGATTTCGCGAGTGTTCGCGAGTCCGCGATTTCGCGAGTGTTCGCGAGTCCGCGATTTCGCGAGCGTTCGCGAGTCCACGAGTCCGCGATTTCGCGAGTGTTCGCGACTCCGCGATTTCGCGAGTGTTCGAGATTCCGAGAGTGTTCGCGAGTCCGCGATTTCGCGAGTGTTCTCGAGTGCGTGAGTACGCGAGTGTTCGCGAGTCCGCGATTTCGCGAGTGTTCGCGGGTCCGCGATTTCGCGAGTGTTCTCGAGTCCGCGATTTCGCGAGTGTTCTCGAGTCCGCGATTTCGCGAGTGTTCTCGAGTCCGCGATTTCGCGAGTGTTCTCGAGTCCGCGATTTCGCGAGTGTTCGCGATTTCGCGAGTGTACGCGACTCCGCGATTTCGCGAGTCCGCGATTTCGCGAGTGTTCTCGAGTCCGCGATTTCGCGAGTGTTCGCGACTCCGCGAGTGTTCGCGACTCCGCGATTTCGCGAGTGTTCGCGACTCCGCGATTTCGCGAGTGTTCGCGATTCCGCGATTCCGGCAGTGTTCGCGAGTCCGCGATTTCGGGAGTGTTCGCCAGTCCGCGATTTCGGGAGTGCTCGCCAGTCCGCGATTTCGCGAGTGTTCGCCAGTCCGCGATTTCGCGAGTGTTCTCGAGTGCGTGAGTCAGATAGTGTTCTCGAGTGCGTGAGTCAGAGAGTGTTCTCGAGTGCGTGAGTACGCGAGTGTTTGTGAGTCCGCGATTTCGCGAGTGTTCGCGATTTCGCGAGTGTACGCGACTCCGCGATTTCGCGAGTGTTCGCGAGTCCGCGATTTCGCGAGTGTTCGCGAGTCCGCGATTTCGCGAGTGTTCTCGAGTCCGCGATTTCGCGAGTGTTCACGATTTCGCGAGTGTTCGCGAGGCCGCGATTTCGCGAGTGTTCGCGATTTCGCGAGTGTACGCGACTCAGCGATTTCGCGAGTTTTCGCGAGTCCGCGATTTCGCGAGTGTTCGCGATTCCGCGATTTCGCGAGTGTTCGCGAGTCCGCGATTTCGGGAGTGTTCGCGGGTCCGCGATTTCGCGAGGGTTCGCGGGTCCGCGAGTGTTCGCGAGTCCGCGTGAGTCAGAGAGTGTTCTCGAGTCCGCGTGAGTCAGAGAGTGTTCTCGAGTGCGTGAGTACGCGAGTGTTCGCGAGTCCACGATTTCGCGAGGGTTCGCGGGTCCGCGAGTGTTCGCGAGTCCGCGTGAGTCAGAGAGTGTTCTCGAGTCCGCGTGAGTCAGAGAGTGTTCTCGAGTGCGTGAGTACGCGAGTGTTCGCGAGTCCACGATTTCGCGAGTGTTCGCGAGTCCGCGAGTTTGCGATTTCGCGAGTGTTCGCGAGTCCGCGATTTCGGGAGCGTTCGCGATTCCGGGAGTGTTCGCGAGTCCGCGAGTGTACGCGACTCAGCGATTTCGCGAGTTTTCGCGAGTCCGCGATTTCGCGAGTGTTCGCGATTCCGCGATTTCGCGAGTGTTCGCGAGTCCGCGATTTCGGGAGTGTTCGCGGGTCCGCGATTTCGCGAGGGTTCGCGGGTCCGCGAGTGTTCGCGAGTCCGCGTGAGTCAGAGAGTGTTCTCGAGTGCGTGAGTACGCGAGTGTTCGCGAGTCCACGATTTCGCGAGGGTTCGCGGGTCCGCGAGTGTTCGCGAGTCCGCGTGAGTCAGAGAGTGTTCTCGAGTCCGCGTGAGTCAGAGAGTGTTCTCGAGTGCGTGAGTACGCGAGTGTTCGCGAGTCCACGATTTCGCGAGTGTTCGCGAGTCCGCGAGTTTGCGATTTCGCGAGTGTTCGCGAGTCCGCGATTTCGGGAGCGTTCGCGATTCCGGGAGTGTTCGCGAGTCCGCGATTTCGCGAGTGTTCTCGAGTGCGTGAGTACGCGAGTGTTCGCGAGTCCGCGATTTCGCGAGTGTTCGCGGGTCCGCGATTTCGCGAGTGTTCGCGGGTCCGCGATTTCGCGAGTGTTCTCGAGTCCGCGATTTCGCGAGTGTTCTCGAGTCCGCGATTTCGCGAGTGTTCTCGAGTCCGCGATTTCGCGAGTCTTCGCGATTTCGCGAGTGTACGCGACTCCGCGATTTCGCGAGTCCGCGATTTCGCGAGTGTTCTCGAGTCCGCGATTTCGCGAGTGTTCTCGAGTCCGCGATTTCGCGAGTGTTCGCGATTTCGCGAGTGTACGCGACTCCGCGATTTCGCGAGTCCGCGATTTCGCGAGTGTTCTCGAGTCCGCGATTTCGCGAGTGTTCTCGAGTCCGCGATTTCGCGAGTGTTCTCGAGTCCGCGATTTCGCGAGTGTTCGCGATTTCGCGAGTGTACGCGACTCCGCGATTTCGCGAGTCCGCGATTTCGCGAGTGTTCTCGAGTCCGCGATTTCGCGAGTGTTCTCGAGTCCGCGATTTCGCGAGTGTTCTCGAGTCCGCGATTTCGCGAGTGTTCTCGAGTCCGCGATTTCGCGAGTGTTCGCGATTTCGCGAGTCCGCGATTTCGCGAGTGTACGCGACTCCGCGATTTCGCGAGTGTTCGCGACTCCGCGATTTCGCGAGTGTTCGCGACTCCGCGATTTCGCGAGTGTTCGCGACTCCGCGATTTCGCGAGTGTTCGCGATTCCGCGATTCCGGCAGTGTTCGCGAGTCCGCGATTTCGGGAGTGTTCGCCAGTCCGCGATTTCGGGAGTGCTCGCCAGTCCGCGATTTCGCGAGTGTTCGCCAGTCCGCGATTTCGCGAGTGTTCTCGAGTGCGTGAGTCAGAGAGTGTTCTCGAGTGCGTGAGTCAGAGAGTGTTCTCGAGTGCGTGAGTACGCGAGTGTTTGTGAGTCCGCGATTTCGCGAGGGTTCGCGGGTCCGCGAGTGTTCGCGAGTCCGCAATTTCGCGAGTGTTCTCGAGTCCGCGTGAGTCAGAGAGTGTTCTCGAGTCCGCGTGAGTCAGAGAGTGTTCTCGAGTCCGCGTGAGTAAGAGAGTGTTCTCGAGTGCGTGAGTACGCGAGTGTTCGCGAGTCCGCGATTTCGCGAGTGTTCGCGACTCCGCGATTTCGCGAGTGTTCGCGAGTCCGCGATTTCGCGAGTGTTCGCGAGTCCGCGAGTTTGCGATTTCGCGAGTGTTCGCGAGTCCGCGATTTCGCGAGTGTTCGCGACTCCGCGATTTCGCGAGTGTTCGCGAGTCCGCGATTTCGCGAGTGTTCGCGAGTCCGCGAGTTTGCGATTTCGCGAGTGTTCGCGAGTCCGCGATTTCGGGAGCGTTCGCGATTCCGGGAGTGTTCGCGAGTCCGCGATTTCGCGAGTGTTCTCGAGTGCGTGAGTACGCGAGTGTTCGCGAGTCCGCGATTTCGCGAGTGTTCGCGGGTCCGCGATTTCGCGAGTGTTCTCGAGTCCGCGATTTCGCGAGTGTACGCGACTCCGCGATTTCGCGAGTCCGCGATTTCGCGAGTGTTCTCGAGTCCGCGATTTCGCGAGTGTTCTCGAGTCCGCGATTTCGCGAGTGTTCGCGATTTCGCGAGTGTACGCGACTCCGCGATTTCGCGAGTCCGCGATTTCGCGAGTGTTCTCGAGTCCGCGATTTCGCGAGTGTTCTCGAGTCCGCGATTTCGCGAGTGTTCGCGACTCCGCGATTTCGCGAGTGTTCGCGACTCCGCGATTTCGCGAGTGTTCGCGACTCCGCGATTTCGCGAGTGTTCGCGATTCCGCGATTCCGGCAGTGTTCGCGAGTCCGCGATTTCGGGAGTGTTCGCCAGTCCGCGATTTCGGGAGTGCTCGCCAGTCCGCGATTTCGCGAGTGTTCGCCAGTCCGCGATTTCGCGAGTGTTCTCGAGTGCGTGAGTCAGAGAGTGTTCTCGAGTGCGTGAGTCAGAGAGTGTTCTCGAGTGCGTGAGTACGCGAGTGTTCGCGAGTCCGCGATTTTGCGAGTGTTCGCGGGTCCTCGATTTCGCGAGTGTTCGCGAGTCCGCGATTTCGCGAGTGTTCTCGAGTCCGCGATTTCGCGAGTGTTCGCGATTTCGCGAGTGTACGCGACTCCGCGATTTCGCGAGTGTTCGCGAGTCCGCGATTTCGGGAGTGTTCGCGAGTCCGCGATTTCGGGAGTGTTCGCGAGTCCGCGATTTCGCGAGTGTTCGCGAGTCCGCGATTTCGCGAGTGTTCGCGAGTCCGCGATTTCGCGAGCGTTCGCGAGTCCACGAGTCCGCGATTTCGCGAGTGTTCGCGACTCCGCGATTTCGCGAGTGTTCGCGATTCCGGGAGTGTTCGCGAGTCCGCGATTTCGCGAGTGTTCTCGAGTCCGCGATTTCGCGACTCCGCGATTTCGCGAGTGTTCGCGACTCCGCGATTTCGCGAGTGTTCGCGACTCCGCGATTCCGGCAGTGTTCGCAAGTCCGCGATTTCGGGAGTGTTCGCCAGTCCGCGATTTCGGGAGTGCTCGCCAGTCGGCGATTTCGCGAGTGTTCGCCAGTCCGCGATTTCGCGAGTGTTCTCGAGTGCGTGAGTCAGAGAGTGTTCTCGAGTGCGTGAGTCAGAGAGTGTTCTCGAGTGCGTGAGTACGCGAGTGTTTGTGAGTCCGCGATTTCGCGAGTGTTCGCGGGTCCGCGAGTGTTCGCGAGTCCGCAATTTCGCGAGTGTTCTCGAGTCCGCGTGAGTCAGAGAGTGTTCTCGAGTCCGCGTGAGTCAGAGAGTGTTCTCGAGTGCGTGAGTACGCGAGTGTTCGCGAGTCCGCGATTTCGCGAGTGTTCGCGAGTCCGCGAGTTTGCGATTTCGCGAGTGTTCGCGAGTCCGCGATTTCGGGAGCGTTCGCGAGTCCGCGATTTCGCGAGTGTTCGCGAGTCCGCGATTTCGCGAGCTTTCGCGAGTCCGCGATTTCGCGAGTGTTCGCGAGTCCGCGATTTCGCGAGTGTTCGCGACTCCGCGATTTCGCGAGTGATCGCGATTCCGCGATTTTGGGAGTGTTCGCGAGTCCGTGATTTCGGGAGTGTTCGCGAGTACGCGATTTCGCGAGTGCTCTCGAGTGCGTGAGTCAGAGAGTGTTCTCGAGTGCGTGAGTACGCGAGTTTTCGCGAGTCCGCGACTTTGCGAGTGTTCGCGAGTCCGCGATTTCGCGAGTGTTCTCGAGTGTTCGCGATTTCGCGAGTGTACGCGACTCCGCGATTTCGCGAGTGTTCGCGAGTCCGCTATTTCGCGAGTGTTCTCGAGTGCGTGAGTACGCGAGTGTTCGCGAGTCCGCGATTTCGCGAGTGTTCGCGGGTCCGCGATTTCGCGAGTGTTCGCGAGTCCGCGATTTCGCGAGCTTTCTCGAGTCCGCGATTTCGCGAGTGTTCTCGAGTCCGCGATTTCGCGAGTGTTCTCGAGTCCGCGATTTCGCGAGTGTTCGCGATTTCGCGAGTGTACGCGACTCCGCGAGTGTACGCGACTCCGCGAGTGTTCGCGAGTCCGCGATTTCGCGAGTGTTCGCGAGTCCGCGATTTCGCGAGTGTTCTCGAGTCCGCGTTTTCGCGAGTGTTCGCGATTTCGCGAGTGTTCGCGAGTCCGCGATTTCGCGAGTGTTCGCGAGTCCGCGATTTCGCGAGTGTTCGCGAGTCCGCGATTTCGCGAGTGTTCGCGAGTCCGCGATTTCGCGAGTGTTCGCGATTTCGCGAGTCCGCGATTTCGCGAGTGTTCGCGAGTTAGCAAGTACGCGAGTTCGCGTATGTGCATGAGTCCGCTAGTCTGCGATTTCGCGTGAGTACGCGAGTACGCGATTTCGCGTGAGTGCGCGAGTACGCGTGTCCTCGATTTCACGAGTGTTCGCGATTTCACGAGTGTTCGCGATTTCACGAGTGTTCGTGAGTCCATGATTTCGCGTGAGTACATGATTTCGCGTGAGTACGAGAGTCCGCGATTACGCGAGTGTTCGCGAGTACGCGAGTCCGCGTATGTGCGTGAGTACGCGAGTTTGCGTATGTGCGTGAGTACGCGAGTTCGCGTATGTGCGTGAGTCTGCGAGTACGCTATTTCGCGTGAGTACGCGAGTCCGCGATTTCGCGTGAGTACGCGAGTCCACAATTTCATGAGTACGCGAGTCAGCGATTTCGCGTGAGTACACGAGTACGCCATTTCGCGAGTTTTCACAAGTCCGCGATTTTGCGTGAGTACGCGAGTACGCGAGTCCGCCATTTCGCGAGTACGCGATTTCGCGTGAGTACGCCAGTCCGCGATTTCGTGTGAGTACGCGAGTACGCGATTTAGCGTGAGTACGCGAGTACGCAATTTAGCGTGAGTACGCGAGTACGCAATTTAGCGTGAGTACGCGAGTACGCGATTTTGCGTGAGTACGCGAGTACGCGATTTTGCGTGAGTACTGTAAAAGTTAATTTCGCGTGAGTACGCGAGTACGCGAGTTCGCGTATGTGCGTGAGTCCGCGAGTACGTGATTTCGCGTGAGTACGCGAGTACGCGATTTCGCGTGAGTAAATAAAAATGAAGAATGGAGTTACATTTTGCAAAATAAGTAAACAAGGGGGAGAAGCACAGTGTAGAAGTGCTGCCACCGTCAAATAAAACATCACTTTCATACACGCATTCAAATTAGCACAACAGAATGACATACCTGCCTGGTCTAGTCGCTGCCGGTTTACTTTGGAGGATTAGGCGAGGCCTAGAACAGCCAGACCACAGCCTTCTCATGGTCCTCCGAGTCCATACTCTTATGAACAGGAGGTAGGTGTGGACAAACTATTGAGGACAAAGGACAAAGATTGAGAGATTTTTTCCAAACCCAGATCAGAGCCTGTTGAAGATGAGCTCACAATGCAAAATTGAGCCATGTCACGATGACCATTAACTCGTACTAAGACCCATTTCGGACAAATTATGCATTGCAAAGCAGGAAGTTGGATCTATAAATTATGCTAAGTTTTATAATCCAAGCATGTATACAAGCTCAGCATGGGTTGCAGGGTCTCACTGGGTAATCAGTGGGCAATATAATATCACACCAGAGATGGAAATAGCCTTTGGGTTATGGTAAATGGTTCACATTTTATATAGCGCCTGTATCCAAAGTGTGCTGTACAATTAATGCTTCTCATTAAACATTCACACACGAACAGCAATTGGCAGCCATGCAAGGCACCAAACAGCTTGTCGGGAGCAATTGGGGGCTAGGCGTCTTGCTAAGGGACACTTCGACATACCCAGGGCGGAACTGTGAACCGGCAACCCTCCGACTGCCAGATGACTGCTCTTCCCGTCTGAATCCATTCAAAAAAGTAAGAGGAGCATCAATCCAGATAATGGTGTCTTCATTCATTAGGCACTTGATGAGGATTTCTGGAGGAAAGATCAAGACAAGTTCAGCATTACAGAACAGCAGGAAAAATCATCATGGGTGGCTGTCTTGTGGTTATAATTCTGCATTTCAACAAAATGAGTAAGTTATTTACAATTAATATGAAAGAACCTAATAGCTATTAGATGAAGGACAGTTGCTAAAGCATACAAAATAAGCAATGGTTTGAAAGACTGTTGATTTGGTCATTGAGAATTACACCTGTATTCCATTTTCACAAATCAAGTTCAGCCAAAATAAATAAATATGAAAATAATGGAGTTACATTTTGCCAAATTAGGGGGAAAAGCACAATGTAGAAGTGCTGCCACCTTCAAACAAAATGCCACTTTCATACATGCATTCAAATTAGAACAGAAGACAAACCTGTCTGGTCTAGTCACTGCTGGTTTACTTTGTGGAGCGCACAGCTCCTGGCCCTGTCCTCAGGTGAGGGCTGCTGCTGCTAGCTGCAGCTACTGAAGGGACCAGGCTGGGCTGATGAGCTGCAGCTACTGAAGGGACCAGGCTTGGTTCATCAGCTGCAGCTACTGAACAGACCCAGCTGGGTTCATCAGCTGCAGCTACTGAAGGGACCAGGCTGGGTTGATCAGCTGCAGCTTCTGAAGGGGCGCAGGCTGGATTGATCAGCTCTTCTCCTCCTCGGCTGTAAAAGTTAATTCTACTGAAGCTGGGGAGAGCTCCTTACCATCTTTGGAGATCAGCCCCTGATGTTCTTGTCTACTGGTACCATGGCAGATATTGGGAGTTTGTACACTGGAAGGGGTTAGAGGAGCTTGGGCAGGACCATGTAATAACAGCACCAGGCCTTGGCTTTCACAGGAACACCACCCTTCTCCACACTCTGTACCAAATCATGTGTGATGTGTTGTCCTCTTCACACTCATTGTAACAGTGAGCAGCCAACTCTTCCTAGACTGCTTTTCTGTTCAAAGTGGAATGCACTCTCCAACCACCTCATACCAAATGTAGTCACGTACCTTGCTGTTGCTTCTCAGTATCAGCATCCTCTGCCTGCTGGGCCCGAAGGCCACTCTTGCTCAGGTAATGAACTGTCCAGGTGCTCAAGCATCCATCGCTCCTCTGTCACTGACTGCAGTGAAGGTATTACCATCCATGAAGGTTCAAGGTGCTGGCTGCCGCACCTTTGAGGTAGATGTAGGTCCTCTGCTTGGTCTTTCTGCAGAGTCCACAAGGATGCAGATTGCACCTAAAATGGACACTGCAGCCAGGAATATGTCCACCCCCAGCCTCTGGTAGTGCAGTTAGGCACTGTAACCCTCACCCTGAACTTCTATTTACTTTCTATTTACTTTCTATTTACTTTCTATTTACTTTCTATTTTATCTTGAAATTGAATGAAAAGAATAATTTGTATAGTTTTAGAATAATCATTTATTTAATTTAATTTTGATTCATTCAGAATGAGCCGCACAGTGTGAGACTGACCTACCAAACAGCAGAGGTTAGGGGTAAACATTTATGGGCTGCAGTGTCCATCACAGCTGCACCTAGATCCCTGCGGACTCTGCAGAAAGACCAAGCAGAGGACCAACAACTCCAAGGTGTAGCAATCACCAGCATGAACTTACATGGACAGCATGATCATTCCTATACAGTCAATGACAGGATAGATGGATGCTTGAGGACCTGGACAGAACCATTACCTGAGCAAGAATGACCTTCCAGCCCAGCAGGTCAGGGAGGCTGGCACTGAAGAGAGCCAAGGGTAAGGTCGGTGACAGCACTTGGTTTAAAGCAGCAGGAGCAGATCCCAGCTCAACAGAAGCCAGAGGAGGTGCTAAGACTGGTCACCCTGTGATACAATGTGTGAAGAGGACAAGAGACTATAGATGACCAGATGCACAAGGTGGAGAAGGCTGGTGCCCCTGTGAAAAGGCCTGGTGCCCTCAGCACATGGTCACACCCATGCTCCTGTAACCCCCACTGGTGTACAAAGCCCTTGCATCTACAGTGGAACTAATCAACAGGAACATCAGCAGTGACCTCTGGAGAGTTGGGAGCTCCCTCCCCAAAGCTTCAGCAGAACAAACCATCTCTCAGACTCAAGCTCTTCTCTGCCTTTGATCCAGTCATGCTTCTCATGCGTGAGTAATTGAGATATTAAAAGCTGCTTTTCACCATCATCTCCAAATGAAGCTCTAGTGATGATCCTAGGAGCTCCTGCCTACTGGAGCAGAGGAAGGAGGTGGAGCCTAAGGTCTGGGAGATGACAGAGGTGATCGGTCCCTCAGAGACCGACCATCCCTGGCAATGCTGATGTGGAAGAGCACTCCCCTGGGTTCTGTGTCGCTCACTCATCCTCCAGTCACTACAGGCAGGTCAACCTCAAGGAGCCAGCACATCCCAAGACAGCTTTTACTTTTGGCTGTGTGCTGTGGGCTTTCATAGATCAACTTCATGCTCGAGCACTGCCAAGGGTGTCCCGTCAACCCCCTTTCTCCACAGGGGTGAAGGTGAGCCTGGAGGACCACAAGGGAGGTGAGGCCGGTCTACAGCTCACCCTACCTAAAATTAACCATATCGTGCAGGGCGAGTCCAAGACACTGAAAGCACTTGAGCTTTGTTGATGCAGGTGGATTCATGGGATGTGTGCCAGGTGCATCAATAAGCAGTTTTGTCTTCGTAATGTAGTTGGGTTAGGGTTAGACCTGCGTTACACAAAACCACTTCAATAACCAAAACCTGAAATAAGATCCAGTACAGCCAGAGATTATGCATAAAGTAGGAAGTTGGATAATAACTTTAGC
The DNA here is from genome assembly GCF_963514075.1 of Conger conger. Classification (NCBI taxonomy): domain Eukaryota; kingdom Metazoa; phylum Chordata; class Actinopteri; order Anguilliformes; family Congridae; genus Conger; species Conger conger. The sequence goes on along the minus strand of NC_083770.1, from coordinate 51,592,338 downwards.
TTAATTTATAGATCTAAGCATGTATACAAGCGCAATGCTTGTTACAGGGTCTGACCAGGTAATCAATGGCCAAATCAAACTAGAGATGGAAATGGTTCTTGGGCTATAAGTCTCTTATACAATCCCTCAGATGGTCCATCGTTATCTCCACCTGCATGGGAGACCGAAACAAGCAGGGCAGCACAAAGTCCCACAATGCACAAGCAGAAACACTGGGGCACAACACCCTCCTCTTAAACCATGGAAAAGGTTGTAGAGGGGCCAGTATCATTCTTGTCTGTCCAGCTGAGTCGGGCCTTCATGGACTAGCCCTAACCCTTCAGGAACTAACCCTAACCCTTCAGGGACAGTTTGAGCTCAGTCACACTGTAGATTCATGACTCTGTTGGCATTCAATCAAGTCTTAGTTCACAAAAGTAAGAGGAGTGTCAATCCAGATAATGGTGTCTTCATTCATTAGGCACTTGCTGAGGATTTCTGGTGGAAAGATCAAGACAAGTTCAGCATTACAGAACAGCAGGAAAAATCATCATGGGTGGCTGTCTTGTGGTTATAATTCTGCATTTTAACAAAATGAGTAAGTTATTTACAATTAATATGAAAGAACCTAATAGCTATTAGATGAAGGACAGTTGCTAAAGCATACAAGATAACCAATGTTTTGAAAGACTGTTGATTTGGTCATTGAGAATTACACTGGTATTCCATTTTCACAAATCAGGTTCAGCCAAAATAAATATGAAAATAATGGAGTTACATTTTGCCAAATTAGGGGGAGAAGCACAATGTAGAAGTGCTGCCACCTTCAAACAAAATGCCACTTTCATACACGCATTCAAATTAGAACAGAAGACAAACCTGTCTGGTCTAGTCACTGCTGGTTTACTTTGTGGAGCGCACAGCTCCTGGCCCTGTCCTCAGGTGAGGGCTGCTGCTGCTAGCTGCAGCTACTGAAGGGACCAGGCTGGGTTCATCAGCTGCAACTACTGAAGGGAACAGGCTGGGTTGATCAGCTCTACTCCTCCTCAGCTGCAAGCTAATTCTACTGAAGCTGGGGAGAGCTCCTTACCATCTTTGGAGATCAGCCCCTGATGTTCTTGTCTACTGGTACCACGGCAGATATTGGGAGTTTGTACACTGGAAGGGGTTAGAGGAGCTCGGGCAGGACCATGTAATAACAGCACCAGGCCTTGGCTTTCACAGGGACACCACCCTTCTCCACACTCTGTACCAAATCATGTGTGATGTGTTGTCCTCTTCACACTCATTGTAACAGTGAGCAGCCAACTCTTCCTAGACTGGCTTTTCAGTTCAAAGTGGAATGCACTCTCGAGCCACCTCATACCAAATGTAGTCATGCACCTTGCTGTTGCTTCTCAGGATCAGCATCATCAGCCTGCTGGGCCTGAAGGTCACTCTTGCTCAGGTAATGATCTGTCCAGGTGCTCAAGCATCCATCTCTCCTGTGTCACGGACTGCAGTGAAGGTAATACCATCCATGAAGGTTCAAGGTGCTGGCTGCCACACCTTTGAGGTAATTGTAGGTCCTCTGCTTGGTCTTTCTGCAGAGTCCACAGGGATGCAGATTGCACCTAAAATGGACACTGCACCCAGAAACATGTCCACCCCCAGCCTCTGGTAGTGCAGTTAGGCACTGTAACCCTCACCCTGAACTATTACTTCTATTCATTTAAGTCCATTTATTGTTTCTATTTACATCTATTTTTTTCTATTTACATCCATTTTTTCTATTTACATCCATTTACATATATTTTTTTCCATTTACATCCATTTTGTATTTTGAAATTTAATAGAAATTAATTTATATAATTTTAGAATAATTATTTTTATTTTATTTTGATGAATTCAGAATGAGCGCTACAGTGTGAGACTGACCTACCAAATAGCAGAGGTTAGGGGTAAACATTTATGGGCTGCGCAGTGTCCATCACAGCTGCACCTACACCCCTGCAGACTCTGCAGAAAGACCAAGCAGAGGACCAACAACTCCAAGGTGCAGCAATCACCAGCATGAACTTACATGGACAGCATGATCATTCCTATACAGTCAATGACAGGATAGATGGATGCTTGAGGACCTGGACAGAACCATTACCTGAGCAAGAATGACCTTCCAGCCCAGCAGGTCAGGGAGGCTGGCACTGAAGAGAGCCAAGGGTAAGGTGGGTGACAGCACTTGGTTTAAAGCAGCCGGAGCAGATCGCAGCTCAACAGAAGCCAGAGGAGGTGGTAAGACTGTTCACACTGACACAGAGAGATAGAGAGAACCAAGGCTATCCATAACTTCTCTAACTGGATCTCTACGAGTTACAAAAGGACCGGCAGTAAAGTCCAGGGGCAGGTCATCACCATTCACTGTCTCATATGTGGGCTATGTAGCCATTTCATGAGATGCACAACAACTATCTGAAATACAATGACAAATGTCCCTGTTCGGGCGCCAATCTATAACGGTTGCTTTGTCCTGAGACTAAAACCATTAATGATATTAATAACAATGAGAAGGAGAGGGAACGTGCTCATGCAAAACAAAAAGTAGCTGTATACATTTATACAGTTCAAGGCAATGGCAGACAGAATCACTCCCCCAGGTTAAAGGCCAAAAAACCTGACAGTTAAGATTCCCGGCCCCCCGCCGAAAAGTTCATACAAAAACCAAAAAGATGCAATAGTCCACAGTCCGCAGGGTAAAAAGAAAACGGTTAGATCTCACCCCTGCTTGGTTTGGAAGTCCATAATTTCAGTTCTTATAATCCATGGTATCCAAAGAAAAAGAAATCTTTTAAATCCAAATGGGCCTTTGAACCATTGGGAAAAGGAAAGACAATCAGTCCAACAAAGCCATCCTTTTCCTTGTTTCCTAAAGTGATCCCCAACAGTCCTAACTAGGCCTTAGCCCCACAACCATTTTCCCTCACACCACCAAACATTACTCCCTTTGTTCTCCTTAGCACCTCCCCTTCCTGTCTCTAGCACACCCCCTTCCTGACTCCTGGTGGTGAGAAAAGGTATAGCTACAAAGAGATACGGAAGGGTTTACAGGCCCTGCTAACTGATGGAACCCTATTCCTGAACAGGGTTACAAACACACACTCCTTTATCCCCCACTGGTGTACAAACACACACTCCTTTAACCCCCACTGGTGTACAAGCCCACACTCCTTTAACCCCCACTGGTGTACAAACCCACACTCCTTTAACCCCCACTGGTGTACAAACACACACTCTTTTAACCCCCACTGGTGTACAAACACACACTCTTTTAACCCCCACTGGTGTACAAACACACACTCTTTTAACCCCCACTGGTGTACAAACACACACTCTTTTAACCCTCACTGGTGTACAAACACACACTCTTTTAACCCCCACTGGTGTACAAACACACACTCCTTTAGCCCCCACTGGTGTACAAACACACACTCTTTTAGCCCCCACTGGTGTACAAACACATACTCCTTTAACCCCTACTGGTGTACAAACACACACTCTTTTAACCCCCACTGGTGTACAAACACACACTCCTTTAACCCCCACTGGTGTACAACCCCACACTCCTTTAACCCCCACTGGTGTACAAAGCCCTTGCATCAACAGTGGAACCAACAGACAGGAACTTCAGTGGATACTTTGGGGTGAAAAGGGCATTGGTTGCAGACCACTTCCTTTGAGCGCAAGCCTTCCTCGCTGCTGACTCCATGGTGATCCATCTATCAGGGGACACAAGCAGAGAATATTATAAGCACAAAAAGGGAGAACCTTTCAATTATGAAATGGCAGTTGCCTGTTGCATTCTGGGTTCTGGGTAAACATCACAAATCACAATAAACCTCTTCACATTTGTACCATTTATAACAAGTATAAACTTGACTTCAACAGTTCTTGGTCACTTGGCACAACCATGAAACCGCAAAAAGCAGGTAAATTAATTAAATTTATCAAACCAGTTACTGAACCCTAACCATGTCAATTCTCATGGGGTCACTGTAGGCACTGGATATTCACAATTGCCCATCTAATAATGGAGTAAAGCATCAGTTGTTACCCTTATAAAAGCAATTGGGAAATTGTGCCAATAAAGCTCATTAACCATTTCATGTGGCAGGTTACAAAATGGTTCAAGAACATTTTTGGAACATGACATGTTAACAAAGATGGAATATTATGACTCCAATCTGTAGAACCATGTCAGGACATTGTTGATGGCAGAATGGCTCAAGAATGTTCCAGTAAAGTTATACCTTAGACATTAAAGTTTTCCATTCAGTAATGAAATGGTAGAGGGGCTAAACAAATTTTCAAGTGGACCTTCTTGGAAGTTAATGACCTATAGCACCACTCAAAACATAAGACCTTTTCCTGGCTTTTTTGATAGTTTAATTTCCACTGTACAGATTCTCAGCTTTTATTAAACCATGTTTAGTTTGCCTAAAAGCTAAATAGTATCTACCACCACATCAAGCTTGGCCTTGAAAAGCCCCAGTGTTTCTGCCTCTACTACATGTACTGGCACACTACTCCACACATTGTCCACCCCCATGGATACATGTTTCTGCCTCTACTACTGGCACACTACTCCACACATTGTCCACCCCCATGGATACATGTTTCTGCCTCTACTACATGTACTGGCACACTACTCCACACATTGTCCACCCCCATGGATACATGTTTCTGCCTCTACTACTGGCACACTACTCCACACATTGTCCACCCCCATGGATACATGTTTCTGCCTCTACTACTGGCACACTACTCCACACATTGTCTCCTCCCCCATGGATACATGTTTCTGCCTCTACTACTGGCACACTACTCCACACATTGTCCACCCCCATGGATACATGTTTCTGCCTCTACTACATTTACTGGCACACTACTCCACACATTGTCTCCTCCCCCGGATACAAATTGCTTTATGTTACATTCCTTTTCTAGGCTATATTGCTGTGTGGGGTGGGGGTGGAAGAATTTGACCCCTGCACTTCTAAATTAATTCCAGCACCCTATTACAGTGTATGTGATGATCACATCTGCTATATTATGACTGCAGAATTTTATTACAGCTATCCTGCAGTTAATTACACCGAGAGGGCAAAACATAAAATTTGGGACATATATGCCACACTGCCACTCAGCAATACTGTTACTTAGCAACCAAGAAAATACTACCACAAATTTAGCAAAACCGTTCCATTAAAAAAAGCATTCATTTAAAGTTTGCCTTGTTGTTCATGATATCCCCCTCTCCCCCCAATTTATTCATTTATTTTTCAAGAAATGGTCACCATTGTATGAACAGATTATGGAATGAGAACCTGTGGTATATTGGGGATATTGGCGCAGCTAGGGGGTGTAAAGGCACTCTGCATCACGTCGTGCATAGCTGTGCCAATATCCACAATATACCACAGGTTCTCGTTCCATCCATCCATCCATCCAGGGGGGCTGGAGCCTATCCCAGCATACATTGGGCGAAAGGCAGGAATACACCCTGGACAGGTCGCCAGTCCATCACAGGGCACACACACCATTCACTCACACACTCATACCTATGGGCAATTTAGACTCTCCAATCCGCCTAACCTGCATATCTTTGGACTGTGGGAGGAAACCGGAGTACCCGGAGGAAACCCATGCAGACACGGGGAGAACATGCAAACTCCGCACAGAGAGGCCCCGGCCAACGGGGATTCGAACCCAGGACCTCCTTGCTGTGAGGCGGCAGTGCTACCCACTGCACCATCCGTGCCGCCCCACTGCACCATCCGTGCCGCCTCACATTCTCGTTCCAAAACCCTTAAATATCCTACCAGCTTTATTTTGTTTCTTCCTTTGCACATTTTTCTAATAAACTCAGATCGAAGGATGAAAAACTTGGTTACATCTAATAATGCGTAGTAGTACTGTACACTGTAGGCATACAATGAAGACCCTGTCCAATATCCTCTTATATTTAAAGCGTCCAGCCACAAGACAAATATGTATAGGCTAACCTACATTTTATGAATTTATGAACAGAAAAAATGATTTCACTTATATATATTTCTAAAGGGGCGGCACGGATGGTGCAGTGGGTAGCACTGCCGCCTCACAGCAAGGAGGTCCTGGGTTCGAATCCCCGTCGGCCGGGGCCTCTCTGTGCGGAGTTTGCATGTTCTCCCCGTGTCTGCGTGGGTTTCCTCCGGGTACTCCGGTTTCCTCCCACAGTCCAAAGACATGCACGTTAGGCTGATTGGAGAGTCTAAATTGTCCGTAGGTATGAGTGTGTGAGTGAATGGTGTGTGTGCCCTGTGATGGACTGGCGACCTGCCCAGGGTGTAGTCCTGCCTTTCGCCCAATGTATGCTGGGATAGGCTCCAGCCCCCCTGCGACCCTGATCAGGATAAGCGGGTTCAGATAATGGATGGATGGATATTTCTAAAGGGAGACCCCCAAGTCGACTCAACTGCCAGCCCATTAAGCAGACAAGGGTCAAAATGCAAATAAGCAAATAATTTAACCTTGACAGGGTATAAAATCTTGCAATGTGCAGATATTGTAGTGTTTCAGATTACAATTATTTAATTAATAGAGGGACATCAGTCATTTGGCTGTCCCAGAAACATACAACTAATCTGGTTAATATTTGGTTAAATTGAATCTGTGGTCGCTGCACAGGTAACAATTCACAGCACAGCAATTAATTGGCTGTAGGGAAAAATTCACAGAACGAAAGATCTCCCTCCTAAAAGCATGATAACCAATCACAAGTCAAAATCAGACTCCACCTTAGTGAGCAGGCTGGTTCCTCCAAAACTCTCGACGATGTGTGCTAAAAGTTTATCAATATATCTGTATTAAAGTATGATATGTACCCTGTATAGTTTCAAACTGATTAACTGCTAAATTGTGCTAGGATTACACAGTGAGCCCAGCCAGCTGGCAGGGGGGGGGCCGTCTTGAACTGTGTAGACCAAACTGTCAAGGACATGGGCAGAGCAAGATATGACTATACAGCTGATTTCTCCGGGACTCTCGATGTTTTATGCCAGGAGTGTATCTATTTGACCTAGAACATTAATTATAGCTGAGCTTATGAAAACGCAAGAAACCACAGTGAAAACTGTTGAAATGAGAGCAAAGAATGCTACGTACGCTATGCTATGAAATGTTTTGAAAGAATAATTAAAAGGCATATAGTATCACATACCCAACATTCACTGGACGCCTTACAATTTGCCTATCAGCCTAGTAGGGGGGTAGATGATGCCATTTTAACCCTGTTGCATCTTGTCCACTCACATCTTGAGGCTCCAAAGACGCACGTAAAAATTTTATTCGTAGATTTTTCTTCCGCCTTCAACACGATTCAGCCTCATATCCTGGCCCAGAGACTAGCGGATGAGTTTTCCCTGGATGGTGGTCTGATTCTCTGGCTGCTGGACTTTCTAAGTCAGCGAGTACAGCAGGTGAAAGTGGGCCTTGCACTGTCCAATAAAATATCTACTTTTATAGGCTCTCCTCAAGGCTGCGTTTTATCTGCCTTGTTGTTTATTTTATACACAAATAGCTGTACCAGCTCCTTCCCTGGAAGATTTTTAGTTAAGTTTGCCGACGATACGGCACTGGTTAGCCTTCTTCAGGGTGATGAGGAGGAGCATGGCCCTGTTTTAGAGGCATTTATCAAATGGTGTGAGGACTCACATCTCCTCCTGAACACTTCTAAGACAAAAGAGATGTCTATTGATTTTAGGAAAGAGCCCACATCCGGTCTGACTAGTATTAGAGGACAGCCTATACAGTCAGTCACGGAATATAAATACCTCGGGGTTGTCTTAGATAATAAGCTGAAGTGGGATAAATATACGGAATCCATTAACAAAAAGAGCCAGCAAAGGCTTTACTTTCTTAAAAAGTTAGCCTTATTTGATGTCAATCTCACCATGCTTAAGATGTTTTACAGTGCCTTTGTTGAGAGTGTTTTAACTTTTGGCCTTATTTGCTGGTTTGGTAATGCAACAGAAGCACAGAAGAAAACCCTGAGGAAAACTGTAACCAGTGCCGGCAAATTGCTGGGCTTTAAACTGACCAGCTTAGAAGAGAGTTACAGAACTAGGTCTCTCAAGAAAGCAGAAAAAATCATCTCTGACCCCAAGCACTTTCTGTGTACAGCCTTCGACCGGTTACCTTCTGGGCGTAGGTTCCGGCAGCCAGCCTTTTCAAAAAACAGGTCCAAACATTCATTCATACCACAGGTGATTAAATCCCTGAATGGTAAGGTCTAACCCACATATTTTATATATTTTTTATATTTATATTTTATATTTTATATTTATATTTTGTTTAACTCTGTCTAGCGGGTCCAGCCAGAGCACTACTCTTATTTTGTTATATATGTCGTAACTACCAGCAGTTGTTATAGTGCACCGTGTTTATTTATTTATTTATTTTTTATATAATTTTTATTAATTTTGGACTTCAGATCTGATCTGTCGATGTTATATGTCTGTCTCTATGTGCTGTGCCTGTTTTTATGTAACACCACCAACAATGATTTTCTACCGAAAACTAATTTCCCCACGGGGACAATAAAGTACCTACTTGTACATTTACTCCCTTAGAAGAGAATAATTAATCAAATGTTTAGTATGTCTGTAGATTAGAAAAGTATATTAGAAGTGAATATTAATGAAATGTTTAGTTTGTCTGTATATTTTCAATGATTACTGCTGCTTAGTTTGTCTTATAAAAGCGAAAGATACAGAGTGACGTGTATGGATGACGTGTTAGAGGGAGGGCATCCAGAACTTTCTGAGGTCTGGTAGTTTGCCAAGAGCAGGTGCGGGGTGAAGTGAGGACACGTAGTTGGCAGAATGCCCTGAACTTTGTACAGAGTTGGCAGAGCATAAGGACCGTTGGCAATTTGCCACAATGACGTTGTGGGAGGAGCATTGGGAGGAGTTATGATAAGAAAAGTGTGGGTGATTTGCCAGAATGAGGTTTGAGGAGGAGTTGTAGGTGGAGTAACTGTGTATAAAATGGGTGTACAAATGCCAGTCGGGGTTCAGTTCTGGAGAGCTGATCCGGCTTTATGCACGTGTGCTAATAAAGTCTGATTTTCCTGAAGATCTTGCTGCCTGGTGTCGTCTTTTCCCTCGCGAAGATGTTTTTCGACAAATTGAAGATTTGGACTCTGTCGTTTCCTAGACACGACATGGCCAGTCAAACACATTTTTAATATTATGTAAAATCTGTGGAAACCGCACAACTTGCTAGCAGTGTGTAATTTGACCACGCAGCATCTTCCTAAAAATGTAATTCACATTAGAATGTAAATACATTGGTTTGGTTTTGGGAACGATGCGTCAAGAGGCAATCTCCCGCCAATCCCATTAAAGCGAATTTCCAAAATAATGCTCAGAATCGAGAACAAAGAGCTCCGAAGCGCTCCAGTCAGACCACGCGTGCAAGGAAGAAGCATCTGCGTTTAACGACTTAAACCGTTAATCGTATAAACCAATTTCGTGCAAACTGATCGAATATGATACTTAAATATAGGATACGCAATAATTAGTGTATCAAGCTTTCTAGTGTAGTTGTAGGCTACATAGTGACACGGTTTCGGAGTTGCGTTTTGCTAGCACACGAAAGAAGAAGCTTACATTCAATAGCCCACATTTAACGCGTGTTGTCAAAATGTATAGTGGAATCAGGTGATTTGCGACACTTTGGTAGAATTACCAGGAGACCACCAAAAAGTAGTTACTCTCCAATTATGTATACGAGAACGTATTTTTATAAGTTCTCAGATCTCTGAAATATTTCTATATTTATGTGTTGTAAAGTATACTTGTTTATTAACTAACCAATGCCACTTCTGTCAGGCTGATTGCATGTTCAGGTAAAATGGGACAACTTCATTTTCAGTTTAATAATTTTAAACATAGTAAATTATAGCTTATAGGGCTGAACAGAGTAAAATAGGGAATCGGGTTGTATAAATACAAAAGATTACAATAGAATGTGCATAATTTATTAAATTGCGATCTTTTGGAACCTATTAACACTTAGTATCCCAATTTACCTTAAATTCTTGTGCCGTTTTACCAAACACCTTTTGATGAAATGGAACCGTGCTTCAAACGCTTATTCACAAAAAAACCATGTGTATTCTGCAAATTTGTCTAGAAATTAAGACTTCATAAAACGCTTCAAAACATTGCTGCAAATTGTTTTTTGGTTTAACACCCTTATTATGAGGCGGCACGGATGGTGCAGTGGGTACACGCGGCGGCCAGCCGTGTGTAGGTGTAGAGCCCTACAATGGTCACTACGGCTCGAATCCGCACTTTGGCAAACCATGACATAAATAATGGAAACTATTTCCTTGTAGAATTGTCCCATAATCATGTTTGTTGTGTCATTAGATCTCCAGCTCCATTTCACTGTGGATAGGAAATCCTTTCTGCCATCATTCTACTTAATAGTTATCTCAAATACAATTAAGGTATTTGGCTTTGTCCCCCACTGTTCACTCTGAACAATATGGGATATGCAATTTGTTTTAAGTACATTGTTTTTAATGGCTGTTATTGTAACTGTAAATGTTTTTAATTTTTTAATTTTATTGTTTCAAATTGTTAAAATTAGGGATATGTTATGGCCCCCTGCTCTGTGCTACTTATTCTGGCGTTACTTCACAGGTGCCTTGTTGGTGGAGTACCAGGTAATTTGCGCAATTGGGAGCACCTGTGACCAGATGTTAAAATGTGCCTGACTGTTGTCTGAAGGAGGGAACTCTCTTCCCACGTACCTGTTGGTTCTTTTTGGGTTTGCATGAGACAACATTGCTTCAGTATACTTTTCACACATCCACTCACTCACACGACTGATGCAACTGACTTTCACACTACACATTTCTGTTAACTGGTTATTTCAAATAAATTTGACCTTGTTTTTTAAATGCGTCAGTGTGCGTCTCCCTCTTTGTCACGGCCAATGAGCCAGGTCGTGACAGATAATGAAGTACATAATTTAATATCTTCTAATCCTGACAAACTTTACATTCAAATTAATAATATCAAGCAGGAACAACAATATTTACAACTTGTCTACTATCCATGCACACAGATACAGACAATTGCCAAAATATCCACTCACTGAGAACTTCATTAGGAACACCTGTACACCTACTTAGATGTAGAACTGACATTACATAACTACTGACATTAGATTAATTATTGCAATTTATTACATACACAAAAAAAATTACAATGTTATATACAGTGCCATCTGTAATGTTTAGGACAAAGACATTTTTTTATTTGGCTCTGTTCTCCACAATTTTAGATTTGTAATCAAAAATGCATATTCTCAGCAAATATTGAAGGGCATGTTTACAGACTTTGGTTTCACCATATTGAAATTACAGTGTGTTTTATATATAGTAACAAACATTTTCCTAGACTTTTTCTTGCCTTTGGTTTGTATTATTGTCATTAAACATGAGGGCCAGAGTTGTTCCAATGAATGTCAAGGAAGCCATTATGAGAGTGAAAAATTTAAATAAAAAGTCTATAACGTCTGTTTTGTTATGCCAAACCTTAGGTGTAACAAAATCAACTGTTTGGAACAGCATTAAGGAGAGAGAACATGTAATGGGGCATAGGGCATGTAGGGACTACAACTTCCACATTCCCACAGGAAAATTCTGCGACGTCCACCACGAATGACGTCTAACTTGGTTCAGCCAATCCCGTAATGGCGGGAGCAATAAACGGTCCCGTATAAGAGCAAGACACGTTCTTGGGATCTCTCTTCTGCTTCTTCTGTTCTTCTGCTTCTTCTCTTCGACGCACCCCTTTTGGCCATTCGCTTCAGCTCATCTGCTCCGAGACTCGGACAGAGGCTGAATGCTGCACAGCGCACTACCAGGCCTACTGACACACCCAGTTACCTCGCGGTAACTACGTGGCCTATAGTGAGTGGAAATTGTTGTACGCAGAACGCTACATCAGTTTACCCCAATAAAGCTCAACAACGAAACAGCAACGAACTTTTACACCTGGAAAAGGACCAGCGGATCAGACGACAACGCGCTGCTAAGACGGGAACACCCCAGCCTGCGCATCTCTCCCGGACACCATTCACAGCACCATCGCCGCTTCTACAAGGACAGCATGTCTTTTGGATCCAGCAATGCGTATGGACTCAGTAAGAAAACAAACATTCAGGCATAGCCAGTGTTTAGTTTAGTCTTAACTGTTTTTGTGAATCTGTGTTTCAATATTTACCATCCAACCATTGGAATGTATTTTGTTAGCTATATATGTACGTGAATTGATTCGCCGTCTTTTGCGCATATACAGAGTAAAACTACGCAAGTAGTCCCTTCTCACAGCTAACTCTAACTCATTACCACACCCAGAACTCTAGCTTACTCAAGCTAGCTACTCCCACCTTTCCTTTGTTCAAGCGACACGCGCGCTTGCGCGCGCCACACACACATACCCAACTGCATTTCCTTACTAACTTCCCGTTAGTTTATCTGTTCTGTGTTTTAAGTTTGTTTAATAAATATATTTTATTAAACCCCGGTGTCCGTTTTGGAATCACATAGACATGAGAGCCGAGTTAAAGCAGTCTTTCGAAGAACTTCCAACCTTCAGGTTATCGGTATGTTTAATCATTAATATTGGTTATTTTAATTATTAATTAAAATACTAAATTTGTGGTTAGGTTAGATATTTCTGATAATAGTAATTTTATGAGACTGATTACTTTTTGCAGTTATACTGCTACACAACGTTTAACTGGCGCCCCGGTTTCGTAGAGAGTAAAATCCCTGCGTTATTTGGCAGCCCGTGCGAGGACCCCTACAGGCATGGCAAGCCAAGTAAGACCTCTACAGCTGATAGCTGAAGAATTCTCATCATAATGAAGAAAAATCCCCAAACATGTGTCCAACCGATCAGAAACACCCTTCAGGAGGCAGGCGTGGATGTGTCAGAGACTACTGTCCACAGAAGACCACAGTCATATCTCAGTGGGTCACAGACTTCAACCAGTCATGCATACAGAAAATATGCAGTAAACATGACTGTAATTTACATCACATAAATATGTCCCTGAAATGGGGGATTATGTATAAAAAGTGCTGTCTACATGGTGAAACCAGAATGCATAAAAATACCCTTTAATAAAATATGAGAACTTGCACTTTGAATCGTTTGTTTATGAATATAAAATTGTGGTGTACTGAGCCAAATTAATGTTTTTTCCCAAGCATTACAGAGGGCATTGCATATTACAATTCTTATGAACATATAAACACAACAGCAACAAAAATATCAATGAATAACTATATATTGTTTGTAACAATATTAGCATGGTGGATATGCATAGGTATTAAAGGAGACTGGGCTTGGGACTGGGGCAGTTGGAATAGCCAGGGCAGGAGGGAAGGTGAAGGCTGGGTCTCCTGAAGTACTGGTATTGTTCCAATTTTGCCGAGGACTTCACAGACCTCTTTGGAAGTACATCTGCAGCCTACCTGGGAGAAAATATACACGCCTCCACATGCTGATCACCTGGAGATATCAAAGTAACATTAGTTATGAAATGTATGAAAGTAACCAAGAGACCTGTATTAATTATACTGTGTGCCTAATTATACTGTAATGCCTGGCATTACAGTCATTATTGTACTAAACAAAGAAAAAACAGAACAATAAGTATATGTATTTACTGTACATTCATATAATTGAAGGTAACATGGGTGTAAATATTGTATAATATAATTATTCTGGAGACTGCTCTATTATTGAAGTACTTAGCTTGGCAACTACATGATATGGGCAAGTTGACAACAACAACAACAACAACAACAATATATTAATGGAAAATAAAGGAACATATACCAAGATGTCTGAATGACAGTAAGTTAGGCCTATGTCAATAAACAATTGGCAGTGAAATAAGAGCAACAATACATTTTATGTCTAAACCTTCACGAATCAAACGTGTATACAAATTGTCAATACTATTAATGACGGTGATATTTTAAAACCGTAATGTGATAGCATGTTAATGTAGCTGACTACGACGTTGAGAAACAGACATGCAGAGACATTATCCCGTTTACCTGTAATTTTCCCACATAAAAAAACGAACAATTGGAACATTCAAAATACATTTGCCCAATGTATGCATAGCACAATTGAACATATTGAACAATTGTACTAGATTTTAAAAAAATTAAAGCGAAAATGAATGTCCCAATTTACCTTAGAAGTTGTCCCATTTTAGCCTGACAGAAGTGGCCTTGGTTAGTTCCTAAACAAGTATACTTTACAACATTATAGGCTCCAGCCCCCCTGCGACCCTGTTCGGGATAAGCGGGTTAAGATGGATGGACCCTGATTATGCAAAAGTGAAATTAGATAGGTCACAGCGCCAAGCGTCCTTCAACGTTTTTCCACACTTTCTGGTTACCACATACCAATGAGAAGGATTGCTTCATGTTGGTGTTGTAGCGATTAAGACATTCAGTGATTGGCTGCTAATATTTACAGGGCACAGTGCCTCAAAACTTATGTCCCATTTTACATAATGTCCTCACATCACCCTATGAACTGATAATACGGTACGCAGTCAATTAGCCTACAGCTCGAGATCTAGGCATAGGCTACACGTGTTCCTCTCATCGCCACACAGTTAATCAACGACAATAATAAATTACGCCATTATATTAGCAAATGGCGCTTGCTGTGATGAGCCCATTACTTTGGCATACCGGGGGAAAGACAAGTATTCACAAGCCTACCTTAACTGTGCGGTTTCACTGGCATTCCGAGCGCAGAGCGCGCCTTCTTCCCGAACAGGCATTTGCTAAAGAGCCCAAAAAAACCAAATAAGAGCAAGTAATTTCCCCATCTACAAGTCAAAAAAGTAGCATAATTTGGCGTGAAGCCCACGACTCTGTTAACTCTAACCAAATATCCCTTGTGCGAACACCATTGATGATGTGAGCTATAATAGTTCTCTGGGTCGGCTATTTCTAACGCGATTGGTTGTTGGGTTGATTGCTGAGTTGATTGCGCTGTGTCCGGTCACATTTCACGTGAGAAACTTGAACATTGGCTGTATGTGAAATTGCACACTCGTGCAGCTACCTGTGCATTCGTGTAACGTACATTCGTGCAACGTACAAGTGCGCCAACAAGTCACCCAGTTAGAATGCGAGAACCGTTCATCTGAGACGCACTTGTGCTATCACGCCATGACCGCAATGTGACGCATTCAACCAGCAGCAGCGACTGACATCTGGTGTGACAGTTAGAGCTAGCTGTTTTATTGCAGAAACACGTCGCGTATTTGTGATACAAATTTGTGGTGACCATATGCTGGTATATTTTTATTCATCAGTTAAAAGGCTTACATTCCTTTACATCCATCCATCCATTATCTAAACCCGCTTATCCTGATCAGGGTCGCAGGGGGGCTGGAGCCTATCCCAGCATACATTGGGCGAAAGGCAGGAATACACCCTGGACAGGTCGCCAGTCCATCACAGGGCACACACACCATTCACTCACACACTCATACCTACGGGCAATTTAGACTCTCCAATCAGCCTAACCTGCATGTCTTTGGACTGTGGGAGGAAACCCACGCAGACACGGGGAGAACATGCAAACTCCGCACAGAGAGGCCCCGGCCGACGGGGATTCGAGCCCAGAACCTCCTTGCTGTGAGGCGGCAGTGCTACCCACTGCACCATCCGTGCCGCCCATTCCTTTACAGTTGATTGCATATTTAAAATTACAATTTCGTCTTTGCTGTGGGCTCTGAAAATGCAATGGGAGCGGAAAGTGTGTCGGTCCTCCCAAGTACAACATGATAAGGACCGGTGAATTCCATGTGTACTTGCCAGTTTTTGTGCTTGAGTTTGGGACGCACTTGATCACAAGTCTGCAATTTGCGACACAGCCATTGGCACTTAATGAGCCCCCCTGTAATTACACTCTGACGTCATTCTAATTATTTTCTCCTTAGATTCCCTTAATCCTCCAGAATTCGGAACAGGTGACATGTAAAACATATGGCGGCCAGCTCGCAACACCCTATGGTTCAACCAACATGGCACCTTCTTCTATGACAACAGTAACAATATTAATTACAAAAAAAATCAATTAGATGTGATGTGCCCTGCATAATAGGGAAGTATATTAAAATATTCAGATTTAAAGCAGCAGCACGGCACCTGCCACCCATCCCCTAGACTGCGGAGCCCCAGACCCAGACTGAGGAGGCCCAGACTGAGGAGGCCCAGACTGAGGAGGTCCAGGATGAGGAGATCCAGGCCCCAGACTGAGGAGATCCAGACTGAGGAGGCCCAGGATGAGGAGATCCAGGATGAGGAGGTCCAGGCCCCAGACTGAGGAGATCCAGACTGAGGAGGCCCAGACTGAGGAGGTCCAGACTGAGGAGGCCCAGGATGAGGAGGTCCAGGATGAGGAGGTCCAGGCCCCAGACTGAGGAGATCCAGACTGAGGAGGCCCAGGATGAGGAGGTCCAGGCCCCAGGCTGAGGAGGTCCAGGCTGAGGAGGTGTAGTTTATGTTCAGCTTCGCATGCATAACTAGAAAAAAACTAAAAATAAGGCCGGAGGAGCATGTGTGTTTGTGGTTTAATCGTGGTAATGAAGGGAAAGATCAGTGAGGGTGACTTGAGGGTTTCAACAATAACACTTTTACTTATCAGAGGAAATTCTGATTTGATACTGGAGAAGAGGAAACTGTAATGTACATACAGGTGGCTTCCAGCAGAGGGAGCCAAATCCTCCACTACACACCGCTCCAGGTAAAGATTCAACCCTGCACTCATGTACTTGCAATCCCAGGCAAAGTATTGAACGCTACATAAAAACAGCTTTCACTCCAAATGAGCACAACAGGGGTTTGAACCTTTTGTTGAGGAACAAGAACTTCAACTCCAAGCCACAATGCTAATGTAAAAAATTTTTTAACTGAGACCAGAGCCTTTTGCAAGGTTCCTGTTTTTCAGAAAACTTTACAGTTTTACTCTTTGAACTCAGTTTACTTTTTACAGTATTGATTTGCGCAAGCCCCAAACATGGAAATCCTAACATTACAAAGAATCACATGGAAAATGCTGAATTCATCATTTTACAGAAAATTATGCACCAGTTAAATTAAATAGCAGCAAAGACATCCACAAAATTCAGAAAAGGTTTCATTTTCTTTCAAATGTGCTTTAAAAAAGTAGGACTAGGAAGTAGGAAAGTGCGTAAACTGTTGGCAGATGGACAGCATATATTCTGCATGTGCATCCCACAGCAAAGGGAGGGCGGAACTGCTTTTCCACGTTTATCTATAAAAGAGACAAAAACATTCCATCAGAGACGCCCACCTAAGACCACCTGACTGAGCTGAGCGATGCAGAGTAATTACAGAGTGTTACAGTGTGATGTCATGCCTAGAGTGATGTCACGCTCCCACAGTGTGATGTCATGCCTAGAGTGATGTCACGCTCCCACAGTGTGATGTAATGCTCTGAGTGATGTCACGCTCCCACAGTGTGATGTAACGCTCCCAGTGTGATGTCACGCTCCCAGTGTGATGTAACGCTCCCAGTGATGTCACGCTCCCACAGTGTGATGTCACGCTCCCACAGTGTGATGTAATGCTCCCAGAGTGATGTCACGCTCCCACAGTGTGATGTAATGCTCCCACAGTGTGATGTAATGCTCCCACAGTGTGATGTCACGCTCCCACAGTGTGATGTAATGCTCTCAGAGTGATGTCACGCTCCCACAGTGTGATGTAATGCTCTCAGAGTGATGTCACGCCCCCCCGGTGTGATGTAATGCTCCCAGAGTGATGTCACGCTCCCACAGTGTGATGTAACGCTCCCAGAGTGATGTCACGCTCCCACAGTGTGATGTCACGCTCCCACAGTGTGGTGTAACGCTCCCACAGTGTGATGTCACGCTCCCACAGTGTGATGTAATGCTCTCAGAGTGATGTCACGCTCCCACAGTGTGATGTAATGCTCTCAGAGTGATGTCACGCCCCCCCGGTGTGATGTAATGCTCCCAGTGTGATGTCACGCTCCCACAGTGTGATGTAACGCTCCCAGAGTGATGTCACGCTCCCACAGTGTGATGTAATGCTCCCACAGTGTGGTGTAACGCTCCCACAGTGTGATGTCACGCTCCCACAGTGTGGTGTAACGCTCCCAGTGTGATCTCACACTTACATCACAGCAGCGCCGGAGATAATCTCGATGAGCTCCTTGGTGATGGCTGCCTGGCGTGTGCGGTTCAGCTGCAGGGTCAGCTTGTCAATCATCTCAGCTGGAGAGACAGATTCATGTGTCAGTCCTGAGGGCAATCTACCAGTGCACTTATACCCTGTCAGTCTAAGTGCATACTTCACCCTGTGAGCATAAGTGCACACTTCACCCTGTCAGCATAAGTGCCCTTGAGCAAGGCCCTTAACCCTGCTCAGTCTAATCAAGTGTATGTCGCTCTGGATAAGAACATCTGCCAAATGCCATTAATATAATGTAATGTAAAGGATGAAATGGTGGTAATGTAATGTAATGTAACAGATGAAATGTCATTAATGTAATGTAACAGATGAAATCTCATTAATGTAATGTAATGTAAAGGATGAAGGCCATTAATGTAATGTAATGTAAAGGATGAAGGCCATTAATGTAATGTAATGTAACAGATGAAATGGCGGTAATGTAATGTAATGTAACAGATGAAATGGCGGTAATGTAATGTAACAGATGAAATGGCGGTAATGTAATGTAACAGATGAAATGGCGGTAATGTAATGTCATGTAACAGATGAAATGGCGGTAATGTAATGTAACAGATGAAATGGCGGTAATGTAATGTAATATAACAGATGAAATGGAGGTAATGTAGTGTAATGTAACAGATGAAATGGCGGTAATGTAATGTAATGTAACAGATGAAATGGCGGTAATGTAATGTAACAGATGAAATGGTGGTAATGTAATGTAATGTAACAGATGAAATGGCGGTAATGTAATGTAAAGGATGAAATGGCGGTAATGTAATGTAACAGATGAAATGGCGGTAATGTAATGTAATGTAAAGGATGAAATGGCGGTAATGTAATGTAATGTAACAGATGAAATGGCGGTAATGTAATGTAATGTAAAGGATGAAATGGCGGTAATGTAATGTAACAGATGAAATGGTGGTAATGTAATGTAATGTAACAGATGAAATGGCGGTAATGTAATGTAAAGGATGAAATGGCGGTAATGTAATGTAATGTAACAGATGAAATGGCGGTAATGTAATGTAAAGGATGAAATGGCGGTAATGTAATGTAACAGATGAAATGGCGGTAATGTAATGTAAAGGATGAAATGGCGGTAATGTAATGTAATGTAACAGATGAAATGGCGGTAATGTAATGTAATGTAACAGATGAAATGGCGGTAATGTAATGTAATGTAAAGGATGAAATGGCGGTAATGTAATGTAATGTAAAGGATGAAATGGCGGTAATGTAATGTAAAGGATGAAATGGCGGTAATGTAATGTAATGTAACAGATGAAATGGCGGTAATGTAATGTAATGTAAAGGATGAAATGGCGGTAATGTAATGTAACAGATGAAATGGCGGTAATGTAATGTAATGTAAAGGATGAAATGGCGGTAATGTAATGTAATGTAACAGATGAAATGGCGGTAATGTAATGTAATGTAAAGGATGAAATGGCGGTAATGTAATGTAATGTAACAGATGAAATGGCGGTAATGTAATGTAATGTAACAGATGAAATGGCGGTAATGTAATGTAATGTAAAGGATGAAATGGCGGTAATGTAATGTAAAGGATGAAATGGCGGTAATGTAATGTAACAGATGAAATGGCGGTAATGTAATGTAACAGATGAAATGGCGGTAATGTAATGTCATGTAAAGGATGAAATGGCGGTAATGTAATGTAATGTAAAGGATGAAATGGCGGTAATGTAATGTAATGTAACAGATGAAATGGCGGTAATGTAATGTAATGTAAAGGATGAAATGGCGGTAATGTAATGTAATGTAAAGGATGAAGCTGGCGGTAATGTAATGTAATGTAACAGATGAAATGGCGGTAATGTAATGTAATGTAAAGAATGAAATGGCGGTAATGTAATGTAATGTAAAGGATGAAATGGCGGTAATGTAATGTAATGTAAAGGATGAAATGGCGGTAATGTAATGTAATGTAACAGATGAAATGGCGGTAATGTAATGTAATGTAACAGATGAAATGGCGGTAATGTAATGTAATGTAAAGGATGAAATGGCGGTAATGTAATGTAATGTAAAGGATGAAATGGCGGTAATGTAATGTAATGTAAAGGATGAAGCTGGAGGTAATGTAATGTAATGTAACAGATGAAGCTGGCGGTAATGTAATGTAATGTAAAGGATGAAGCTGGCTCACAGGCGTTCTTGCTGGCGCTGTCCATGGCGGTCATGCGTGCGCTCTGCTCACTGGCACACGACTCTTTCAGAGCGAAGTAGACGGTGTTCACCAGGGCAAACTCCTGGAAGCTCCGCAACACGTCCGCATCCACGCTATCGTACACAACAACGCTCTCTGGCCAATCCAGACAGAGCAGACCATTATTCTCCTTTATTTACATGAAAGTTGCTCAACATTGAGAGCAGGTTCCCTCTTTTACAAGTGTGCCGAATGGAACAAAGAAAGAGATATAAGTATTAATAAGTGTAATACATAAATAGTGAATAAGTAAAATTATTACAAATAATAATAGTAATAGTTTCATATAAATACATTACCTTCTATTATTGGCACTTTTTAGGCAATAGCGTGGCCATGCATAATGAATGAAACATTGGCTAACTGTTGCTACCAGTAAATTACTATTAAAAGTAGCATTTTAATGTTGCCTTTAGACAAATATCTGCTCTTATGATTTTTTGACATGCACCTTCACTGTTTTTGAGGCAAACAATGAAAATTACCTGAACCTGCCACAGAATCCACGGAGAACACAGGCTTCTCTTCAGTTGTGTATGACATCACAGACCTTATTATAACAAACATAATCAGTTACAATGTTACAATTTGGTGACTATATCACTAATTTATCTTCATATGTTTGGCATTTAGCAGACACTTGTATCCAGAGCAATTTACACATCTTATATTCTTTTACAAAAATCCAGTTATACAATGCAAATACTGAAGGACATGGGAATGGTTATTTTGTGGGGTGGGGGCACACTTGAATCTGTTGAAATAGATGGCGCCCTGGTCAAACTCGTATCCAGAGTGGAGGAGCTCGGTGGCGATGGAGGCGGCATCTGAGAAGGTGGGGGTTTTACGGCCAATGTCCTTACAGGTCAGCAGGAAGTGCTTCCCATGGGTCCTGCAGAAACAGGAAGCCCAATAGGAAACAGCTCAGGTGAGCTGTTTATGTGTAAATGAGCGTCTGCCAAATGCCAATAATGTAATGTAATGTAATGTAAATGTGAGGAGAGGCACAGGTGACAGGTGGGTACAGGTGTGCTGGTAGTGAGGAGAGGTGCAGGTGTGTTGGTATGTGAGGAGAGGCACAGGTGTGTTCGTATATGAGGAGAGATACAGATGTGTTGGTATGTGAGGAGAGGTGCAGGTGTGTTGGTATGTGAGGAGAGGCACAGGTGTGTTCATATATGAGGAGAGACACAGGTGTGTTGGTATGTGAGGAGAGGTACAGATGACAGGTGGATACAGGTGTGTTGGTATGTGAGGAGAGGTACAGATGACAGGTGGGTACAGGTGTGTTGGTATGTGAGGAGAGGCACAGGTGACAGGTGGTACTTGTTCAGCAGGGCTCTCAGCTTGTCTCCGACGTTCACCAGCATCACCTCCTTGCCGGCGGCGGTCAGCCTGTCCACCTCAGCCTTCATGGCCTTGGCAATGTTCATGTGTATGGAGCCACACAGGCCGCGATCTGAGGACACGCCAATCACCACGTGCTTCTCCCTGTCCTCAGGAACCATAATCTCCACCTTCTCATAGAGCGCTGACACCCCCCCCCCCACACACACACACACACACACACACACACCCACACAGAATCAGAGACTCCGCCCACCAGCCAAATCAGAAGTAGTGACTAATGATTAATTAGTTGTCATAGTTGCTGGGCTAAAAGAAAATGCCCATTTTCCATAAGATTGGACACCCCTGTTTTAGGAGGTCCCGCAGAGAGGAAGAGAGCTATCTTTGGGTCCAATCACAGTCCAACTGATCATAGAGGAAGAGGAGGGGGCTTATTATTGCAAGGCCATTGAAAATAGCATGGGGAAATGTCGCGCAGTCCGCAGTATCTTTAGAAGACAGTTTATATACAGTGGTATGTATTTGCATCTTTGTCACACTTAAATGTTTCAAATCATCAAACAAATTTAAATATTAGTCAAAGACAACACAAGTAAACACAAAATGCAGTTTTTAAATGAAGGTTTTTATTATTAAGGGAGAAAAAAAATCCAAACCTACATGGCCCTGTGTGAAAAAGTGATTGCCCCCCCTGTTAAAACATAACTTAACTGTGGTTTATCAAACCTGAGTTCAATTTCTCTAGCCACACCCAGGCCTAATTACTGCCACACCTGTTCTCAATCAAGAAATCACTTAAATAGGACCTGCCTGACAAAGTGAAGTAGACCAAATGATCCTCAAAAGCTAGACATTATGCCGAGATCTAAAGAAATTCAGGAACAAATGAGAAAGAAAGTAATTGAGATCTATCAGTCTGAAAAAGGTTATAAAGCCATTTCTAAAGCTTTGGGACTCCAGCGAACCACAGTGAGAGCCATTACCTTCCCAGGAGTGGCCGGCCGACCAAAATTACCCCAAGATCGCAGCGACGACTCATCCAAGAGGTCACAAAAAACCCCACAACAACATCCAAAGAACTGCAGGCCTCACTTGCCTCAGTTAAGGTCAGTGTTCATGACTCCACCACAAGAAAGAGACTGGGCAAAAATGGCCTGCATGGCAGAGTTCCAAGATGAAAACCACTGCTGAGCAAAAAGAACATTAAGGCTCGTCTCAATTTTGCCAGAAAACATCTTGATGATCCCCAAGACTTTTGGGAAAATACTCTGTGGTCTGACGAGACAAAAGTTGAACTTTTTGGAAGGTGTGTGTCCCATTACATCTGGCGTAAAAGTAACACCGCATTTCAGAAAAAGAACATCATACCAACAGTAAAATATGGTGGTGGTAGTGTGATGGTCTGGGGCTGTTTTGCTGCTTCAGCATCTGGAAGACTTGCTGTGATAAATGGAACCATGAATTCTGCTGTCTACCAAAAAATCCTGAAGGAGAATGTCCGGCCATCTGTTCGTGACCTCAAGCTGAAACGAACTTGGGTTCTGCAGCAGGACAATGATCCAAAACACACCAGCAAGTCCACCTCTGAATGGCTGAAGAAAAACAAAATGAAGAATTTGGAGTGTCCTAGTCAAAGTCCTGACCTGAATCCTATTGAAATGCTGTGGCATGACCTTAAAAGGCGGTTCATGCTCAAACCCTCCAATGTGGCTGAATTACAACAATTCTGCAAAGATGAGTGGGCTGAAATTCCTCCACAGCGCTGTAAGAGACTAATTGCAAGTTATCACAAATGCTTGATTGCAGTTGTTGCTGCTAAGGGTGGCCCAACCAGTTATTAGGTTTAGGGGGTAATCACTTTTTCACACAGGGCCATGTCGGTTTGGATTTTTTTTCTCCCTTAATAATAAAAACCTTCATTTAAAAACTGCATTTTGTGTTTACTTGTGTTGTCTTTGACTAATATTTAATGTTTTGATCTGAAACATTTAAGTGTGACAAACATGCAAAAAAATAAGAAATCAGGAAGGGGGAAAACATTTTTCACACCACTGTATTCTCCTTGGCGACGTACCGAGCGCGCTGGTGCCGTACACGCGGGCTGGCTTCAGCGCTTTCTCCGCTCGCGCATATTTGGCGGCCGCCACCATCTTCATGGATTTTGTGATTTTCTGGATACTCTTCACGGACTTTAACCGAAGGGTGACTGAAATTATTTAGGAGAAAAAGCCTCTCAGAACAAGACTCACCCGGAATGCACAATTCAAAAACACACAATAGTTTACAAATACTTACTTTCCTTCATGGTAGACATGTCCCTGACATGGCCACTGAAGAAAGAAATGGTCAAGGCATACGTGAAATTATGTGCAGAAATACATTTCACGCGCGCGCGTGCGCGCGCACACACACACACACACACACAGGGTGCGGTTCACATTTAAACGTGTTATTCCCTATTGGGTGGGGTTAACGCACACACCCACACCTTAAAATGTCTACTGTGTTTGACAAACAGAAATGTGACACCATTATCTTACACAGAAACGCGTTATGTTTCAGATTAACATTTAATATTTTCATTTCTAAAAAGAAAAAAAGACATACGGCAAGTGAAAACATAAAATACTAGTGAACCAAAGCTATCATAACGTAAACTGATAATATAACATGGAAGTCAGTTGTCCAGCTACCAGTCGAACGTATAAAACATACAATCAACGGTAATATTTAGAACCACAAGAGAAAAACAAATGCAATCTTCATAATTGTACAACAAGCGTTGCCGCATTCTTTCAGCAACTTTTCGAGACAGCAAGCAAGTTAGCTCGTTCAGACACGCCTGTTGAGATTTCAAACAAGTTACACAGAAACCACACAGAAGAACTAACGTCTGTTTTTGCACGTTTCTTAAAATCAAAGATTAACTCAACTTCACCATTTTGGCAGAAACACCGCCGAATAAGTTCTGGAGAACATTCTGCTGTCGGTTCTGGTAACAGGCGTGCCGCGTACTCTTGCCAAGTAATTTCGGAACCAAAAAACGTAATAACGTCACTGCACGGTGACGAAAACTGCGCATTCGAAACCTTTTACAGTCCGATTTGAAACGGTGATGACAGAAAAAAACAACGAAATTAAATTAAACAAAAATGCTAATACTCAAGTATGCTATAGTGATACCTCCAATAGTACAATTGACTATTTCTATTAACAAAGTATACCCAACTGATATTTTGTATACAATTGCTAAATATTATTCAAGTTCCACTTGTCAAACTGGCAGTCCCCCCCCCCCCCCCCCCCCAAAAAAAAAGAAGAAACAGAACCCCCTAACAAAGTATGTCATAATGCCCTAAATATGTATTTTGGAGATATTTGCATACATTTGTGTAACGTATTTTATAACAAATAAAATAAAACGACAATTTCTGGACTATTATAGCAACATAACTTCAATAAACTTCCTGTAGCACAATAATAAATGATTGAAGTTAAGGTGTATTAAAAAATAAATAGTTGAGTATTAGATATTGTATATTGTTGAAGAATAATGTTGAAGAATATAAAATATTCCTCACGTACCAACACACATGTACCTCTGCTCAAATACGAACACACCTGTACCTCTCCTCACATACCAACACACCTATACCCACCTGTATAAGAAAAATATCTATAATATCTACAAATATAAATGTTGAAATATTTCAACTAAATCTCGGTGTTCATACGTTCCTCGTAGGTCCTGTAATTCTGCGAACGAACAGCAGATGGCCCATAGCCATCATATTGTCCTGCTGAACCATCATTCAGGTAAAACCACAGGACTGGGTGGATGTAAATAGCCTGCATGGATGTGCGAAGAATCATATGGAGACCAGGTAAATGACCTTGTTGTCATTTAATGTTTATTGTTCAGAGTGAGCCTGTTCCATTACACATCAAACAATTATCTTTTTGCGTTTTCTTAAGGTATCGCATGACAAACTCATCAAAAGGACCTTATCTGAGCGGAGCATTCGGAGCTGGGGTCACGGCTCTGGCTCATTTACATAAATGACCTTGAAATTGAAAGTAATTGAAATTTTCAGATGATACAAAACTAGGAGGTTTAGCTAACAGGATGGAAAAAAAGTAAGGTAATCCAGGAAGATTTAAACAGAATCCAGAAGTGGAGATAAAATTCAGCACAACTAAATATAATGTTCTACATGTGGGAAATGAGGAGAGGAATATATAATTAAATTAATAATATAATTTCCGATAAGGAAATAAGGCAGGATTACTTTATGGGGGGTACAAAATTGGAAAGTACTCAAGTTGAAAAAAATTTGGGGGAGTTGATCAAAGCCTTTCAGGTTCTAGTCAATATGCAGTAGCAGTAAAAAAGGCCAACAGGATGCTAGGATACATAGTCAGGAGTATTAAGTCAAAGGAAGTATATATACTCAAATTAGACAATACTCTTGTTAAAACACATTTGGAGTGTTTGCAGTTCTTGGGACCGCACTATAAGAAAGATATAGAGGCACTGGAACAGGTTCAGAGAAGGGCAACCAGATTGATTCCATGTCAAAAAGATAAGAGTTATGAGGATAGACTTAAGAGGTTTAATCTCTTTAAGCTTAGTAAAATAAGACTTAAAAGACTTGAAAGGGAGTAACAAAGAATTATAGGCGATTCTTCAGGGTGAGTTCAGTTAGTAGAACGAGAGGACATTCCGCACAGATATTAAGAAGTATTTTTTCACACGAGACGACAATATGTGGAATAGCTTGTCAGGACATGTAGTGGAGGCAAAAACTTGTGTTAGACACTATTTTTTTTTAAATTAGCTTTTAGATAAACTAAGCAGTAGGTACACTTGGTGGTAGGAAGGTTGCTGGGCTGAATGGCCTGTTTAACAATGTAACAACAACTAAATAGCATATACCTACAGCAGGTGTCATCATACAATCACTCACTAGCAAAACAATTTATTTTCTGCACACAGGATCATTTTCCAGTAATGCCATGCCATTTTGTAACTTGGTAATCAAGTAGAGGTTTCAGTTATGGATATATTTCAGTTGTGATCTAGCCAACTAGCTAAGATTGCGTTGATACTAATTGTTGATAATCCTCTCGTCTTAGTAATGACTTTTTTTATTTATTTTTGTTTTAAACATATCTTTATTGATAATACATTCAACAAATCTTGTTCACATATACATCAACTTTTACATTTCTCCCCATCCCCTCCCCACCCCACCCCGAACAGACCCCCCCTGGCTAATCTGGATCCCATGTAATCCAGAAACGGGGTCCATATATGTATGAATATATCAATTTTGCCTCTAGACCAGTATGTGAGATATTCCATGGGTAAAAGATCTAATTCCACTTTGTGCCAATCCGAAAGCAATGGTGGTTTACATGAGATCCATTTCAACAATATGCATTTAAGTGCAGCATGGGTTAATACTTATTCATGCCTAGCAGGACATATACTGGATTTAAATCCAAATCTTTATTGAGCACCAAATTTAACTTCGAGATTACATTCGCCCAGAAATTCTGGATATGTGCACAGGTCCATATAGTGTGTATAAAGCTACCAGTCTTATTTCTATGTTGAGGCGATATCTGAAGGCGGTGCAGCAGTCTAAATTGTAGTTATTTTGCTCTACTGCATATGGATATATTATTAGCATACTTCCATATATCAGACCCAGTAGCTTCATCTATCTCCACTCCAAGGTCTTGAACCCACGTTTGCAGACATGTATTGCTTACATTGCTGTATTTCTGTAAGGCTTTATAACAGCGTCCTACTATGAACTTACTGCTAACACATTTTATAAATTAATTTCTCAGTTTCCAGACTAAATTTACGCCCAGCTTGATTCTGGATAAAGCTTCTGACTTGAAGGTGAGGCGGGTGCGTGGGGGGTTGGACCCAAAATGCACGACTCAGAAACAGGGGTGTAATAAAGTCCCGTCAGGGCTTTATTCAGGGAATGTCCAGGGAGCGTAGTCAAAAAACAAGCAATGTTCATGCACGTAAAATCCAGCCAAAACCAAAGTACAGTACCGAGGGAGAAGGCAGTCTCATAATCGGTACACCATGCAAAAAGTCCAGTAGCCAGGAAAGCTGTCAGCGGGGCAGAAGTACAGACGGACGGTAGGCAGGTTCAGAGTCGATGATGGCTCGGTAAGAGTCAAGACCAAAGTCTGCTCCGCGGGGCAAAAGCACAAAGACAGCAGGCAAAGTCGTGGTACAGGCAGGCAATGATCAACAAAACAGAAGTCAATAATCTTTGGTCAATAAACAGGCTTGGACCATAACGGGTAGACAATGGCTTGACAAAAACGCTCAAAAGTGCACTGACGAACAGGGGGCAACAATTTCACAAAGACATGACATAAAACTGAGCTTTATATGCAGGTGTAGACAGGTGTAGACAATTAGCAGCATGAGAATGGAAATCAGGTGTGGAGGATTGACAAGTTAACGAGGTAATTAGTAATCGTTAGTAATAAACCTATCCTGCCCTAGCGTTAGTAAATTAGTAAATGACATGAACAAGAAACGTAAGGTAACATGAACACATGGTTAGAATGTTAGTATTACCCAATCCTGATCTAAAGTTAGTAGATTAGTAAGAAGACAAGGGAAATTGAAACAATTAGGGTGTGAGTGACAGAAAGGGAGAGAGAAAGCAGGAATGCAAGGTTTGCAGAAAGACACAAAAAAGTGTATGCTGAACAATGAACAGAACCACATAACATGAAACAAACATAAATCATGACATAACAAGTTCACAACAGTGACATGAATAAACTACATAATGTGACATGACAAGACTAACAATAAAATCGTAGCAACAACTAAACTAAAAAAATGTAACATGACATGAAAATTAAATGTAACAAGAAATAAAGCATAACAACATGGCGAGACTAGACTAACATAATACGTGACATGACAATAACGTAACTAAAACAATGACTAAACATGAAACATGACGTGACAAACATGAAACGTGACAGAAGGAACCTTAGAAATGTGTTCGAGGTATCTTGTATTTCAACCTGAGTTCATCAAATGTCATTATTATGTCCCCTTCAAATAAGTCTTTCAGGGTGGTAATCCCTACCCTCTCCCACAGAACAAATCTGTTATCGGTCATTCCCGGATGGAAATCTGTGTTCTTTTTTATTGGAGTAATTGGAGATAAAACATCAGTTATTTTTTTCTAATTTCTTAATCATATTCCATACCAGTAGTGTAGATTTAACAATTAAATTGTGATCTGCAACTTCTGATTCCTTCCAGTTCCTGACAAACAGCAGACTAGCCAGTTCCAATGGTTTAGCCAGATTGAATGCTTCGATTGAATGATTGAAAGCCAATCTGCCAGATATTGAAACTGGGAAGCGAGCTGGTATAGTTTAATATTAGGGACCCAGATATTGAACCTGGGAAGCGAGCTAGTATAGCTTAATATTGGGGACCCAGATATTGAAACTGGGAAGCGAGCTGGTATAGTTTAATATTGGGGACTGCCATCCCCCCCTGGTCTGATGCTAATTGTAGCTTTGCAAATTTAAGTCGTGGTGGACAGGCTGCATCTTCCAGTGCTCCTTATGCACCTCTGCAAACAGGAAAAGGGACATGTATACCTCCAGCTTGTCATTTTCGTAATTTGACATTTTTGTCATTTTCTATAATTTTTATGTAATTTAAGCATTTTTGGAATCTTTCTATTTTTTCATTTTTGGAATTTTTGGAATTTTTATTTCTATAATTTCTATAATTTTTGTCATTTTTGTCATTTTCTACATTTACAACTTTAATGTAATTGAAGTATTTTCGTTTTTTATCTTTTGATGTTCGACATTTGACTTCTGACTTTTGACTTTCGATTTTGGACTCTCGACTTTCGTTTTTCATTTATCGACTTTCGACTCCAAATTTGTTTTTCAGCTTCTGTTTTTTGACTTACATTTTTTAACTTTCGTCTTTTGACTTTTGTCTTTCGACGTTTGACTTTCGACTTTTGTCTTACGATGTTCGACTTTCAACGTTCGACGTTCGACATTCGACGTTCGACGTTCAATGTTCAACGTTCCACATCCGACTTTCGACTTTCGACTTTCGTCTTTCGACTATTGACTTTTGTCTTTCTCTTTTGACTTTTGTCTTTCAACTTTCGATGTTCGTCTTTGGAATTTTCATTTTTTTCATTTTCTTAATGTTTGACATTTTTCTCATTTTCGACATATTGTATAATTTTAATATAACAGAAGTATTTTTGCATTTTTAAAATCTTTATATATTTTTTTTTACTAGAATTTTTGTCATTTTTTTCATTTTATACATTTTTGAAAATATAATGTTAGTGTTAGGGTTAGGGTGCGGGTGATGGGGTTTTGGCTATGGGTTGGGGTGAGGGTTAGGGTTAATTTCACAATATCATTTTTTTACATATATTTTTGTATTTTGTTATTTTTGAAATTTTTGAAAGTTTTCGAATATTCATAATTTTTCGAATATTCATAATTTTTCTAATTTCTCAATTATTATTATTTTTATTTATTTATTATAATTTAAATGTAATTTAAGTATTTTGGATTGTTTTGAATTTTCATTTCTGTAATTTTTGGAAAAAAATGGCCAAAATTCTAGAAATGAAAATATAGAAAAATTTTATTTCAGTTAAATAATAAACACAAAAACACTTAACATTTTAAAAAGTTAAAAATTATGAATATTACAAAAATGACAAAAATACAAAAAATACAAAAACTATGAAAATGACAAAAATTGAAACAAAAATTATTAGGAAGTTAGAAAATGTTATTTATGTTATTTATTTATTTAATGTTATTCCCTACAAGTCACCCCAACCCTAAGCCTAAGCCCCAACAGCGTCACTCAAACACTATATTTCAAATGAATGTAGAAAATTCCAAAAATTACAGACATTCCTGAAATGAAAATGAAAAAAAAAATTACATTTAATTTATACTAAATGACAAAAATTATGAAAAATGTTTAAATGTAAATTAGAAAAATTATGAATATTAAAAAAATGACATAAAAAAACGAAAATGACCAAAATTACCAAAAAATAAAAAATTTGCATTATAATTTTATAGTGAATTAGAAAAATTATGAAAAAGACAAAAATTTTAAAAATTAGAATATTAAAACATTTTAAAAACATTTAAAATAAATAATACGAAAATGACTAATTAGTATTAAATTATATATTATAATCTTATAATGAATTAGAAAAATGAGAATACAAAAAATTTGAAAAAAATTTGAAAATACAGAAATTACAAAAATAGAAAAAATAACAACAAAAATAAAAATATATATATTATGAAATTAAACCAAAATAATTCTAACCTTAACCCTCACCCCAACCCTAACCCTAACTCCACCTCACCCTAACCTTAACCCTAACAATAACATTACATTGAGAATATTTTTTGAATTACACAAATTCCAGAAATAAAAATGTACAAAAATTCCAAAAATTCTAAAAACATTTAAATTGTAATACATAAAAAAAATCTGAAAATTACATAAATGACATATATATAAGGAAATTAGTGAATAAAAAATTGTCCCCTAAAAAAAACCCTAACCCTTACCCTAAACCTATACCTTAACCCACATCCTTACCCCCCCACCTTAACTCTCACCATAATACTTAAATTGTGTTTAAATTATAATGAATTAGAAAAATTAGAAAAATTGAAAGAGAAAAATTACAAATATTACAAAAATGTTAAAAATTAAAAAAAAATTTAAATTTAAATTAAGAAAATTACACAAATTGTAAACACTAAAAAACAAATTCATAAAAAACCCTAACCCTAACCCTTACACTCAACCCAACCCTAACCCTACCGCACCCTCACCCTAATACTAACATTACATTTTAATTATTAAAAATTGAGAACATTAAAACATTTTAGGAAATTCCAATTCATGCAAATTCTAAAATATCCAAAAATTCCAAAATACTTAAATGACATTAAAATTAACAAATTAGAAATTGACAAAAAAAATAAAAATAAATAAAAATTATATTACAAAATGTGAAAATAAATAGTTAACCCTTACACTCAACCCAACCCCTAACCCTTCACTCTCACCCTAACGTTCAGGGTTTTTTATGGAAAAAAAAGTTTTTTTCTAATTTTCTAATTTCGTAATATATCTTTTTTAAATTTTGTCATTTTTGTCATTTTCGTTATTTTTGTCATTTTACATTTATTTAATATTCTTAATTTTTAAAAAAAAAATTTCTATTTCTATGAATTTTTTATTATCATTTAAATGCAATTCAAGTATTATGGTAAGCGTTAGGGTGAGGTGGGGTAAGAGTGCGGGTTAGGGAAGGGTTAGGGGGTTTTTTTGAGGGAAATGTATTTATTTGAAAATGTGCTTATAATTCTTTTTTCTTTTTTGTCATTTTCGGAATTTTTTTTTTCGTATTTTGTTTTTTTATTGTTAATTTTGTTTTTTTTTACTTTTTCAAATTTATTATCGTTTAAATGTAATTAAAGTATTTTTGGAATTTTTGGAATTGTTGTATATTTTCATTTCTGGATTTTTTGTAATTTGTAATGTAAGTGTTAGGGTTAGGGTTAGGGTTTTTTAAAGGAAAATGTTTTATTTTCTAATTTTCTAATTTTCTAATTTTTGTCATTTGTCTCATTTTTCTAATGTAATGTAATAATTAATTAAAATGTAATGTAAGTGTTAGGGTTGGGGTTAGCTTTAGGGGTTTTTTTTAGGGTTAGGGTTAGGGTTAGGCTTGGGTTCAAATTATAATTTTTTTTAGGGTGTTAGGGTACATTTTTTATAATGTAAATATTAGGTTTAGGAAAAGGGTGAGGGGGGTTAGGGTTTGGCATTAGGGATTAGTATTAGGATTTGTTGAGGGAAAATGTTTTATTTTCATATTTCAAATTTTTGTAATCATTGTAATTTATTCCATTTTCATAATTGTTGGATCTCTTTATATTACAAATGTAATGTACGTGTTAGGGTAATGGTAAGGGTGAGGGGGGTTGGGTTAGGGTTAGGGTGAGGGCGTTAGGGATTAGGGTTAGGGTTTTTTTGGGGGGAAAATGTTTTATTTTCTAATTTTCTAATTACTTAAAGGTTCCTATTGTACCGTCAAGTAAACTTGTTACAACGCATTAATAATTGGTTGAAGTTAAGGCATATTAAACAAGTAGTTGAAGTTGTCGAGTATAAGATAACTGAAAATATCTGTAATTTCTGTAAATATAAATGTTGAAATATTTCAACTAAATCTCGGTGTTCATACGTTCCTCGTAGGTCCTGTGATTCTGCAATTGAACAGGAGATGGCGCCACAGCCCATCATATTGTCCTGCTGAACCATCATTCGGGTAAAACCACAGGACTGGGTGGATGTAAATAGCCCGCATGGATGTGCAAAGAATCATATGGAGACCAGGTAAATGACCTTGTTATCATTTAATGTTTATTGTTCAGAGTGAGCTTGTTCCATTACACACATTAAATAATAATCTTTCTTGCATTTTATAATGAATAAACAATTGTCAGTTCTTTATCACAGTGAATATGTGCTAGTAGTGCCGCACTTTGTAAATATAGGGCCAAGATATTAACTTGAATCATGAGATAATTCAGAATTCATTACATTTTTGTAATGCTAATAATACATGTCAGACATTTGATTATTTTTTTCAAATGTTATTTGTGATTGTACTGCTGTGTGCATTGCGACAGCAATAAAGTGGATATTACTCTGGCACTCGTTAGTGTCGCTCTGTCCCAGCGGACTAACTGCAGATTCACCCCTCTGGAGACATGGAGGTGCACGTCGTCTGTCTGCTGTGTGCACCCCAGTCTGTCCGCTGTGTGCACCCCAGTCTGTCCGCTGTGTGCACCCCAGTCTGTCCGCTGTGTGCACCCCAGTCTGTCCGCTGTGTGCACCCCAGTCTGTGTGCTGTGTGCACCCCAGTCTGTCCGCTGTGTGCACCCCAGTCTGTCTGCTGTGTGCACCCCAGTCTGTCCGCTGTGTGCACCCCAGTAGATCATTATCGATATGAGAGCCCAAATCAACACACATCTAGAGGTGAAGACGGTCTTTTACAGTTTATTATTGGCTGTGTGCACCTGCAGCATATTTTGTGAGTGCAACAAAGGCTTATCTAGGAAACAACATCCTAATCAGATAATCAGCAGTTTAAGGCACCAAAGTGTGAATCACAGTCCCGGCCTAAGACAGCAAAGCCATTCATGCATTAAAATAACTTTTCTCATTCCTGTAAGCTAAATAAGTCACACATAATAACATATTTCAATTGTTTTATAGGACTACTTTGGTCCCGTAACGGCTCAAACAGTCATTGAAGCTCAAACAGTCGTTGAAGCTCAAACGGTCGTTGAAGCTCAAACGGTCGTTGAAGCTCAAACGGTCGTTGAAGCTGAAACCGGAAACCATTCAATCCAATGTCAGGACAGTGGAGTATATACGCAGAATCTAGGCATCATTATGAGCGGCAAAAATTATTCCGAAATTTCAACTGGTTATTTGTATGAACCACTGAAGAGGGATTATCCCTATTTAGTATGCTCGGGTGGAGAAAGTGACGATTCAGATGATTGCTGGCTGGAGAGGATCGCACAAGACATGCACTGGCTCCTGGTTCACACCTTTGTGAAGTACTGGGCAATATGTCGCTCACTGAAGTGTTACGGGACCGACGTAGTCCGATAAAATAAATAAAGTATGTCGTTATGCCTGACTTATTTAGCTCACGAGAATGGGAAAAGTTATTTTATGATATATTGAACAGATCTAGGCATATGCTCGTTTTGGGTACAGGTCCCCTTTAACTTTCAACAATCAAAAGTTTAGCTATTGAACACACCATTAAATATAGGCAGTAAGTGACACACCGTGAACACCTGTTTGGGTGAGATTCAGGTTGAAGTGTGTGTGTGTGTGTGTGTGTGTACATGTGCGAGTGTGCATGTGCGAGTGTGTGTGAGTGAGAGTGTGTGAGTGAGAGTGTGTGTGTTCACAGCAAAGTCCTCTCTCCTTGCACCAGACGACCCTTAAAAGCCCACACGTCCTGCAGGAAACACAAAACCACACAATGTTCTGTGATCGCAAACATTAACATAACCTCACACATTAAACTCACACTTTAACAACAATAACTGGATGTTTTCCTGCCTACAAGTGCTTAAATAAAACAATGATATTAGAGTTAGGACTGAAATAAGGAACAACCAGCAGTGTGTGCGGTTCTCACATTCCTAATGTCTACATTACATTACTCTACATTACATTACATTACTCTACATTACATTACTCTACATTACATTATATTACTCTACACTACATTACATTACATTACTCTACATTACTCTACATTACATTATATTACTCTACATTACATTACTCTACATTACATTATATTACTCTACATTACATTACATTACTCTACATTACATTACTCTACATTACATTACTCTACATTACATTATATTACTCTACATTACATTACATTACTCTACATTACATTACTCTACATTACATTATATTACTCTACATTACATTATATTACTCTACATTACATTACTCTACATTACATTACTCTACATTACATTATATTACTCTACATTACATTACATTACTCTGCATTACATTACTCTACATTACATTACTCTACATTACATTATATTACTCTACATTACATTATATTACATTACTCTACATTACATTATATTACTCTACATTACATTACATTACTCTACATTACATTATATTACTCTACATTACATTACATTACTCTACATTACATTATATTACTCTACATTACATTATATTACTCTACATTACATTACTCTACATTACATTATATTACTCTACATTACATTACATTACTCTACATTACATTATATTACTCTACATTACATTATATTACTCTACATTACATTATATTACTCTACATTACATTGTATTACTCTACATTACATTACATTACTCTACATTACATTATATTACTCTACATTACATTACTCTACATTACATTGTATTACTCTACATTACATTGTATTACTCTACATTACCTTATATTACTCTACATTACATTGTATTACTCTACATTACATTGTATTACTCTACATTACATTGTATTACTCTACATTACATTACTCTACATTACATTATATTACTCTACATTACATTACATTACTCTACATTACATTATATTACTCTACATTACATTGTATTACTCTACATTACATTATATTACTCTACATTACATTATATTACTCTACATTACATTACTCTACATTACATTGTATTACTCTACATTACATTGTATTACTCTACATTACACTACATTACTCTACATTACATTATATTACTCTACATTACATTGTATTACTCTACATTACATTATATTACTCTACATTACATTGTATTACTCTACATTACATTATATTACTCTACATTACATTGTATTACTCTACATTACATTATATTACTCTACATTACATTGTATTACTCTACATTACATTATATTACTCTACATTACATTGTATTACTCTACATTACATTACATTACTCTACATTACATTGTATTACTCTACATTACATTGTATTACTCTACATTACATTACATTACTCTACATTACATTATATTACTCTACATTACATTGTATTACTCTACATTACATTACTCTACATTACATTGTATTACTCTACATTACATTACTCTACATTACATTATATTACTCTACATTACATTATATTACTCTACATTACATTGTATTACTCTACATTACATTACTCTACATTACATTATATTACTCTACATTACATTACATTACTCTACATTACATTGTATTACTCTACATTACATTACATTACTCTACATTACATTGTATTACTCTACATTACATTACATTACTCTACATTACATTGTACTACTCTACATTACATTACATTACTCTACATTACATTGTATTACTCTACATTATATTACATTACATTACATTACTCTACATTACATTACATTACTCTACATTACATTGTATTACTCTACATTACATTATATTACTCTACATTACATTATATTACTCTACATTACATTGTATTACTCTACATTACATTACATTACTCTACATTACATTGTATTACTCTACATTACATTACTCTACATTACATTATATTACTCTACATTACATTATATTACTCTACATTACATTACTCTACATTACATTATATTACTCTACATTACATTATATTACTCTACATTACATTGTATTACTCTACATTACATTATATTACTCTACATTACATTGTATTACTCTACATTACATTACATTACTCTACATTACATTGTATTACTCTACATTACATTACATTACTCTACATTACATTATATTACTCTACATTACATTGTATTACTCTACATTACATTACATTACTCTACATTACATTGTATTACTCTACATTACATTATATTACTCTACATTACATTGTATTACTCTACATTACATTATATTACTCTACATTACATTGTATTACTCTACATTACATTATATTACTCTACATTACATTATATTACTCTACATTACATTATATTACTCTACATTACATTGCAGTTATTTAGTGGATGTTTTTATACATTGCGACTTACAGTTGATTAAACTCAGCAGGAGCTAATCCCCCTGGAGCAATGTGGGGTTAAGGGCCTTGCTTAAGGGCCCAACAGCTGTTTGGATCTTACTATGACAAAACTTGCGTCCACAGGGTTTCTCCTGTACCTGAAGTGTGATCGTGTTATCCACACTGTACTTCTGCACAGCCAGTTCTTTAATTTCCTTCTCAATGTTCTCCTGTGTGGTTCCCCACACGTTGATGTAGTGACAGTCTGCACCAGCGTAGTGACAGGAAATGGCCTGGAAGCACAGGAAATGACACAATCATTCCACAGATGGTATCAGGAAAGAGACACACCCTCTTTATCCCTCTGAGGTTGGCGACAAGATCAAATCAACTTTCCTTTCCATTTGGATTATTCACTTTGTGAGATTTTACCATACAGATGCAACAAACATATTGACAGAAACCCTAGAATCTTGACTTCGCAATGCACCTATTGACACATAATAGTATTAGTTTCAAAACTTTTTAAATTGAATAAGACCACTACAATTTCTTTATCTTTATCCATTAATATGCGAGTTCGCAAATTCCAGCCCATCTCATTCAAACTGAAACAAGGTGATAATTATTCTCTGGCAGGGGAGGGGCGATGCCGTGTGTGAGAACACCAACTGTAAACCACAATAAAATGAGATACAGAAACATAGGCTATTCACTTCTTTTGATAAAATGAGATACAGAAACATAGGCTATTCACTTCTTTTGATGAAATGAGATACAGAAACATAGGCTATTCACTTCTTTTGATAAAATGACATACAGAAACATAGGCTATTCACTTCTTTTGATGAAATGAGATACAGAAACATAGGCTATTCACTTCTTTTGATAAAATGAGATACAGAAACATAGGCTATTCACTTCTTTTGAAAAAATGAGATACAGAAACATAGGCTATTCACTTCTTTTGAAAAAATGACATACAGAAACATAGGCTATTCACTTCTTTTGATAAAATGAGATACAGAAACATAGGCTATTCACTTCTTTTGAAAAAATGACATACAGAAACATAGGCTATTCACTTCTTTTGAGGTAAACATTTTTCAATGGAAAATGGCACGGAAGACTGGACGTCATGAGTAAGTGCTCTGCAACTTCTCCAGCTTCATTTCAATATTCAGCAATAAGCACATTTGCAAATTCCCACACTCCAACCATTTCTATCTCAAAATAATACATACGTGATGTGTAGTGGCGTAGCCAGGATCCTCGCACAATCGATAGTAGCATACTGTATCTACGTTCGAGGAAAAAGCTGAAATAACTTTGCTAAACAGACCAACTCCAAGAGCAAGTGTATTTCTTACAATCATATTGGTAAATACGTGTGCTGTATTGCAACGCTTTCTGTGTTCGTCTGAATATACAGTAATGCGCATTTGTAAGTTACCACTGTTCTGAATTGATGAAAGATTCTAACCTTAACATCTCAACAGCTACAAAGAAACCAAAAACAAAAATAAAAAATGAAACTTGCACACTCGCATGATGCGCCAAAAAACAAAACATTTAATTTATTGAGCCATGTTTCATGATTTGATGAAGACCACTGAGCTCAAACCGTTAAGCATTTCCATGGCTCAATAAATGATCGTATTTGTTTCTTGGTGAGCGTGCAAGTCTTTCAGTAGGTCCCAGGTCTCCGACAGACCCCAAGGGCTCACCTTGCGGAATCCCTGCGTCTGGTTCATTCCAGAACCGTGGATCAGCAGGGGGTGGAAAAACACAGTGTCTCCTTTCTCCATCTCCAGGTGCACTCTGGGAAGGTCTGGGCTGTAGCCACGGATACCATGGTACATCTTGTTGACCCCACCCTGTGCGGGAAGAGAGAAGAAGGGACTGTAACCAAAGAGTCACATGTGAGATTCATGGGTCAGGTCAGTGTGTGTAGACCCATGGGTCAGGTCAGTGTGTGTAGACCCATGGGTCAGGTCAGTGTGTAGACCCATGGGTCAGGTCGGTGTGTAGACCCATGGGTCAGGTCAGTGTGTAGACCCATGGGTCAGGTCAGTGTGTAGACCCATGGGTCAGGTCAGTGTGTAGACCCATGGGTCAGGTCAGTGTGTGTAGACCCATGGGTCAGGTCAGTGTGTAGACCCATGGGTCAGGTCAGTGTGTAGACCCATGGGTCAGGTCGGTGTGTAGACCCATGGGTCAGGTCAGTGTGTGTAGCGTCAGGTCGGTGTGTGTAGACCCATGGGTCAGGTCAGTGTGTGTAGACCCATGGGTCAGGTCGGTGTGTAGACCCATGGGTCAGGTCAGTGTGTGTAGACCCATGGGTCAGGTCAGTGTGTAGACCCATGGGTCAGGTCAGTGTGTAGACCCATGGGTCAGGTCAGTGTGTAGACCCATGGGTCAGGTCAGTGTGTGTAGACCCATGGGTCAGGTCGGTGTGTAGCGTCAGGTCAGTGTGTAGACCCATGGGTCAGGTCAGTGTGTGTAGCGTCAGGTCGGTGTGTAGCGTCAGGTCGGTGTGTAGACCCATGGGTCAGGTCAGTGTGTGTAGCGTCAGGTCGGTGTGTAGCGTCAGGTCGGTGTGTAGACCCATGGGTCAGGTCAGTGTGTAGACCCATGGGTCAGGTCAGTGTGTAGACCCATGGGTCAGGTCAGTGTGTGTAGACCCATGGGTCAGGTCGGTGTGTAGCGTCAGGTCAGTGTGTAGACCCATGGGTCAGGTCAGTGTGTGTAGCGTCAGGTCGGTGTGTAGCGTCAGGTCGGTGTGTAGACCCATGGGTCAGGTCAGTGTGTAGACCCATGGGTCAGGTCAGTGTGTAGACCCATGGGTCAGGTCAGTGTGTGTAGACCCATGGGTCAGGTCGGTGTGTAGCGTCAGGTCGGTGTGTAGACCCATGGGTCAGGTCAGTGTGTAGACCCATGGGTCAGGTCGGTGTGTAGACCCATGGGTCAGGTCAGTGTGTGTAGACCCATGGGTCAGGTCGGTGTGTAGCGTCAGGTCGGTGTGTAGACCCATGGGTCAGGTCAGTGTGTAGACCCATGGGTCAGGTCGGTGTGTAGACCCATGGGTCAGGTCGGTGTGTAGCGTCAGGTCAGTGTGTAGACCCATGGGTCAGGTCAGTGTGTAGACCCATGGGTCAGGTCAGTGTGTGTAGACCCATGGGTCAGGTCAGTGTGTAGACCCATGGGTCAGGTCAGTGTGTGTAGACCCATGGGTCAGGTCAGTGTGTGTAGCGTCAGGTCGGTGTGTAGCGTCAGGTCGGTGTGTAGACCCATGGGTCAGGTCAGTGTGTGTAGACCCATGGGTCAGGTCAGTGTGTAGCGTCAGGTCAGTGTGTGTAGACCCATGGGTCAGGTCGGTGTGTAGCGTCAGGTCGGTGTGTGTAGACCCATGGGTCAGGTCAGTGTGTGTAGACCCATGGGTCAGGTCGGTGTGTAGACCCATGGGTCAGGTCAGTGTGTGTAGACCCATGGGTCAGGTCAGTGTGTGTAGACCCATGGGTCAGGTCAGTGTGTAGACCCATGGGTCAGGTCAGTGTGTAGACCCATGGGTCAGGTCGGTGTGTAGACCCATGGGTCAGGTCAGTGTGTGTAGACCCATGGGTCAGGTCAGTGTGTGTAGACCCATGGGTCAGGTCGGTGTGTAGCGTCAGGTCAGTGTGTGTAGACCCATGGGTCAGGTCGGTGTGTGTAGACCCATGGGTCAGGTCAGTGTGTGTAGACCCATGGGTCAGGTCAGTGTGTGTAGACCCATGGGTCAGGTCAGTGTGTGTAGACCCATGGGTCAGGTCAGTGTGTAGACCCATGGGTCAGGTCGGTGTGTAGCGTCAGGTCAGTGTGTAGACCCATGGGTCAGGTCGGTGTGTAGACCAATGGGTCAGCTCCAGGGTCTCACCTCCCACTCTGGGTAATCATGCTCCAGCAGAGATCCAGTGTGGGTCCCGGGCAGGACCACCAGACAGCCGTTCCTCCGGTTCACCCGCTCCATGGCGGTCCAGGCGCACACAATCCGGTCCACCGGCCGGAACGGGAAGTAATGCAGGTCCTGGTGCATCGGGTGGCGAGAGGTCTTCTTACCTGGAGATAATCTGAGCTTTACCTGTACTCACCTGTACACACCTGTACACAAATGTACACACTCTACCACAGCATCATCTAACCCTAACCTGAACACTGTCATCAACCTGAGCTTACTCAAAAGAAGGCTGTGGGTTGTTTACCTGTGTCAGGTGGTTTGTTGATTAGCATGGTGTGCATAGCCATGATGTTCGGTCCAGTGAAGGCTTCCACATACTTCAGGATCTGTGTGAGATAAACACATTGTATGTGCGACTGATCAGTTCTGCCTGTGTGTCTTAACATCAACATACCATGTCTATGTGTGGCACTTCAATGCAGCATATACAGGGCCTTTTAATGCTTCATATGTGTGTGAGGGTGAGGCAGGGTGTGAGGGTGCGGTTGGGCACCTGGGGCAGGCAGCAGTAGCGGAACAGCTCAGGATCCTCCTGAAAGTCCTGCAGCTTAGTCACAGCCTTCTGGCCCGAAACAAACTCCGCCTTTGTGATGGCCACATCTCGCATCACAACCAAACCCGGGACCTGAACCTCCCTCTTACAGACCCGCTCGAACTCTGCCCTGAAACACACACACACACACACCTCAAACTCTGTGAGCTGTGAGCTGTGTGTGTGTGTGTTTCAGGTTCGAGCGGGTTGGCGGTGTGGGCGGGGCCGGAGGTGTGGGCGGGGCTGGAGGTGTGGGGGCGGGGTGGGTGGGGCTGGAGGTGTGGGCGCTGTGGGTGGGGCTGGAGGTGTGGGTGGGGCTGGAGGTGTGGGGCTGGGGCTGGAGGTGTGGGCGGGGTGGGTGCGGCTGGAGGTGTGGGCGCTGTGGGTGGGGCTGGACGTGTGGGCGGGGCTGGAGGTGTGGGGGTGGGGCTGGAGGTGTGGGCGGGGTGGGTGGAGCTGGAGGTGTGGGTGGGGCTGGAGGTGTGGGCGGGGTGGGTGGGGCTGGAGGTGTGGGGGTGGGGCTGGAGGTGTGGGTGGGGCTGGAGGTGTGGGCGGGGTGGGTGGGGCTGGAGGTGTGGGGGTGGGGCTGGAGGTGTGGGCGGGGTGGGTGGGGCTGGAGGTGTGGGTGGGGCTGGAGGTGTGGGGGTGGAGGTGTGGGTGGGGCTGGAGGTGTGGGCAG
The DNA here is from genome assembly GCF_963514075.1 of Conger conger. Classification (NCBI taxonomy): domain Eukaryota; kingdom Metazoa; phylum Chordata; class Actinopteri; order Anguilliformes; family Congridae; genus Conger; species Conger conger. The sequence continues at coordinate 51,549,516 of NC_083770.1, read as the reverse complement.
GGTGGGTGGGGCTGGAGGTGTGGGGGTGGGGCTGGAGGTGTGGGGGTGGGGCTGGAGGTGTGGGCGGGGTGGGTGGGGCTGGAGGTGTGGGTGGGGCTGGAGGTGGGGTGGGGCTGGAGGTGTGGGCGCTGTGGGTGGGGCTGGAGGTGTGGGCGGGGCTGGAGGTGTGGGGGGGGCTGGAGGTGTGGACAGGGCTCTTGCCTGAATCGGTCGATGTCCTCCTCGGACACCAGGTTCCTGACGAGGATGAAGCCGTTCTCCTCATAAGAGAGTCTCTGCTCCAGAGACAGGGCATCACTGTCCAGCGTGTACCTGGAACCACAAGCGCACGCATCAGGTCTCCTTGTATAGCGGAGGCAGGGTACTGTGTACCATCTCGCATCAGGAACACTTTAGTGCTGCTGGGCTGAAAGGCCTGGGGGGTGCTGTGAAGCAAGATCACGGGGTTAGTGAGGGACCTTAACATGGCTCAGGCAGTAAGAGCAGTCATCTCATTGGTTCAGGCAGTAAGAGCAGTCGTCGTGAGTGTGTGTATGAATGGGTGAATGAGAAGCATCAATTGTACAGCGCTTTGGATAAAGGCGCTATATAAATGCCAACCATTTACCATTTAAGCTCTAACCCTGGGTCTCCTGTTCTACAAAGCCGAGGTAGCTTTAAATCTGGGGATAACGTTGGGGCAACATATGCTGCATGACTAACCTGGTTCAGGGCAGGTTATCTTCAAGCTATCAGTTTGAAACATATAAAAGCACTGCCCTTTGACGTCTCTCCAGGACAGCTTGGGGGTGTATTTGCTGGGTGGAAAACAAATGAATTGGCTGGCTATCAGTTTCACTAGTTTAATTCTTCCCTCCAATGGAATTACATGGTATTGTATGTGGTGAAACTTATGTAGGAATTGATCCCATGCATTAATCTTTTATTATTTTTTTATTATTTATTCTGCAGGTCCTGGAGCATCTGTTAAGATATGATCATGAACACCAGTATGTACCAAGATATTTAAATAACAACACAATGTTGTGTTGGAAATAAAGCAAGCTTTAGAAGAATTCTAAATAAGTATATTGCCAATAACTTTAATATGCAAAATTGCCAATACACTTTACGGTGCACTACTCTTAACTTACAACGTTATTTTTTGTGATTAATACGACACGTACCTTAGCGTATGATTGTAGCAGTTTGACGCTAGGTGCGTAGACACAGGGGTCGATGTCTAGATTGTGAAATACTGGTCAAAGGCAACAATGGTTTCAAATTAGACGACAACGTTAATTTAACTGTTAACTTCACTTGTTTTAAACTGCAATACTTCTACTACAGTAAACATTAGGAATCACGACAGTTCCTACAATGTTCCTAGGCTATGACCACCATTGCTAATGTAACGTTATATCAGTGATTCCTCCTCCACTGAAAAACTACTAGCTCCGTTATTTATTTATTTTAAAGGATACGACATGAACTGTCGATCGATCCAGATGATTAAAAACCATCTTCAGTCTATCCGCTGCACGGGACATAGTTTTCTTATCCGATAAAGCGACTAAAACAACTTCGCTCAGACGCTGTCTCGTGCTGCTTGCTTGTTTTCTTGCTGCTCGGCTCGCTTTCTCGCTTTCTCGGTCAGTCCGTCAACACTACGTCATACGTTCACGTTCTTAATCACGTGACAATTGCCTTGACGACAAGATTTTCTGCCATGTTGGAGGACAAGTGACCTTTGCAACCGGGAGCAACTATGGAGCCAGATTAGAGACTTTACATTTGTCAACGAAAAAAAAGAATTGTAGTTGAAATTAGAATAAATGTATGTTGAAAATAATGACTCGAAACAGAAAGATAATGACTTGAAATGACTTGAAAAATAATAAACCCAAAAATATTAGATTGCTTGGATACATGTTGTGTTTGACTGTATTTTAAATTATTTTGAATTCACTTTTGAATTTTCTTTGATAAAAAATCTGATTTTGATTTTGGTTTTTTGTCATGCGCTTTTTGTCTCTCTTTTTGCGTGTAGGACGGTGTTTAGAGGAAAGGGGTGTGCCTGCCTGAGTGACAGCATGAAATCAGCGTACATGAATATCATAGTCCCCATGTCACAGTCAGTATGTCACAGTCCTCATGTCATAGTCAGCATGTCACAGTCAGCATGTCATAGTCCCCATGTCATAGTCCCCATGTCATAGTCCCCAAGTTATAGTCCCTATATCACAGTCCTTATGTCACAGTCCCCATGTCATAGTCAGCATGTCATAGTCCCCATGTCATAGTCCCCATGTCATAGTCCCCAAGTTATAGTCCCTATATCACAGTCCTTATGTCACAGTCCCCATGTTACAGTCAGCATGTCACAGTCCTCATGTCATAGTCAGCATGTCACAGTCAGCATGTCATAGTCCCCATGTCATAGTCCCCATGTCATAGTCCCCAAGTTATAGTCCCTATATCACAGTCCTTATGTCACAGTCCCCATGTCATAGTCAGCATGTCATAGTCCCCATGTCATAGTCCCCATGTCATAGTCCCCAAGTTATAGTCCCTATATCACAGTCCTTATGTCACAGTCCCCATGTCATAGTCAGCATGTCATAGTCCCCATGTCATAGTCCCCATGTCATAGTCCCCAAGTTATAGTCCCTATATCACAGTCCTTATGTCACAGTCCCCATGTCATAGTCAGCATGTCACAGTCAGCATGTCACAGTCAGCATGTCATAGTCTCTATGTCATAGTCCACAGTGCTGTGTCTCCTTCACTCGCTGTCAGAACAGGAGGCTTCTGTATCACCACTGTCACTCTACTCACACCTGGGAAATGAGCAGATCACATGTTAGAACCTCACATAAGAAATAATTAGTTAAAATTGAAGATTAATTTCTTACCTGAGAGCACCGTGATGAGAGTGTCCCCAGCACGTTGTCAGTGTGTCGTGTGGCTCCTCAGACGTGCAGAGCTGTTTGTGTCCATTTTATCCTCACTGCTCTCTGTCCCTCCTGTTTTAACCCTCCCAATGTTTTAGAAAGTTGCCTCCAATTACCGTTTGTGTTAGTGGGTCAAATTTGACCCGTGTTTTAACTCGGCACAAAGCACACAAAAACGGTCATCATCCAATATTTTACCTCATACTGTAGCTAACACATTATCCATTCATAACCAAACAATCATCTTCTTATGGTTCCCAAACCATTTACCTTACAATATACCACTAATTTGCAGGAAAGAAAAGTCTAAATTCACTTATTATTATTATTATTATTATTACTTATAGTGAAGACAAGAGGCAATTATTTTAGCTGACTATTAAGGACTACACACTTCCTGAGAATAAATTGCTTGTGGGTTTTTTATTTTATTTTTACTTTGCACTATTACATTACATTACATTACATTATTGGCATTTGGCTGGCACTCTTATCCAGAGCGATGTACAGATGATTAGAATAAGCTGGAGACAATCCTCCCCTGGAGAAATGCAGGGTTAAGGGCCTTGCTTAAGGGCCCAAAGGCTGTACGGATCTTATTGTGGCTACACCGGGATTAGAAACACCGACCTTGCGTATCCCAGTCATTTACCTTAACCACTATGCTACAGGCCGCCCCATAACCATTATGACATCTGTGTTGTTATGGGTATGGAACATTAACAAAAGGGTTTCTCAAATCATATTGAGTCAAGGCAGTCCACCTTACCTATACACAGATACCTCCATGAGTGTCCATTTGTGAAGTGAAAAATGTCCTGCAATTTGAATAATAATTCATACTCAAAGCTCAATTGAAGGCTTATACAAATATTTGACCACATCTCTTTGCCAAAGGTTGCACAAGGTTTGATTGAAGGCTCAAAATAATAAACTCCCTCTCCAGTCACAGTCTATGGAAATTGGCAATATGCCCTGTGCAATATGCATGGTTCTTAATGGGAATTAAAATCATTTATTTGATTGGCTATGAATGAATCAACCTGCACCATACCCAGTGATTATTCAGCATAATCCAACC